>NC_133470.1:45458902-45784735 GCF_048565385.1 Saimiri boliviensis
GGAGGGCGGTTCCCTTGAGCAGAGAGGTCGAGGCTGTAGTGTGGTGTGATTTCGCCACTGCACTCCAGCCTGAGCAACAGAGCCAGACTGCGTGTTCAAAAGAAATTTAGAAAATAATGTCCTCTGCCTTTTGCCACACACCTTAAGATGATTGTTCTGCCAGCATGGCCAGCATAAGTGGCTTTGCAGGTACTCAGAAAAGGTACACACGTATGCTTAACTGTGGGACTTATTGTGAGAGTATGTTCAAAAATACAATGACAAATTAAAATTTAGCCATGGAGGTGATAAAATATAGCTGTCCTCTCAAGTGCATGCTCCCAATCACGGTTTTCTGTTTTCAGTGTTTCAGTGTGAAATATGAGTTGGCGAGGAAGATCAACCTATCAGCCTAGACCAAGACGCTATGTGGAACCTCCTGAGGTGATTGGGCCTATGCTGGTGAGTGCTTTAATGTTAGTTTGATGTTTTCTATTAGCAGAAATTAATATTTGTGATAGTGTTGTTGCATTAGTATATAGACACTGATAAAATTCTTACATGCTGATAAAAATGATTATGGCATCTCATGAAGGAAACATTGACTCAGGAGGATTTTGTTTTTCTCTTGTGTTCTTCAGCTTTTGCCCATGACTTCTTTCTCATGTTGCCCAGGCTGGAGTGTGATTGGGCAATCTCGGCTCACTGCAACCTCCGTCTCCCGGGTTCAAGTGATTCTCCTGCCTCAGCTTCCCAAGTACTGGGATTACAGGCGCCTGCCACCATACCCAACTTTTTTTGTATTTTTAGTAGAGGTGGGGTTTCATTATGTTGGTCAGGCTAGTCCTGACCTCAGGTGATCCACCTGCCTCGGCCTCCCTAAGTGCTGGGATTACAGGTGTGAGCCACTGTGCCCGGCCACTTTGCTTGTTAATGACAGATTGTACACAGCGATTCCAACACAGAATATGATAGCTTCCAAAGTCTTTGTGAGTCACTTTTCTCACAGTAACCTTCCTGTGGGTAGAGTAACCTTATTGAGCATAGACAATAGAGTTGGAGAAATGTCTTTAGGCTAGTTATGATCAGATATATCTCTGTATTCTGTGTATATTTGTATAATCATGTATTAATAACAAATCTTTTTTTTATTTGCGCGCGCGCACACACACACACACACACACACACACACACACTTCCTAGCCCGAGCAGTTCAGTGATGAAGAATTGGAACCACCAAAACCTGAAGAAGGGGAACCAGCAACTGAAAGTCAGGATCCTGCACCTGCTCAGGAGGGAGAGGATGAGGGAGCATCTGCAGGTCAAGGTGAATGGAAAGGGAAGAAGAATGACTCTTGGGATGTGTGTATGTGTATGTGTGTCATGCATTGTCACATAGCAGGAACAGGAGGAAGTAAAACAATGGAAAGAATACCTGAAATGGACTGGAAAAGTGAGGAGGGTGTATAGTTTGCAGCTTAGCTTAGGGAAACCCCTCACTATGATAAAGTGTGTCCACTTTATGAATAAGAGAATGAAGGCTTGGGGGTCGTGAACAGTTGAGTGGTGAATGCAAAATTTTTATTTCGTTTTTTACTGTAAAGTAGCTTAGTACTGTCCCAAGAATAGACCCAGCTCAGAAGAGCAGGAGCAACTCTAAAAACCAAGTCGCTGAATGTTGGCCACTGTTTCCATTGATTGTTATTTTTATATGGTAAGTTTATTAAAAACTGGATAAATCAGGATACTGCCATACAGGTAGCTGGTTTAGTATGATTTTCCAAGTGGGTTTAGGATGTGATTCGATCCTGTTATGATTAGAAAAACCAAAAAAAAAAAAAAAAAAAAAAAAAAAGAATTATCCTTCCTGAGATTAACATGAGATAGAAATAATTTCTCCTAGATAAAATAGTTTGAAACAAATCATTTATGTAACTCAGATCATGGATTATTCTAGGGATTCACTGTTAACAGTTTCTAGACTATGAGTGACAACAATGCCCATTAATTGCTGTCCACCCACTCCCTTATTCTCCATGCAGGACAGTATATTTGCTGTGATTCACAAACCATGCTATTTTGGTGCTTTGTTCTACATGTGGTTCATTTATGGAATATTACATTTAGGACCTTTGGACCTAAATATAACTTTATTTGAAGAAATTTACATTTCTCTTTATACCAATAGGTAATGGATGTCATGAATGGAAGATTTTTCATAGTCTTCAAATCCAATCAGCTAATGAATCCTCAGAAATTTAAATTGTAATTATAACAGAATTCCTATCCATGTTGTAGTCTTCAGATTTCTTAGCTGATGCCCACTGCTTTTAGTACTTTATGGCTGAATATAGGCATTGTACAAGTCCTGTGGTTTATCCTTAGACTGTCATTTGAGAGAAAGGTCTCAACCTGGGCTGAATGCCATGCACACATAGTCCCAGCTAATTGGGAGGCTGAGGTGAGAGGATTGCTTGAGCCCAGGAGTTCAAGCCCAGCCTGGGAAACATAGTGAAACCTCATTGCTAACAAATAAAGAAATACGTAAAGGTTTCATGATATAGAAAAACAAACATAGAAAGTTTGTTCCTAGTTGCTGGTAATGTTGCAAATACAGCTCCTTCCTGAACTGTGACACTTAAAAATAGTTAAGATGGTAAATTTTATGTCGTGTATTTTTTTTTTTACCACAACAAACAAAAAAACTGTCTACCCAAATTTAGTGTAGTTGTCATATAGTCCTCTAAATTTTCATTCGTATATTTTCAAGACATAACATTTATAGAAAATTTGCAGTTATAGTACAATTAACTCATATACTTTTCACCTAGATTCACCAATTGTTAATAGCTTTTGCTCCATTGGTTTGATATATCTACCCTCCCTGTCTTACCCTGCTGCCCACACACTTGCACACACGCTCATGGATATTATGTTTATTGTTATTAATGGTGAATTGTTTAGATAAAACTTCAGGTATTATGACCCTTTACTCTATGTACTTGAGTGTGTGTATGTCATCAGAAGAAAGAACAAGTTATTCCTTGGATCAGCACTGCACAAAGATCAAAATCAGGAAATTTAACAATGTGAAAATGCAGTCATTTCATACACAGCGTGTACTCAGATTTTCCCAATTATTCAGACAATGTTTTTTCTTTCTTTCTTTATTTGAGATGGAATCTCACTCTATTGGCCAGGTTGGAGTGCAGTATTGCTATCTTGGCTCAATGCAACCTACACGTCCCAAGTTCAAGGGATTCTTATGCCTCAGCCTCCTGATTAGCTGGGACTACAGTTGCCGACTACTGCGCCTGGCTAATGTTTCTTCTTTTTTTTGTAGTTTTAGTAGATATGGGGTTTCACCACGTTGGCCAGGGTGGTATTGAACTTCTGACCCCACCCGAACTGCCCACCTTGACATCCCAAAATGCTGGGATTACAAGCGTGAGCCACCACGTCTGGCCCAGATAATTTCCTTTATAGAATTTCTTTTTCTAATGCAGAGTTCAGTTCAGGATCACGTATTGCATATGCTTATCATGTGGTTTTACTTTCCTTTAATCGTGAATGGTTCCTTAATTTTCTTTGTCATTCATGATACGGATGTTTTTGAAGAGGATAGATCCGTTGGTTTGCAGAATGTTCAGCAGTTTGGGCTTTTTCTTGTATGATTTAAAGATTTTTCACTCAGCGTTTATTGGTGGCTACTCAGGCCATATAAGAGTCTAAGTGTTGGGAGTGTAAGTGCTATGAGAGACAGGATTTCTGCCTTGAGTCATTTAATATGATAAGGACACTCAGAAGGCCAATAACAGAGCGGTGCAAAGGAGGCAACAATGTTGTGTGACGACAGTCTTCAGAAGAGGGTAATATTTGGAAAACCCTGTTTTCCTGTTTTCTGCTAACAGACTCCTGAAATAATGTTCCTGGGATTGTTATGAACACATTTATTATGACACTAGCTAAATCTTTTATTTAATACACTGAGAGCATGAATATGATTTCCTTATTCATATTTCATGTTTTACTGCTTAAATTGATAATTTTTTTTTTAATTTTAAAGGGCGGGAGCCTGAAGCTGATAGCCAGGAGCAGGTTCACCCGAAGACTGGATGTGAGCGTGGAGATGGTCCTGATGTCCAGGAGAAGCGCCTGCCAAATCCAGAGCAGGTGAAACCGCCAGAAGCAGGTAGGCAATTTATGAGGCATGCAAATTGTAGGGTGTCTGTTTCCACAGTATTACCTTCTTCTTCTTTTATTGTTTTTGAGATGGAACCTCACTCTGTGGCCCAGGGTGGAGTGCAGGGGTGCCGTCTTAGCTTACTGGAACTTTCAACTCCCAGGGTCAAGTGATTCTCCTGACTGAGCCTCCCGAGTAGCTAGGATTACAGGCGTGTGTTAATGCACCCAGCTAATTTTTGTATTTTGAGTAGAGATGGGCTTTTGTCATGTTGTACAGGCTTGTCCCAAACTCCTGACCTCAGGTGATCCACCTGCCTCGGCCTTCCAAAGTGCCGGGATTACAGGCGTGAGCCTCCCTGCCTGACCCAGTATTACATTTTTAATAACAGAGAGGTAACAGTACTGACTCCTTAATAATTGAGTTCTTATAACATAAAGGTTATTTGAAACATAGTTTAGGCCCCAGCACCTGACCTCTAGACTGTCAGATATAGAAACACACTGAGTCAAAGTCATCTTGAATGAAAACATTTGATTTTAAGTCCTTAAACCAATAGTCCCTAATTATAAGATGCTTTTGTAAAGGTCTGCTTTGAACAAATACATAACACATTGCTTCTTTCACACTCTGACCCTGTTGAATAGAATGCATAGGATATAGAGATCATCTGTTTGTATGATTTCTTTTTCATAAATCATGAAACCCTGGCCTGTGTCATCTGCAAACCTGTGAATTGAGATTTCATTGCTACGAAGAAAGTGAGCAGGCACTCTGCTTCATGTTTGTTTTTCTGTGTGGAGACCTGAATGCCTGTTGTTAGATCCTGTCAAATTCTGAATTTTCAGGCTTCTTTTTTTTGTTTGTTTGTTTGAGACAGAGTCTCACTCTGTCACCTGGGCTGGAGTACACTGGTGCGATTTAAGCTCAATGCAACTTCTGCCTCCCAGACTCAAGCAATCCTCCCACCTCAGCCTCCTGAGTGGCTGGAACTACATGCACAAGCTACTGTGCCTAATTTTGTTTTTGTTTTTGTTCTTTTTTTTTTTTTAATTTATTATAGAGATGAGGTCTCACTATGTTGTCCAGGCCTGGATTCTCTGGCTATTAATGAATAATCGCTTTTTCAATATTCTTTCAAGAAAACCTTAAGTGACTGAATTATCAAGTGGCGAGAGACTGTTTACTTTCTATTATCTGTGGCATGTTGATCAGTGATGCTTAGCATGGGTGCAAGTAAGATTCTTCTGGGCTGGGTGCAGTGGCTCACGCCTGTAATCCCAGCACTTTGGGAGACCGAGGTGGGTAGATCACGAGGTCAGGAGATCAAGACTATCCTGGCCAATATGGTGAAACCCCATCTCTACTAAAAATACAAAAATTAGCCACGCGTTTTGGCAGGTGCCTGTAATCCCAGCTACTCGGGAGGCTGAGGCAGGGGAATCTCTTGAACCGGGAAGCGGAGGTTGCAGTGAGCCGCGATCGCACCATTGTACTCCAGCGTGGGTGACAGAGCAAGACTCAGTGTCCAAAAAAAAAAAAAGATGTTAAACACCCTCCCTTCCCTACTGTCAGTCTTCATGAGGCTATTTCTAAGAACACTGTAGACACATATATGATACAATCACCTCTAACCATATCAAATGTTATATGTAAGTTTCAGCTTTTGAGACATGAGTTGATAAGATTTGAAGTTCAAAGACCATGACTTGAATACTTTCTGAGTAATCAACTGAAGTATGTTTTTCACATGTGTTTTCTGAATTACTGACTGTTAATTATAAGTGCTTTTGAATTTAAAGGAAGCACTTGATGTTTAGGGAGGAAATTACCCTTAAGTTCTGCAGGTCTACCCTCAAAGTGTGTACAGAGGTTTAACTGGATGTAAGACACAGAATCACCCTTGGGGTTCTGTTTTTAGTCCATTTTAGAAAACCCAAAGTGTAATGTGCTTTGTATGCCTTTAGGGTCATTTGAATTATCTGTTGCTAAGTCATGTTCCCAACTGTTGTGTTTCTGTTACAGCTGAAAAGCAATCACAGCCTTAAAAGAAGACACGCTGAAATGATGCTCCTTTCATGTTGGAAAGTTGTTCATTAAAGTTCTCTCAATAAAGCTTTACAGCCTTCTGCAAAGAAGTCTTGCACATCTTTTGTAAACTTTATTTCTAAGTATTTGATGCTGTGAAATATATATCATTCTTTGAAATATTATATTCTGTTTGAGGTGGTATGTAGAGACCTAATACTTATATATGGAGTTTTCTATCCAGCAACCTGTTAAATATGCTTATGAATTCTAAAAGTTTACTTCTAGATGCTTTTCAGTCTTCAACATACAGAGTCATATCATCTTTGAATAAGAGCAGTTTTGTTTCTGCCATTTTTTTCTATTTCCTTTTGTATTTTTTGTAGAGATGGGGTTTTGATATGTTTCCAGGGCTGTTCTTGAACTCTTTAGTGCAAGTGATGCACCCCTCTCAGTCTCCCACAATGATGGGATTACAGGCATGGGCCACCGCACCAGGCCTGCTGCTGCCATTTTGAAGAGTTTTATTTCCTTTTCTGAATTTATGGCATTGGGCAGACCCACCTGGTACAATGGTGATAGTGGACACCCTTGTCTTATTCATGCTGAAAAATGAAAATATTTAAGCATTTCACCATCATATTTTCTATAGTAGTTTGGACTTTATCAGAGTAAGTCATTCCATTCTGTTCTAATTTGCTAAGAGTATTCATTTTGAATATATATTGAATTTCATCAAACAGTGCATCTATTTTGATTACCAAGGAATTTTTTCCTATTAATCTGTTAATGTAATGAATTAGGTTGATACATTTGTGCTTTTTTATATTGTATGTTTAAAAATTGAGACAGGGTCTCACTCTGTCACACAGGCTGGAGTCCAGTGGTGTTATCCGAGCTCACTGCAGCCTTGACCTTCTGGGCCCAAGCAATAATTGCACCTCAGCCTCCTGAGTAGCTGTGGCTATAGGTACATCCCACCATGCCCAGCTAATTTTTCTATTTTTTTTTTCTTTTTGTAGTGATGAGATTTTGTCATGTTGCTTACGCTGATCTTGAACTCCTGGACTCCGGCGATATGCCCAGCTCAGCCTTCCAAAATACTAGGATTTCAGGCATGAGCCTTGGCCTGGCCAGGTTTTTCTTATATCGGGGTCTTACCCATGTAAAGACTAACCTTATCTGTACCTTTTTGAGGGTGGGCTAACAGCATGATGAAATTTATCATTCTATTAATTTAAAGAAAACTGTCCTTGACTTTCCAGTGTGTAAGTACATGAAAGCATAATGATTTTTAAAGCATACATTGCTATGGGTGTTGGGACCCCTGCACTTTTCACTGCTGTGGGACCATGTCCTTATAAGTACCTTTAGACTGTTTTCTCAACTACAAACATGTTAGGGCCATGGGTTGTGACTGGTAAGGAATGTGTCTTGCTAGTTTCAAGATGGAGTTGATTTTCAAATGATGTCACTCTGGCTGTCCTAGGCTCTTGTTTTCCTGGTACTGTTACTTCTGTGATTCTGATGCTATAAATGATAGACGTTTTAGTATTTTCCTACAGGCGCTTGAGCTTGTATTCATTTTTCTTTCAGTCTCTTTCTGTGACTTGTTCATGTTGAACAATTTCTTTTTGGGATAGGTCGTTATTTCTGTTTTAGCAGGTGGTCTACCTGTCTTTCTAGTCAGTCACCATGGTCCTTGTCCCCATGGTGAGGCCAGGGCAAGAGAGGGTCCTGTAGGGGCGGGGGCTTCAGTTGAAGATGGAGTGAGTTTTGAGGGAAGCACTATTTGAGGTATTTGAGTCCCCGAGGCACAGGAAACAGCAGAAGGAGGTCGGATTCCATTATCCTCAGTGGAGATGGGAATCAGGAGTTTGGGGTATGGGGCTAGGAAAGGCAGCACTCCCTTCCCCCCAGCTGCACGTGCTCCTTGGGCTCCCGTCTCAGTGCGCATGTTCCCTAGTTGTCTTCCGCTCAGCGTGTTCGCCCACTTGGAGAACTCTAGGGAGCTGGGAGGACCCTGTTCCTGCCGTCTGGACACTTTTTCTTTTACTGAGACTCATCTGGTAGGCCCGCATGGCAGTCCTCCTGAGGGCTGAAGTGTGAGTGAGGGTGAGGAGGAGGCAGTGAGCATCAGGCGGGTCCAGCGGGTCCTGCTGCGTGGTCTGTGGTCTCTTAAAGGAGAAGGGCCTCCTGACCTTGAAAGAGCAGGGCCATGAGATAATCTTCCTTCTCTTCACAGGCTGCAAGGCCACAATTGGCTTTGTGTTTTTGAAGGGGCCAGGAAAGGGAGGAAGGTGGGCCATGGAAGTCAAGGTGAAGATGGGGCAAGTGCTGTGGGTGATATTGGCGGGATGGAAGTCCTGAGGTGCCGGGAACCGCTAACACAGGGCAGATCCCTGAGTCTTGAATGGGGCCCTGGGAGTGGGGACGTAGAGGGAGGCTTGGCGGGTGGTAAAGAATGGTTCTGGCATTTGGGAAGGCTGTGGGCTGTTGAGCACTCCCCAGCGGTGTGGAGATCTGAATGCCTATTGTTAGATCCTGTTAAATTCTGAATTCTCTGGCTTCTTTTGTTTGTCTGTTTGTTTGAGACAGAGTCTCACTCTGTCACCTGGGCTGGAGTGCAGTGTGTGCTTACTGCAACCTCTGCTTCCCAGGCTCAAGCAATCCTCTCATCTCAGCCACTCATTTTGAAGAGTTTTATTTCCTTTGTGATTTTATGGCATTGGGCAGACCCATCTGGTACGATTGTCTTAGTGGACATTTTTGACTTATCACTGATGAGAAATGGAAAAAAATTCAACATTTCACCAGTATATTTACTATATTTTTAAATACACTGACTATCGGAGTAAGCCATTTCATTCTGTTCTAATTTGCTGGAAGTATCTATATTGAATATATGTTGAGTTTCATCAAACAGTACATCTATTTAAGTTTTTCTTTCTTTCTTTCTTTCTTTCTTTTTTTTGTAGTGATGAGATTTTTTCATGTTGCTTAGGCTGTTCTCAAACTCCTCAGCTCAGGCAATCTGCCCAGCTCAATCTCCCAAAATACTAAGATTACAGGCGTTAGCCTTGGCCTGGCCATTTTTTTCTTACATAGGGGTCTTACCTATATAAAGACTAAACTTATCTGTATTTTTGTGTGGGTGGGCTAATAGCATGATGAAATTTATCATTATATTGATTTAAAGGAAACAACTATCTTTGACCTTCCTGTGTGTAAGCACGTGAAAGCATAATTATTTTGAAAGCATACATTGCTATGGGTGTTGGGACCCCTGCACTTTGCGCTGCTGTGGGAGCATGTCCTTGTAAGATACCTTTAGTTTGTTTTCTCAACTATGAACATCTTAGGACCATGGGTTGTGAATGGTAAAGAATGTGTCTTGCTAGTTTCAAGATGGGGCTGATTTTCAAATGGTGTCACTCTGGCTGTCCTAGGCTCCTGTTTCCCTAATACTGTCACTTATCCTTCTGCAATTCTGGTGCTACAAATGATAGATATTTTAGTATTTTCTTACAGGTCCTTGAGGTTGTATTCGTTTTTCTTTCAGTCTCTTTTTCTGACTTGTTCATATTGAAGAATTTCTATTTGGGGTAGGTTGCTATTTCCGTTTAAGCAGGTGGTCTACCTGTCTTCCCAGGCAGTTACCATGGTCCTTGTCTGCATGGTGGGGCCAGGGCCAGAGAGGGCCCTGAAGGGAAGGGGGATCAGTCCAAGATGAAGTGAGTTTTGAGGGAAGCACTATTTGAAGTATTTGAGTCCCAGAGGCATAGGAAACAGCAGAGGGAGGTCGGTCAGATTCCATTATCCTAAGTGGGGATGGGAATCGGGGGTTTGGGGTATAGGGCTGGGAACTGCAGCCCTCCCCTCCCCTGCCAGCCGCGCAAGCTCTTTGGACTCCCGCCTCAGTGCGCATGTTCACTGGGCGTCTTCCGGTCAGCAGTTTAGTCCACTTGGAGAACGGCAGTGAACTGTGAAGGTGTGCAGTCACGTTCCTGCATTCCAGACTCTTTTTCTTCTATTGAGACTTACCTGGTAGGCCCACAGTCCAGTCTTCCCGAGAGTTTAAGTGTGAGTGAGGCTGAGGAGGAGGCAGCGGGCTTCCGGCATTCTGCGGGTCCGCTGCATGGCCTGTGGCCTCTGAGGGAGAAGGGCCTCGTCGCCTTGGAAGGTGAAGAGCCCCCTGACCTCTGAAAGAGCGGGGCCTCAAGGTCGTCGTCCTCCTCTTCACAGGCTGTGATGCCACTATCGGTTTTGTGGTCATAAAGGGACCAGGGCAGAGAGGAAGGTGGGCCATGGAGGGGAGGCGGACAGGGGCTCAGGTGAAGATGGGGCCATTGCTGGTGGTGATGTTGGAAGGATGGATATCCTGAAGTGCCTGGAACCCTTGACACAGGGCAGATTCCTGAGTCCAAAATGGGGGCCCCTGTGGGGGGCAAGGCAGTTGGCAAAGAAGCAGCCTGGAACCTGAGAATGCTGGTGAGCAACCTTTAGCCATGTGGAGTGAGGAGGGCCAGAGTGAAAAGCATTGCAAGTTCTCACCTCCGCCATGGATGGTCTAGAAATAATGGGAAGGACTGGGCGAGGCTGTGTGGTCCAAACAAACTTGATTTGAGGGGGGTGAATGGCTCCGTAAGTGGGCGTGTGCCAAAAGTAGCAGTCACAGAAATTGTGATTCACTAGTGTTTTCATGTGGGACCACTTGTGAAACTAAACGTCATCAGAAATGTCCTCTGTCAGTGGGGCCCAGTGGTCCCAGATCCTCAGGACGCTGAGGCGGGAGGATCGGTTGAGTGGAAGGTTAAGGTTGCAATGAGCTGTGATTACGCCGCTGCACTGCAACACAGCAAGAACTCACATCCAGAATACATTTTAAATAATGTCCTCTGCCTTTTGCCACATGCCTTAAGCTGATTGCTCTGCCACCTTGGCCACCATATATGGCTTTGCAAGCACTTAGGAAATGTACACACTTATGCTTAAGTCTCGGCCTTATTTTGAAAGTATTTTCAAAATTAAAATGACAGCATTTGGCCATGGAAGTGATCGAATACAGTTATCCTCTCAAGTGCATGTTGCCAGTCATGGTTTTCTGTTTTCAGTGTAAAATATGAGTTGGCGAGGAAGACCAACCTATCGGCGTAGAGTGCTACGATATATACAACTTTCTGAGGTGACTGGGACTATGCTGGTAAGTGCTTTAACATTTGATGTTTTCTATTAGCAGAAATTAATTTTTGTGATAGTGTTGTTGCCTTAGTATAGATATACTAAGTATAGGATACTTAGTATACTTAATATAGGTACACTAAGTATAGATATACTAACTATACTAGTATAGATATACTTAGTATATACCTTTATATATATACTGATAAAGGTCTTTCATGCTGATAAAAAATGATTATGGCATCCCATGAAGTAAACATTGATTCAGGAAGATTTTTTTTTCTCTTGTGTTGTCCAGCTTTTGCCCAGGACTTCCTTCTCATGCTTGTTAATTTCGAATTGTACACATCTATTCTACCAAAGAGTATAATAGCTTCCAAAGTTCTTATGGGTAACTTTTCTCAGAGTTACCTTTCTGTGGGTAGAGTAACCTTATTAAGCACATAGAATAGAGTGGGAGAAATGTCTTTAGGACTAGTTATGATCAGAAGAAGCATTTATGTATTCTCTGTGTTTGTGTGTATGTATATATATATATATGTACATATGTATGTATTTTATTGACATGTATTGATAATGAAACTTTTTTTTTTTTAATTTACACACACATTTTGTAGCAGGAGCAGTACAGTCATGAACCACCTCGGGAAGTGGAACCACCATCTCAAAGTCTGGATCCTGCACCTGCTCAAAAGAGAAAGGATGAAGGAGCATTGGCAGCTCAAGGTGAAGGGAAAGGAAAGAAGAATGCCTTTTGGGGTGTGTGTGTGTGTGTGTGTGTGTGTGTGTGTGTGTGTGTGATGCATTGTTACATACCAGGAACAGGATGGAAGAGAACAATGTAAACAATGCCTGGAAATTGACTGGAAAAGTGAAGAGGGTATAGTTTGCAGCTTAGATTAAGAGAAATCCCTCACTATGATAAAATTTCTCCACTTTGTAAACGACAGAATAAACGCTTGGGGAACACTTGACTGGTGAATACAGAATTTGTATATATTTTCTGAAGTCTGTGTCTTCCTACCGTCTATGTTGCCATAAAAGTAGTAAATGATTTTGCTTAAACTGCTTAGAACGGAAATGCTTTACTGTAAGGTAGCTTAGTACTGGTCCCAAAATAGACCCAATTCATAGGAGCAGGAGCAACTCCAAAAACCATGTTGCTGAATGTTGGCCACTCTTTCCTTTGATTTATATTTTTATATGGTATGTTTGATAAAAACTGGATGAAGCAGGATATTACCATACAGGAAGTTGGTTTACTATGATTTTATAAGTGGCTTTTAAGAAGTGATTAAATCCATTTATGGTTAGAGAAACTAAGAAATAATTATCCTGAGATTAACATGAGATAGAAATAATCAGAAGATAAAATATTTTGAAGCAAAACATTTATGCAACTCAGGTCATGGATTATTCTAGTAATTCGCTGTTAAAGATTTCTAGAATATGACTGACAATTCCCGCTAATTGCTGTTCATCCCCTCCCTTATTCTTAGTTTGGGACAATATATTTTCTGTGATTGACAAATAATGTTATTTTTTAAATGTGGGGTTCATTTATGGAATATTACATTTAGGACCTTTGGACTTGAATATGACTTCATTTGAACAAAGTTGAGTTTCCATTTACCCCAACAGGGAATGGATGTCCTGACTGAGATTTTCCATAATCCTCAAATCAATTTCCTTTAGAAATTTACAGTCAATTATAATTGAAATGGTTTTTGTGTTGTAGACTTCAGATTTTTAATTAGATGCACACGGCTCTTAGTACTCAATGGCTGAATGTAAGAATTATACCTGTTCTGTGGTTTATCCTTAGTTGTAATTTAAGAGAAAGTTCTCATCTGGGGTCAATAGGCTCAGTGCTGTGTACTCATAGTCCCAGCTACTTGGGAGGCTAAGGCGAGAGGATTGCTTGAGTCTAGTAGTTCAAGCCCAGCCTCAGAAACATAGTGAGGCCTTATTACTAAGAAATAAGTAAATAAGTAAGTTAGTAAGGAAGGAAGGAAGGAAGTAAATAAATAAGTAAATGTTTCTTGATATTGGAAATCAATCATGTAAAGTTTGTTCCTAGTTTCTGGTAATGTTGGAAACTTAACTCTTGACTGAACTGTAACACTTAAAAATAGTTAAAGATGGTAAATTCTATGTTATGTGTGATTTTTACCACAGTTAAAGAAAATTTCCTGTCTTCATAATGTTCAGTGTAGTTTTCATATATTCTTTAAGTTTTCACTTTATATATTTTGAAAATATAATGTTTATAGAAAAGTTTCAAGAATCTTACAATTAACTCATATACTTTTTACCTAAATTCGTCGATTGTTCATAGTTTTTGCTGCTTGGTTTCACAGCTCTTCTCTCCCTCTCTTTCCCTGCATCCCATATACTCACACACACACTTATTGGTATTATATTTATTGTTATTAATGCTGAATTGTTTAGATAAAATCTCAGGTATTAATGGCCCTTTACCCTAAGTACTTGAGTGTGTGTATGTTCTGACAACAAAGAAAAAGTCATTTCTTGGATAATCACTGCACAATGATCAAAATCAGGATATTTAACAATTAGAAAAAGCAGTCATTTAACATACGGTGTATACTCAAATTTTGCCAGTTATTCAGGTACTTTCCCATTTTTTGTTTTTAGAGAGGGAGTTTCACTCTGTCAACCAAGCTGGAGTGCAGTGGCTTATCGCAACCTGAGCCTCCCAGGTTCAAGGAATTCTCATGCCTCAGTGTCCTGAGTAACTCAGATTGCAGGTGCCTGCCATGGCAGCCGGCTAATGTTTTTGTTGCTGATGTCGTTTTGTATTTTCAGTAGAGACAGGGTTTCACCATGTTGGCCAGGCTGCCCTTGAATGCCTGACCTCAAATGATCTGCCTTCCTCGGCCTTTCAGACTGCTGGAATTGTAGGCGTGAGTCACCACGTCCAGTCCAGATAATTTCCTCTATAGAATTTAATTTTCTGATCCAGAGTCCAGATCAGGATCATGTCTTGCATGTAGTTGTCATGTCTTTTAAATTTCCTTTCATCTGGCATAGTTCCTTAAGTTTCCTTTGTCATTCATGATACTGACGTTTTTGAAGAGGATAGGTAGACCAGTTGGTTTTCAGAATGTTCACCAGTTTAGGGTTTTTGTGTATTATTTAAAGACCTTTTTTCACTCACCATTTATGGGTGCCTACTCATGCCATATAATCTGCTAGGTGCTAGTAGTCTAATTGCTAATGAGAGACAGGTTTAATATGATAAGAACAGTGAGAAGTTCAATAACAGAGAAGTGCAAAGGAGGCAACAAAGGTGTCAGAGGGCGGTCTTCGGGAAGGAAGAGGGTAGTATTTGGAAAACCCTGCTTTCCTATTTTCTGGCAACAGACTCCTGAAATAATGTTCTTGTGATTCTTATCCACACACTTATTATTAAACTAGCCTAAGGCTTTCATTGAATAACACTGTGAGCATGATTATTATTTTCTTATTCATATTTCATGGTTTACTGCTTAAATTGTTGTTGTTGTTTTTCTTTTAAGAGCCTGCACTGGAAGCTGATAGCCAGGAACTGGTTCAGTTGAAGACTGCGTGTGAGTGTGGAGATGGTCCTGCTGTGAAGAGGATCTGCCTGCCAAATCCAGAGCCTGGGAAACTGCCAGAAGAAGGTAGGCAATCTATTAAGCATGCAAATAGCAGGGTGTCTGTTTGTACAGTATTATATTTTTAATAACACAGAGGTAATAATACTGCCTCTTTAATAATAAGAGTTCTCTTTCTCTCTCTCCTCTCTCTCTCTCTTTTATTTTTTATTTATTTTTTTTGAGACAGAGTCTCATTCTGTCACCCAGCCTGGAGTACAGCTGCCTGATCTTGGAGGTCACTGCAGTCACGCCTCACAGGCTCAAACAATTCTGTCTCAGCCTCCGGAGTAGCTGGGACTGCAGGCACACGCCACCACGCCTTGCTAATTTTTGTATTTTAGGTAGAGACAGGGGTTTCAGCATATTTTTCAGGCAGATGTTGAACTTCTGACCTCAGGTATTCCGTCCACCTTGGGCTTCCAGAGTCCAGCTATTACAGGCATAAGCCACTGTGTCTGGCCAGTAATACAGTTCTTCCATAAAGTTTATTTGAAATGTAGTTCAGGCGTCAGCAACCGACTTATATACTGTCATATAGAAACAAACTGAGTCAAAGCCCTATTAAGTTACAGCTTTTGAGACTAAGTCCTTAAATCAATAGCTTATAATTTTCAGATGCTTTTGTAAAGGTCTGCTTTTGACAAATACACAATACATTTGTAACGCACATCAGTTTCTTTGAAATATGCTGAAGCATTGATATAGGTTCTAATACCAGCTCTTAAAACATTTGTGAGATTCTGGGTGAATTCTTTAAGTTCTAAAGCTGTCTTTGGTCTTAAAAATAATGAGTTTAGGCCGGGCGCGGTGGCTCAAGCCTGTAATCCCAGCACTTTGGGAGGCCGAGGCGGGTGGATCACGAGGTCAAGAGATCGAGACCATCCTGGTCAACATGGTGAAACCCCGTCTCTAATAAAAATCCAAAAAATTTATCTGGGCATGGTGGCGTGTGCCTGTAATCCCAGCTACTCAGGAGGCGGAGGCAGGAGAATTGCCTGAACCCAGGAGGCAGAGGTTGCGGTGAGCCGAGATCGCGCCATTGCACTCCAGCCTGGGTAACAAGAGCGAAACTCCGTCTCAAAAAAAAAAAAAATGAGTTTAAGTAAGATACTTTGATATTTTCCATTGTGGTTTTTTCATACTCTGATCCTGTTGGGTAGAATAGATAGGATACGGAGATCATCTGCTGTGCATGATTTGTTTACCCTAAATCATCAAACCCTGATCTGACTCATCTTAAAACATGTGAATTGAGATTTCATTGCTATTAAGAAAGTTAGTGGGCACCCTGCTTCATGTTTGTTTTTCTGTGTTGAGACCTGAATGCCTACTCTTAGATTCTGTATAATTCTGAATTCTCTTAATTTTTTGTTTGTTTGTTTTTGAGACACAACTTTACTCTGTAACCCATGCTGGAGTGCAGTGGTGCGATTTCAGCTTACTGTAATCTCTGCCTTTCAGGCTCAAGTAATACTCCCACCTCAGCCTCTTGAGTGGCTGGAACTAGAAGCATAAGCCACCATGCCTGACTAATTTTGTCTTCTTTTTTTGAAAAAAATTTTTATTTATGTATTTATTTTTAAAAATTATTTTATTGTATTTTAGGTTTTGGGGTACATGTGAAGAACATGCAAGATTGTTGCATAGGTACACACGTGGCAGTGTGATTTGCTGCCTTCCTCCCCATCACCTATATCTGGCATTTCTCCCCATGCTATCTCTCCCCAACTCCCCACCCCCCACTGTCCCTCCCCTATTTCCTCCAAACAGACCCCAGTGTGTAGTGCTCCCCTCCCCGTTTCCATGTGTTCTCATCGTTCAACATCCACCTATGAGTGAGAACATGCAGTGTTTGATTTTCTGCTCTTGTGTCAGTTTGCTGAAAATGATGGTTTCCAGGTTCATCCATGTCCCTACAAAGGACATGAACTCATCATTTTTTTATGGCTGCATAATATTACATGGTGTATGTGTGCCACATTTTCCCTGTCCAGTCTATCATCGATGGGCATTTGGGTTGGTTCCAGGTCTTTGCTATTGTAAACAGTGCTGCAATGAACATTCGTGTGCACGTGTCCTTGTAGTAGAATGATTTATAATCCTTTGGATATATACCCAGTAATGGGATTGCTGGGTCAAATGGAATTTCTATTTCTAGGTCCTTGAGGAATTTGTCACACTGTCTTCCACAATGGTTGAACTAATTTACACTCCCACCAACAGTGTAAAAGTGTTCCTATTTCTCCACATCCTCTCCAGCATCTGTTGTCTCCAGATTTTTTAATGATCGCCATTCTACCTGGCATGAGATGGTATCTCAATGTGGTTTTGATTTGCATTTCTCTGATGACCAGTGATGATGAGCATTTTTTCATATGTTTGTTGGCCTCATGTATGTCTTCTTTTGCAAAGTATCTGTTCATATCCTTTGCCCACTTTTGAATGGGATTATTTGTTTTTTTCTTGTAAATCTGTTTTAGTTCTTTGTAAATTCTGGATATCAGCCCTTTGTCAGTTGGGTAAACTGCAAAAATTTTTTCCCATTCTGCTGGCTGCCGATTCACTCTAATGACTGTTTCTTTTGCCGTGCAGAAGCTGTGGAGTTTGATTAGGTCCCATTTGTCTATTTTGGCTTTTGTTGCCAGTGCTTTTGGTGTTTTGGTCATGAAGTCCTTGCCGATGCCTATGTCCTGAATGGTTTTGCCTAGATTTTCTTCTAGGGTTTTTATGGTGTTAGGTTTTATATTTAAGTCTTTAATCCATCTGGAGTTAATTTTAGTGTAAGGTGTCAGGAAGGGGTCCAGTTTCTGCTTTCTGCACATGGCCAGCCAGTTTTCCCAACACCATTTATTAAACAGGGAATCCTTTCGCCACTGCTTGTTTTTGTCAGGTTTGTCAAAGATCAGATGGTTGTAGATAAGTTGTGTTGCCTCCGAGGCCTCTGTTCTGTTCCATTGGTCTATATCTCTGTTTTGGCACCAGTACCAAACCAGTACCATACTGTTTTGATTACTGTAGCCTTGTAGTAAGTTTGCTAGTGTGATGCCTCCTGCTTTGTTCTTTTTGCTTAGAATTGACTTGGCTATGCGGGCTCTCTTTTGGTTCCATATGAAGTTTAAGGTGTTTTTTTCCAGTTCTGTGAAGAAGGTCATTGGTAGCTTGATGGGGATAGCGTTGAATCTGTAAATTACTTTGGGCAGTATGGCCATTTACACGATATTGATTCTTCCTAACCATGAACATGGAATGTTTCTCCATCTGTGTGTGTCCTCTCTTATTTCGTTGAGCAGTGACTTGTAGTTCTCCTTGAAGAGGTCCTTTACGTTCCTTGTTAGTTGTATTCCTAGGTATTTTATTCTCTTTGTGGCAATTGTGAATGGCAGTTCATTCTTGATTTGGCTTTCTTTAAGTCTGTTATTGGTGTATAGGAATACTTGTTATTTTTGCACATTGATTTTGTATCCTGAGACTTTGCTGAAGTTGCTTATCAGTTCAACCGTTGTGGAAGACAGTGTGGCAATTCCTCAATGACCTAAAAATAGAAATCCCATTTGACCCAGCAATCCCATTACTGGGTATATATCCAAAGGATTATAAATCGTTCTACTATAAGGACACATGCACACGAATGTTCATTGCAGCACTGTTTACAATAGCAAAGACCTGGAACCAACCCAAATGCCCATCGATGATAGACTGGACAGGGAAAATGTGGTACATATACACCATGGAATATTATGCAGCCATCAAAAATGATGAGTTCGTGTCCTTTGTAGGGACATGGATGAACCTGGAAACCATCATTCTCAGCAAACTGACACAAGAGCAGAAAATCAAACACTGCATGTTCTCACTCACAGGCGGGTGTTGAACAATGAGAACACATGGACACGGGAAGGGGAGCACTACACACTGGGGTCCACTGGGGGGAAATGGGGGAGGGACGGGGGGTGGGGAGGTGGGGAGAGATAGCATGGGGAGAAATGACAGATATAGGTGAGGGGGAGGAAGGCAGCAAATCACACTGCCATGTGTGTACCTATGCAACAATCTTGCATGTTCTTTACATGTACCCCAAAACCTAAAATGCAATTAAAAAAAATTAAAAAAAATATGTGGTGTCCACTCACCCTCTGCGCTTTCACTGGGAGCTGCAATCCTGAGCTGTTCCTAAATGGCCATCTTGGATCTTCCCCCTGAAAAAATTTTTTGTAGAGATGAGGTGTCACTATGTTGCCCAGGCTGGGATTCTCTGACTCTTAATAAATAATTGATTTTTAAATCTTTCCCCACAGAAACCTTGAGTGACTGAACTATGAAATGGCAAGAGACTATTTAGTTTCTATTTTCTGTGGGATGTTGGTCATTGATGCTCAGGATCGGTATAAGTAAGATGCCTGTGTGAAGCATGCTCCCTGCTGCACTGTCAGTTTTCATGAGCCACTATTTCTAATAAGACCTGTAGATACGTGTAGGATATAATCATCTCTAATCATATCATATATTACATGTAAGTTTCACCTTTTTAGACATGAGTTGATAAGATTTGAGCTTCAAAGACCATGACGTTAGTACTTCTTGAGTAATCAACTGAAGTATGTTTTACATATGTGTTTTCCAGATTGCTGACTTAATTATAAGTGCTTCTGAATTTAAAGGAAGCACTTGATGTTTAGGAAGAAATTAACCTTTAAATTCCATGTGTCTACGCTTAGTCTATACAGAGTTGTAATTGGATGTAAGATGCAGAATCACCTTTAGGGTTCTGTTTTTAGTGCATTTTATAAAACCCAAGCTGTAGTGTCCTTTGTTTGCCTTTCGGGTCATCTAAATAATCTGTTGCTAAGTCACGTTCCCAACTGTTGTGTTTCTGTTTCAGGTGAAGGGTAATCACAGTGTTAAAAGAAGATACACGGAAATGATGCAGGCTGCTCCTATGTTGGAAATTTGTTCATTTAAGTTCTCTCAATAAAGCTTTATAGCCTTCTGCAAAGAAGTCTTAGGCATCTTTTGGGATTTTATTTCTAGGTATTCGATACTGTGAAATATGTTATCATTCTTTGAAATTTTATATCCTGTTTGAACCGGTATGTAGAGAGATAATTCTTATATATTGATTTTGTATCCAGCAATCTTGTTAAATATGCTTATGAATTCTTAAAGTTTACTTTGAGATTGTTTTCAGTATTCAACATACAGAATGATATAATATTTGAATAAGAAAAATTTTGTTTCTGCCATTTTTTTATTTCCTTTTGTACTTTTTGTGGAGACCTGGTTTTGTTATATTTCCCAGGCTCTTTTTGAACTATTGAGTGCAAGTGATCCACCCGCCTCAGCCTCCCAAAGTGCTTGGATTACAGGCATGTGCCACTGGGCACATTGCTGCCATTTTGAACACTTTTCATTTCCTTTTCTGATTTTATGGCATTGGGCAGACCCACCTGGTACAATGGTGATAGTGGACATCCTTGTCTTAACCCTGATGAGAAATGGAAACATTTCAACATTTCACCATAGTATTTACTGTACTTTTTTTTGTAGATGGACTCTATCAGAGTAAGTCATTCCATTCTGTTCTACTTTGCTGATTCATTTTGAATATATGTTGAGTTTCATCAAACAATGCATCTATTTTGATTACTACAGCATTTTTCCCATTAATCTGTTAATGTAATGAATTAGATTGATAAATTTGTACTTTTTTATATTGTATATTTAAAAATTGAGATAGGGTCTCACTCTGTCACACAGGCTGGAGTGCAGTGGTGGTATCACAGCTCACTGCAGCCTTGACCTCCTAGGCTCAAGTGGTCCTCCCACCTCAGCCTCCTGAGTAGCCGTGACTACAGGTACATCACACCATGCCCAGCTAATGTTTCTCATTTTTTTTGTAGTGATGAGACTTTGTCATGTTGCTTAGGCTGGTCTTGAACTCCTGAGCTCAGGTGATCTGCCCAGCTCTGCCTCCTAAAATACTAGGATTTCAGGCATGAGCCTTGACCTGGCCAGGTTTTTCTTATATTGGGGTCTTAGACTAACCTTTGTGCAGGTGGGCTAACAGCGTAATGAAATTTATCATTCAATTGATTTAAAGAAAACTATCCTTGACTTTCCAGTGTGTAAGTACGTGAAAGCATGATTTTTTTTTTTTTTTTTTTTTTTTTATATTCCAATACCAGTGATACACAACCAACATTTAAACGGTTTTTTTTTTTTTTTTTTTTTCCTTCCTTTTTTTTTTTTATTGCATTTTAGGTTTTGGGGTACATGTGATGAACTTGCAAGATTGTTGCATAGGTACACACATGGCAGTGTGCTTTGCTGCCTTCCGTCCCCTCACCTGTATCTGTCATTTCTCCCCATGCTATCTCTTCCCACCTCCCCACCCCCCACCCCTCCCCCATTTCCCCCCAACGGACCCCAGTGTGTAGTGCTCCCCTCCCTGTGTCCATGTGTTCTCATTGTTCAACACCCGCCTATGAGCGAGAATATACGGTGTTTGATTTTCTGCTCTTGTGTCAGTTTGCTGAGAATGATGGTTTCCAGGTTCATCCATGTCCCTACAAAGGACGTGAACTCATCGTTTTTGATGGCTGCATAATATTCCATGGTGTATATGTACCACATTTTCCCTATCCAGTCTATCATCGTTGGGCATTTGGGTTGGTTCCAGGTCTTTGCTATTGTAAACAGTGCTGCAATGAACATTCGTGTGCACGTGTCCTTGTAGTAGAATGATTTATAATCCTTTGGATATATACCCAGTAATGGGATTGCTGGGTCAAATGGGATTTCTATTTTTAGGTCCTTGAGGAATCGCCACACTGTCTTCCACAATGGTTGAATTAATTTACATTCCCACCAACAGTGTAAAAGTGTTCCTATTTCTCCACATCCTCTCCAGCATCTGTTGTTTCCCGATTTTTTAATGATCGCCATTCTAACTGGTGTGAGATGGTATCTCAATGTGGTTTTGATTTGCATTTCTCTGATGACCAGTGATGATGAGCATTTTTTCATATGTTTGTTGGCCTCCTGTATGTCTTCTTTTGTAAAGTATCTGTTCATATCCTTTGCCCATTTTTGAATGGGCTTGTTTGTTTTTTTCTTGTAGAAAAGCATGATTTTTAAAGCATATATTGCTATGGGTGTTGGGACCCCTGCATTTTCTGATGCTGTGGGAGCATGTCCTTGTAGGTACCTTTAGTCTGTTTTCTTACTACAAACGTGTTAAGGCCATGGGTTGTGACTGATAAGGAATGCATCTTGCTAATTTCAAGATGGAGTTCATTTTCAAATGGTGTCAGTTTAGCTGTCCTAGGCTTCTGTTTCCCTAATACTGTCACTTCTCATTCTGTAATTCTGATGCTATAAATAATGTTTTAGTATTTTCTTACAGGTCCTTGAAGTCGTATTCGTTCTTTGTCTCTTTCTCTGACTTGTTCATGTTGAACAATTTCTTTTTGGGGTAGGTTGCTATTCTGTTTTAGCAGGTCGTCTACGTGTCTTCCCAGGCAGTCACCATGGTCCTTGTCCCCATGATGGGGCCAGGGCAAGAGAGGGCCCTGGAGGGGAGAGGAGCTCAGTTGAAGATGGAGTGAGTTTTGAGGGGGGCACTATTTAAAGTATATGAGTCCCAGAGGCATAGGAAACAGCAGCGGGAGGTGGGATTCCATTATCCTCAGTGGGGATGGGAATGGGGGGTTTGGAGTGTGTTGCTGGTAACGGCAGCCCTCCCCGTTTCACCCACAGCTGCGCATGCTCCTTCTCGCCTCGGTGCGCATGTTCACTGGTCGTCTTCAGGTCAGCCCCTTCGCCTACGTGGAGAACGCCAGGGAGCTGTGAGGGTCTGTGGTCACGTTCCTGCCTCTGGACTCTTTTTTTCCTCTCCTTAGACTCATCTGGTAGGTCCACAGGCCAGTCCTTCTGGGGGCTGAAGTTTGAGTGAGGGCGAGGAAGAGGCGGTGGGCTTTGGGCGGGTCCACGGGTTTCAGTGCCTGGTCTGTGACCTCTGAGGGAGAAGTGCCACCTGACCTTCAAGCGTGGGGCCCTGAGGTCGCCCTACTTTAACTCACAGGCTTTGTGGTCGTGAAGGGCCCAGGACAGAGAGGAAGGTGGGCCATGGAGGGGAGGCAGTCAGGGGCTCAGGTGAAGATGGGGCAAATGCTGGGGGTGATGTTGGAGGGATGGAAGTCCCGAGGTGCTGGGAACCCCTGACACAGGGCACCTTCCTGAGTCCTGAATGGGGCGCTCGATCGGGGGCAAGGTGGGCGGTAAAGAAGGGGCCTGGAAACTGGGAAAGCCGAAGGCTGGTGAGCGCCCCCCAGCAGTATGGGGTGAGTAGTAACCCAGTGAGAAGCATTGCTAGGTCTCGCCTTTGCCATGCAGGGTCAGGAAACAATGGGAAAGACTGGGTGAGGCTCTGTAGTCCAGCCAAACTTGATTTGTTGGGGGTGAATGGCTCTAGTAAGTGGGAGTGTGCCAAAAGCAGCGGTCACAGGAATTATGATTAACTAGTGTATTCATGTGAAGTCAACTTGTGAAACTGAACCTCATGAGAAATGTCCTCTGTCAGCAAGGCCCAGTGGCATGTACCTGTAGTCCAGTTACTCAGTTACTCAGTCCAAGTTACTCAGGACACTAAGACGGGAGGATCCCTTGAGCGGGAGGTCGAGGCTGCAGTGAGCATGCTGCTGCACCCCAGCCTGAGCAACAGAGTGAGGCCTTGTGTCCAAAAGAAATTTAGAAAAAAATGTCCTCTGCCTTTTGCCACATGCCTTTAGAAGATTGCTCTGCCAGCTTGTCTTGCATAAATGGCTTTGCATGCACTCAGAAAAGGTACACATGTATGCTTAGCTCTGGGACTTATTTTGGGAATATTTTCCAAATTAAAATGACAAGTTAACATTTAGCCATGGAAGTGATCGAATATAGCTGTCCTCTCAAGTGCATGTTCCCAGTCACCGTTTTCTGTTTTCAGTGTGAAATATGAGTTGGTGAGGAAGATCAACCTATTGGCCTAGACCAAGACGCTATGTAGAATGTCCTGAGGTGAGTGGGCCTATGCTGGTGAGTGCTTTAATGTTAATCTGATGTTTTCTATTAGCAGAAGTTATTTTTTGTGATAGTGTTTTTGCATCAGTATATAGACACTGATAAAGGTCTTCATGCTGATAAAAAATGATTATGGTGTCTCATGAAGGAAACATTGATTCAGGAGGATTTTGTTTTTCTCTTGTGTTTTTCAGGTTTCGCACATTACTTCTTTCTCATGCTTTGCTTGTTAATGACAGATTGTACACATCTATTCTAACACAAAGTATAATAGCTTCTGAAGTCTTTGTTGCTTACTTTATTCAGAGTAACTTTCCTGTGGTAGAGTAACCTCATTAAGCATACAGAATAGAGTTGGAGAAACGTCTTTAGGCTTAGTTGTGATCAGAAATATCTATGTATTCTGTGTGCATATATTAATAACAAAACTTTTTTTTATTTGCATGTGCGCGTGCACAAACACACACACACACACATTCTCTCTGGCCCGAGCAGTTCAGTGATGAAGAAGTGGAAACACCAAAACCTGAAGAAGGGGAACCAGCAACTCAAAGTCAGGTTCCTGCACCTGCTCAGGAGGGAGAGGATGAGGGAGCATCTGCAGGTCAAGGTGAAGGGAAAGAGAAGAACAATGCCTGTTGTTGTGTGTGTGCATGCATGTGTCTCATGCATTATCATATAGTAGGAACAGGAGGAAAGAAAACAATGGAAAGAATGCCTAAAATTGACTGGAAAAGTGAGGAGGGTATATAGTTTGCAGCTTAGCTTAGGGAAACCCCTCACTATGATGAAATATGTCCACTTTATGAATGAGAGAATGGAGGCTCAGGGACTTGGTGAATACAGAATTTGTATTTTGTTTCAAAGTTTGTGTCTTCCTACTATCTATGTTGCTTTAAAAAAAAGTAAATGATTTTGCCGAAAGTGCTTATAACTCAAATGCTTTACTGTACTGGCCCAAGAATAGACCAAGTTCAGAGGAGCAGGAGCAACTCCAGTAACAGAATGTTGGCTACCGTTATGTGTGTGTGTGTGTGTGTGTGTATTTTAAATGAATGACAGGTTCTTACATTGCCCAGTCTTGCCTCGCATAACTTCACCTCCTCAAGCGCCAGGACAATTGTCCTGAGCTACTGTGGCTCCCTTGATTGATACTTTTATATGGTAAGTTTGATGTGGATAAATCAGGGTACTACCATACAGGTGACTGGTTTAGTGTGATTTTTTCAGTGGCTTTTATGAGGTGATTAAATCCTTTTTTGGTTAGAAAAACCAAAAAAAGGAATTATCCTGAAATTAGCATGAGATAGAAACAATTTCCCCTAGATAAAATAGTTTGGAACAAATCATTTATATAACTTAGGTCATGGATTATTCTAGGGATTTACTGTTAAAGTTTTCTAGACTATGACTGACAACAATGCCCATTAGTTGCTGTCCACCCACTCCTGTATTCTCAGTGTGGGACAGTATTTTTTCTGTGATTCACAAACCATGTTATTTTTTGGTGCTTTGTTCTACATGAGGTTCATTTATGGAATATCACATTTAGGACCTTTGAACCTAAATATGACTTTATTTGAAGAAAGTTAAGTTTCTGTTGAACCCAATAGGTAATGGATGTCATGACTGTAAGATTTTCCATAGTACTCATTCAGCTAATGAATCCTTAGAAATTTATATTGTAATTGTAACTGAAATCCTATCCATATTGTAGATATCAGATTTCTTAGCTGATGCCCACTGCTGTTATTGCTGATTGTAAGCATTACACATGTCCTGTGGTTTATGTTTAGACTGTCATTTAAGAGAAAGGTCTCAACCTGGGCTGAATGCCGTGCACTCGTAGTCCCAGCTACTTGGGAGGCTGAGGTGAGAGGATTGCTTGAGCCCAGGAGTTCAAGCCCAGCCTGGGAAACATAGCGAGACCTCATTGCTAACAAGAAAGAAAGAAAGAAATACATAAAGGTTTCATGATATAGGAAAACAAACATGCAACGTTCCTTTCTGTTTGCTGGTAATGTTGCAAACATAACTCTTTACTGAACTGTAACACTTAAAAATAGTTAAGATGGTAAACTTTATGTTGTGTATTTTTTACCGTAATTTAAAAAAACTCATGTCTTTCTAAATTCAGTGTAGACTTACAACTTTTGAGTATATGTCATATATTCTTCTAAATTTTGACTTTATATATTTTTAAGACATAAAATTTATAGAAAATTTCCAGGAATAGTACAATTAAGTCATGTACTTTTCACCTAGATTCACCAATTGTTAATAGCTTTTGCTCCATTGGTTTGATATCTTTTGCCTCCCTGACTTACCCTGCTGCCCCCACACTCACACACACACACAGATATTATGTTTACTGTTATTAATGGTGAAATGTTTAGATAAAGTTTCAAGTATTATGGCCCTTTACCCTGTGTACTTGAGTGTATGTATGTCGTCAGAAGAAAGAACAAGTCATTCCCTGGATCATCACTGCACAAAGATCAAAATCAGGAAGTTTAACAATGTGAAAATGCAGTCTTTTCATACACAGTGTGTACTCAAGTTTTTCCAGGTATCCAGAAAATTCCTTTTTTCTTTTTTTTTAAATACAGAGTCTCACTCTGTTGCTTAGGCTGGAGTACAGTAATGCAATCTAGGCTCACTGCAACCTACACATCCCAGGTTCAAGGGATTCTAATGCCTTGGCCTCCTCCCAAGTAGGTGGGACTACAGTTGGTGGCCACTGTGCCTGTCTAATGTTTCCTTTTTTTTTTGTATTTTTAGTAGATATGGGTTTCACCATGTCGGCCAGGGTGGTCTTGAACTTCTGACCTCACCTGACCTGCCCACCCTGGCATCCAAAAATGCTGGGATTACAGGCTTGAGCCACCGAACCTGGCCCAGATAGTTGCCTTTACAGAATTTTTTGTTTCTAATCCAGAGCCCAGTTCAGGATCATGTCTTGCATGTACTTGTCATGTATTTTTAGTTTATTTTAATCTGGAATAGTTCCTTAATTTTTCTTTGTCATTCATGATATGGACATTTTTGAAGAGGATCGACCAGTTGTTTTGCAGAATGTTCACCAGTTTGGGCTTTTTCGTGTATTTTTTTAAGACCATTTTTCACTCATCATTTATTGGTGGCTACTGATGCTATATAGGAGTCTAAGTGCTATGAGAGACAGGATTTCAGCCTTGAGACATTTAATACGATAACGACACTCAGAAGGCCAATAACAGAGCAATGCAAAGGAGGCAACAAAGCTGTCTGAGGGCAGTATTTGGGCTGGAAGAGGGTAATATTTAGAAAACCCTGTTTTCCTGTTTTCTGCTAACAGTCTCCTGAAATAATGTTCTTCAGATTCTTATCAATACATTTAGTATTATACTAACTAAAGGTTTTATTTGATAACACCAAGAGCATGAATATTATTTCTTTATCTTCATGTTTTACTGTCTAAATTTATATATATGTAAATATATATAATATTAAAAATAAGATATATATTTTATTTTTAAGGGCCAGAGCCTGAAGCTGATAGCCAAGAACAGGTTCATCCAATGACTGCATGTGAACGTGGAGATGATCCTAATATATAGGAGATGCGCCTGCCAAATCCAGAGCAGGTGAAATCACCAGAAGAAGGTAGATAATCCATTAGGCATGCAAATTGTAGGGTGTTGTTTCCACAGTATCATATATGTATATATATATATACATATATATATATATATATATATTTTTTTTTTTTTTTTTTTTTTTTCTCTGAGATGGAGTCTTGCTCTGTCACCCAGGCTGGAGTGCAGTGATGTGATCTCGGCTCACTGGAACTTCTGCCTCCGAGGTTCAAATGATTCATCTGCCTCAGCCTCCTGAATAGCTGTGATTATGGGCATGAGCCACCATGCCCAGCTAATTTTTGTATTTTTAATAGAGATGGGGTTTTGTCATGTTGGACAGGCTGGTTTTGAACTCCTGACCTCAGATGATCCACCCACCTTGGCCTCCCAAAGTGCCAGGATTTTAGGTGTGAGCCACCGTGCCCAGTATTATATTTTTAATAACACAGAAGTAACAATACTGCCTCTTTAATAATAGAGTTCTTATGTAAAGGTTATTTGAAACGTAGTTCAGGCCGTAGCACCTGACTTATAGACTGTCAGATATAGAAAGATGCTGAGTCAAACTTATGTTGACTTACAACTTTTTAGTATAAGTCCTTAAACCAATAATTTATAATTTTCAGATGCTTTTGTAAGGATCTCCTTTTAACAAATACCCAATACATTTGTAACACCCATCAGTTGGTGTGAAATATGCCGAAGCACTGATGTAGCTTCTAATACCAGCTCTTACAGCATTTGCTTAACTTCTAAACCTGTCTTTGGTCTTATAAAATAGTGAGTTCGTGTGAGATATTTTAAAATCATTTTCCATTCTGGTACGTTCATAGTCTGATCCTGTTGGATAGAATGCGTAGGATACAGAGATTGTCAGTGTTGCATGTTTTTTTTTTTTTTTTTTAATCTATCATCAGTCATCAAACTCTGGCCTGAGTCATCTTAAGACATCTAATTGAGATTTCATTGATACTGAGAAAGTGAGCGGGCCCTCTGCTTCGTGTTTGTTTTCTTTGTGGAGACCTGAATGCCTATTCTGAGATTCCATCAAATTCTGAAATCTCTGGCCATTTTTTGTTTGTTTTTTTTGAGACACAGTGTGACTCTGTCACCCAGGCTGGAGTGTAGTGTTGTGATTTCAGTTGACTTCAACCTCTGCCTCCCAGGCTCAAGCAATCCTCCCACCTCAGCCTCCTGAGTACCTGGAACTACAGGTACAATCTACCATCCCTGACTAATTTTGTTTTTTTTTTTAAAATTTGTTAGTAGAGATGAGAGCTCACTATGTTGCCCAGTCTGGGATTCTCTGGCTCTTCATGAATAATTGGTTTTTAAATTTTTTCCCAAAAAAACCTTGCATGACTGAATTATCAAATGGCTTGAGACTGTTTAGTTTCTACCATGTGTGGCATGTAGATCAGTGGTGCTCAGCATCGGTATGAGTAAGATGCCTGTGTTAAGCATCCTCCGTGCCCCACTGTCAGTCTTCATGAGGCACTATTTCTAATAAGACTGTAGACACATATGTGATATAATCATCTCTAACCATATCAAATGTTACATGTAAGTTTCAGCTTTTGAGAACATCAGTTGAGAAGATTTGAAGTTCAAAGACCATGACTTTAGTACTTCCTGAGTAATCAACTGAAGTGTGTTTGACACGTGTTTTCCAATTTGCTGACTATTAATTATAAGTGCTTCTGAATTTAAAGGAAGCACTTGCTGTTTAGGAAGAAATAAACTGTAAATTCTGCAGGTCTATCCTCAAAGTCTATACAGAGGTTTAATCTGATATAAGACACAGGATCACCCTTAGTGTTCTGTTTTTAGTGTATTTTATGAAACTCAAACCGTAGTGTCCTTTGTATACCTTTATGGTCATCTAAATAAACTGCTGCTCAGTAATGTTCCCAACTGTTATGTTTTTGTTTCAGGTGAAAGGCAGTCACAGCATTAAAAGAAGACACACTGAAATGATACAGGCTGCTCCTATGTTGGAAATTTGTTCACTAAAAATCTTTCAATAAAGCTTTATAGCCTTCTGCAAAGAAGTCTTTTGCATCTTTTGTTAATTTTATTTCAGATATTTGATGATGTGAAATGTCTTTCAGTCTTTGAAATTTTATATTCTAACTCTTTGAGCTGGTGTGTGGAGGCATAATTCCTATGTATAGATTTTCTATCCAGCAACCTTGTTAAATATGCTTAAGAATCTTAGAAGTACACCGCATGTTCTCATTCATAAGTGGGTGTTTAACAATGAGAACACATGGACACAAGGAGGGGATCATCACACACCGGGGCCTGTCAAGGGGGTTGGTGGGTTAGGGAAGGGATAGCAGTGGGTGGGGGATTGGGGAGGACTAACATTAGGAGAAATCCCTAATGTAGATGACAGGGTGATGGATGCAGCAAACCACATGACACGTGCATACCTATGTAATAAACTTGCGCATTCTGCACATGTACCCCAGAACTTAAAGTATAATAATCAAAACAAAACAAAAAAAGGTTTACTTCTAGATTTTTTTCAGTTTTCAACATTCAGAACCATATTATCTTCAAATAAGATTTTAATTCCTGCCATTTTTGTTTTGTTTTGTTTTGTTTTTATTTTTTTTTTTGGAGACTGGGATTTTGACTTCTTGTCCAGGCTTTTATTGAACTCCTAAGTGCAAGTAATCCACTCGTCTTAGCCTTTCAATGTGTTGGTATTACAGGCATGGGCCACTGCGTCGGGCCTGTTTTTGCCATTTTAAACACTTTTATTTTCTTTTCTGATATTACGGCATTGGGCAGACCCACCTGGTACAATGGTGATAGTGGAAATGTTTGTGTTATTCTTGATGAGAAAAGGAAATTTTCAACATTTCGTGACAATTTTTACTGTATTGTTTTTGTAGATGGACTTGGTCAGTCATTCCATTCTGTTCTTGTTGAGAGTATTCATTTTGAACACATGTTGAATTTCATCAAACATTGCATCTGACAGGGTTTCCCCCCCAGTAATCTGTTAATGTAGTGATTTACATTGATAAATTTGTACTCTTCTTTTTTTTTTTTTTTTTTTTTTTTTTTTTGAGACGGAGTTTTGCTCTTGTTGCCCAGGCTGGACTGCAATGCCACAATCTCATCGCAACCTCTGCCTCCCAGGTTCAAACAATTATCTTGCCTCAGCCTCCCAAGTAGCTGAGAATACAGGCATGCGCCACCATGCCCCGCTAATTTTGTATTTTTAGTAGAGATGAGGTTTCTCCATGTTGGTTAAGCTGGTCTCTAACTCCCAACCTCAGGTGATCCACCTGCCTCAGCCTCCTGAAGTGCTCGGATTACAGGCATCAGCCACCACACCCGCCCAATAAATTTGTACTTTTTAAATTTTAACAGTTGAGACAGGTCTCATTCTGTCACCCATGCTGGACTGCAATAGTGTGATCACATCTCACTGCAGCCTCAACCTCCTGAGCTCAAGTGATTTTCCCACCTCAGCCTCCTGAGTAGCTGGGACTATAGGTACATGCATCCATGCCCAGCTAATTTTTCAATTTTTTTTTTCAATTTTAGAGAATTAGATTTTTTCATGTTGCCCAGGCTGATTTTGTACTCCTAGGCTCAAAATAAACAGTATTCCTGCTCTCTTGATCAAGAAGCATTTGCTCTCGTAAGAAACATATGTACATTTGAGTGAAAGTGATATTTCTTATTGTATATACAAGAGCATCTACATTGTCTTCACTGAACATTGTTCAAGATGCTATACTTAACCTTTTGAAGTTCCAGCACACATTTTCTATCTTGAATATACCTATACAGCTGTATAGGTACTGTCTCAGTTGAAACTGTCTCAGTTTCAATGACCAAAACAACAATTGTTTGTTTTCTCTAAAGAATTCTGCATGCTTATTATTGTACAGAAGTGTATTAATATTGAAGACGACTCAAGTAAAAATCACAATACAAACAGCAGCGCAAAATGGAAATGATTAAATCTACAAAACAAAAAAAGTTTAAATTTTTGAATAAAAATTAAAAAACCCATATCTTTCAAACAACCATACTGTTCAGTCTGTACTTTCAGTCCTTTCCTTAAATCTGTTTTAAAAGATTAGACAACGTGTTTGCTGATAAAAATTTCCAGCAGGATCAAAATATACATTTATATGCAGACTTTATATTAGAGATCTAATGCATCACTGAGGCATTGCATCAACACCAGATTCATATTAAACTGGATATAGAAAATAAGTTAATGCCAGATTACAACTGCCTAGCAGAGCAACTTCAGCACTCTAGTCAACTAGTATTTAGTCCAAAATACAGACGATCAAAGTTAATACTTCCATTCCGTTCACAAAGCGAGGTTGTATCACTAATAAATAAGCTTTCTTAGAACTCCAAAGTTGAATGAGGTACGAAAGAATGTCTTCATAATATTGTAGTTCATAGGTCTGGGGAACCAGAAGGAAGGGTTATGGGGGCAAGGAGTAGGAGGCCACCATAGGTCATATTCTGAATAGGAATGAATGCTAATGTCTCCAGCCTGAGGTGCTTTAACCTGTGACAATCTCTTTGCTGTCTCCTCCATGAAGCAGGTGAAGTGGAAGTTGGTTCTCTTCTGACTGCTTGCCATTTTCTCCAGGCTGGCCAGAGAAGTACTGGGCTCTGAGTTCTAGAGGTTCTCCAGATTTCCTGTCAGCCCACCAACAGGTGAGCTCTTCCCAATGCCGAGGCTTCTGGGAATTGGAGGGATGCCACCATTCTGAATGACGGAGATCCCGTTGGCCTTCATAGTCAACCCGTTGGAGTGTGGTGCTGCATACTGATTCCAGAGGCTGGAAGGATCGCCACTTCCTGATCTTGCCGCCAAATCCTTATGGAACATTTCTGGGAACTTGACGGGATTGCCTCCTAGAAATGTCATGGGGCCATCTCCAGAGAGCCACCTACCCTGTCACACAGGGGTGCTATTCCACACGTGAGGGCCCATGTGTACCTTTCGTCATGACAGCTCTTCCACAAATAATGCAAGCAAAGGGTTTCTCTCCAGTGTGAGTTCTACAGGGCACACAACGACTCAACAAGGAGGAGGTTTTGCCACACATGTTGCAATAGTGCTGCTTGGGAGTTCTGGGCAGAGTCAGGAGCAGAACTGGGGATGTGGCAGAGAAAGACAGAGGCCCAGAAGAGATGTGACTGGTGGGGGTGTCCTTACTGTCCTGAGGAGAAACATGCACAAAGCCATTGACCTCCGTTTTGATGAGAGATAACAATGAGTTGGCAGAAATCACCACAGAGTTCTGACTGGAGCCAAGGTTGGATCTGGGCTCAAAGAGCTGTGATTGTAGATCTCGCATCTTATATGTCAACATGTGCTGCTTTAAACGACCCTTTGTGGAAAAGTCACGATTGCAAACTGTGCAAATAAATGGTCTCTCTTCTGTACATAGTGAATGTACAAGGCAGTCTGACAAGCAAATATTTTGCTACAAATGTTGCAAGTAGTGTTTTTTAAATTTACCCTGGCCTCTGAGAGGGAAGAGGATCCCCAAAGAATCTTCTTTGATGATTTTCTCTATGTGACTAGATATCAGATCCAAAGCCCCACCATTCACTGGAATGAATGACAAAGCATTGGCACACTCATTTGGGACCACTGCCTATGGTTTCTCCTCCTTGCTGGGTGACTTATGGAACTCCTGGGTGCTGTTGGATGGGGACAGAGCCTGCATGGAAGACGGAGTCTCTGAGATGGCTGGGCTTCCAGGACTTTGGCTCTCCATGTCACCACTCACTGAGGATGAATCATTGATCAGGACATCATCCTCAATGGACTCGTTCTCCACTGACTTCAGGCTGGCCTGCAGCAGCTCTGCTAGGCTGACATTTATCGTCTTCATCTGATGTTCCAAAGCAGTGATGCTTGACATCTCTAGGGGCAAAGGCAAAGAAGGTAAGCTGTCTTGGGAGTCATCTGCAAACTTGGGCATATCAGGGATGCTGCCCTCAGGATAAGTTGTCTAAGGTCAACATTTTTCTCATAGAAGGAGCCCCTGTCAGACTCCATGAACTCAGGGTAACTGTTGGGGACTGGGGCTTTGGGGACCTGGCCTCCCATATGCTTTCAAGTGTGCTGCTATGGATGACAGCATTCATCTGTCAACCTCTGGCAGATGGGGCAGGAATACTGGACTCTGAGCAGGGGCACAACACGATGGACACTGTAGCGGGTTTTAAGATTCCTTTTTGTGATGAAAACCTGGCCACAGATCTTACACTTAAAGGGCCTCTCCCCCGTGTTTGTCTAGTAGTGCCTTTACAAGGCATTCTAACAACTGAGAACTGGGTGGCAGATGATGCAGTCATTGGGGTCACAGCATTTTGTCAATGTTTTCTACCAGTTGCTGAAGCTTGTATGTCTCTGATGCCTGGGCTGAGTCCAGGGGTCCCCTGAAAGGTAACCTGGGCTTAAAATGCTTGGATGTGAGTGGCAACAAAGGGTTGGTGAAGGTGATGGTGCTTCTTCCGGGGGGCTGCAGTCTGCTGCTGGGGAGCTCAGGGCACTACTGCTCAGTTTCAGGACCGAGTTGGTGACCACACCACTCTCTTCACTTTTGCCACTGAAGAGTGGCAGAGTGGACCCTTCAGCTTCCTCTGGGAGCCCACATAGGTTTCTTATACACTGCTTGGTGACCCTGGAGTCACTTTTGACTGAACCTGTGGGGCTGGTGGCAGAATGGCTAATGGGGATGGGGGCTGGCTCTTTCGTCTTGATGAAGGATATGAGGCTTGGGAGGGTTGGGGGCAATGGGAGGCCGACTGAAGTGGTCAGAGTATCAGGACTGGTTTGGTGTCTAACCAGCTGGTGACTGGCTTCTCTGGAGGGATGGATATGCTGTATGGGATGTCGGTACTCGTGGGGATATTGTCCAAATGCTCAGGCACAGGATAGGGGTTCATCTGGATGTGAGGGTATTTCTCTTTGTGGCACTGAAAGCAGACTATCAGATTCCCCTTTGTGGAGAACGTGTTCCCACAGATGTACCTGAACAGCTGCTTTCCAGTATGGGAATGAAAGTGGATCTGCAAGGCACTGTTGCTCTCAAAGACCCTTGTGCAGAACCTGCACTGTGTTTGAAGAATGCCTCATTGAAAGTACTTTTCACTTCAAAGGCAGGGACATTTGGTGGCTTGCTTTTTCTTTGCTGAGCCAAGGCAGACAAGGAGTCTAAATCCTCTGCAGTTGTTCCAATGTTGGGCAAAGGGCTGGGGAAAACCGAGTTAGTGGGGGCCAACTGAGGTAGAAGTGGATTAGATGCAGGATTTAATAAACTGCTTATTGCAAAAGCTGGTGAGGATGATGAGGAAACTGCTGAGTTGCTGACTTGGGAGGTCCCAGCAATTGACCCAACTTTTTCTGAGGATGGCGTGGTAACTGCCACCAGCAATATGTTCATATTGGGGAAGAGCCGCTGTTGGATGGAATGCTGGTGTTGCCAGAACTACTCTGAGGTAGCTGGACTAGGGACAGCTGTTTCACACCACGAATGCTGGCAGATTGGTTGGAGAGGCTCTGCGCCAATCCAGCTGCTGCTGCCAGCTGCTGAGATAAATGAGAACTTAGCATGGACCAGGGGTTGGCGGATGTTTATAAAGTACCTTGAGAACGGTTAGAAGATGTTGGCAAGTCTGCATTCTGAGAAGCCAATAGCAATATTTGGTGATGAATCTATTCAATCAGTTGCAGCTGATGTATCTGCTGCTTCTGCAGAGCTAGGGACTGTTCCATGAGGGCTGGGATGGACAGCTTGCCCCGGGGAGCCCAGCTGCACCTTGCTTCCTGGGAGAAATGGGACACCACCACCTTGGTGCTCTGGAGGTTCTTGATGATGACGTTGCTGTTGATCATGGAGGAGTTGCCCAGTGTTGTCAGGTCCCTGAGTTGAGGTGGAGAGGTTGTGATTGCTGAGGTACCTGTGGAGGAGCTGCTGCTGCTGCTGCCAATTGGGGCAGTACTGCTGTGGCTGCCGCTGGAAGTTGCCGGGGACTCCACCTCCATGGACTCTTCCCTGTCAAGTCCGACGTGTTCTGAAAGGTCGCTGCAGTCCACTTGATCTGTTTTGTTAACTGTTTTTTTCATTTGTTCATCAGGATTATTGAGAGGGGGTCTGGGGAAGAAGGTTTCATGTGGGGAGGCTGGATTTTCATTTACTATTAAAACGAATTGATTTTTAGTATGATTGTTCTTGTGGAGCAGAAGATGTGATAATTCAAAGATCTTGGCACAGCACCGGCCACAGACATAGGTGTCCTTGATTTAGTGGGGAGACTTTATTGACCCTTTTCCTTGTCTCCATCTCGCTGGAGCAGCGAGGTGTCTTTGGTGAAGATTGGAAATGTTGAGGTTTCCCTTGCTTTCTCTGTGACATGTTGACTCAAATATCAACTGGGCAGAATAAAAAATTGCTAGGCCGGGCGCAGTGGCTCAAGCCTGTAATCCCAGCACTTTGGGAGGCCGAGGCGGGTGGATCACGAGGTCGAGAGATCGAGACCATCCTGGTCAACAAGGTGAAACCCCGTCTCTACTAAAAATACAAAAAAAAGTTAGCTGGGCATGGTGGTGCGTGCCTGTAATCCCAGCTACTTAGGAGGCTGAGGCAGGAGAATTGCCTGAGCCCAGGAGGCGGAGGTTGCGGTGAGCCGAGATCGCGCCATTGCACTCCAGCCTGGGTAACGAGAGCGAAACTCTGTCTCAAAAAAAAAAAAAAAAATCGCTAAAAAAAAAAAAAATCTCAAAATTGTGGATATTGAGCAGCGGTGGTGGTGGTTCCCATTGCCCACCCCCTCATGGGCTCCCTGGCCCCAGGCACAGCATATGTGTGTCCATGTGTCCTGCTATAATTATCTGCATAGAGTTGTTTTTTTTTTTGACAGAGTCTTGCTCTGTCCCTTAGGCTAGAGTGCAGAGGCACAATTTGGGCAGCTCACTGCAACCTCTGCCTCCTGAGTTCAATCAAATCTCATGCCTCAGCCTCCCCAGTAGTTGAGACTACAGGTGCCTGCCACTACACCCCGCTAATTTTTGTATTTTTTAGTAGAGAGGAGGCTTCACCATGTTGGCCAAACTAGTCTCGAACTCCTGACCTCAAGTGATCCACCCCCCTTGGCCTCCCAAACTGCTGGGATGATAGGCATGAGCCACTGTGCCTAGCCGGCATAGTACTTTTGATTTAATCTTGTCAGCTTAATTTTTTTTTACCATTTTATTGAGTTATAATTGTTATTCTGTCGATTACACATATTTAAAGTGTAGATAATATGGTCAGTTTTGACATATGCACGAATCCATGAAACCATCACAAGAATCAAGATAGTGAACATATGCATCACCTCCAAAAGTCTCCTCATGTCCCTTTGTCATCCTTCCATCCCACCCCTTCCTCCTACCTTCCCATCTCCATGCAACCATTGACTACTTTCTAAGTTCTATAATTTTATAAAAATGGAACCATACAGTATATACTCTTTTTCAACTGGTTTCATTCATACGGGATAATTATTTTGAGGTTCATTCGTGGTGGTGTTGTCAAACACCAGACGTTCAGCCTAGGTCCAGTTGCTCACCACATAGAAAGCCAATCGCCAAGACAAGTGTTGCCCAGGAAAAAAGGCTTTATTGCAGGGGATGTCAACCAACAGATGGGAGACAAGTCTCAAATCTGTCACTCCAACTGACTAAAGTTAGGGGTTTATGAAGTGGGAAAGGAAAACAGGAATTAGGATTAAGGAAGAGGAGTTGGTCAATAGGTAGCAGGTGTAGCACACTGTCTGGATGTGCTAATCTGGAAAGCCCCAGCCCCACTGACACCATCTAGGGGCCTATTGGTCAGTCTCCTGAGAAAGGAACTCAGACAAGACAAATGTAAGTTTCTAAAGCTTCAGTTTTATGGGAAACTTGGGCTGGTTTCAAGTTTCTTTAATGTGCTAATTTTATAGCCCCATCTAGTAAGTCTGAAATTTCTAATTTTATACTCTTTTTTTTTTTTGGCTAAAGTCTCTGATAGCTTTTATAATACATGACCTCTTGAGAAAGGTAAAATGTAGACATGATCAGATATGTACACTTTCAGGTGAGGATTTTGTCAGAATTGTTTTTCTATGAATAGGCTTTGTTAGAAGTCTGGTAGGGCTAAGTTAGAAAGAATAACGTGTCTAGCATCTGACAGGTGTCCTTGAGAAAAACCAAAAAGCAGGCAAAGGAGGCTCTAACTCCTGAAAACAAATGTTTTAGAACTTCCAATGTTGTAGAGAGCTGGCCCTCTACAGGGCTTTTCTCCATGAACTTCAACTTGCCTGTCACAAAAATCTCTTCATAAACACTCATCCTCATTTGGATCTGGGCTGTGAATACTTGCCTGGACTCAAAGATCCCCTATCTTTATAATGTACCTTTTGTGTAAATATATGTTGATCAATAACTTGCTAGTTTATGTATGCATTTCATGTAAGATCTCTTGTTAAAGCATAGATTTAAATCTTATAGAATATAAAGTATAAATGTTTTCCTATTTTCTAAAACAAGGCACTTTATTTAGAATGTTAAGATAGCCCCTGCCTGTTATGTAGAACCATAACTATCTTGAAAAATTGTTTGTTGCATATTTTTAAGAGCTCTGATTGTAATCCTGAAGTGATTTCTAATGACTGTGAGAGAGGAGGAGCTGAGTACTGCTATAAACACACACGGACACCAGGGTTCACACGTCCCAGTGGCCACTTTAGCCTTGAGAAGCAAATTATGAAAGACGTAAAACAACTCCAGAGTTCTACAAGTGTATAGGGGATGGGGGTGGTAGCAAATGCTGTAAAAGAGCAACAACAGCAACCCTGATGAAAGTATTAGGAAGAGGCTTGATGTGATGGCTCACGTCCGTAATCTCAGCACTTTAGGAGGCTGAGGCAGAAGGATCACTTGAGCCCAGGAGTTTGAGACCAGCCTGGGCAAAGCGAGATTCTTTCTTTACAAAAATAGAAAAAAAAAATGTGTCAGGCATGGTGGTGTGTGCCTTGGGTGGTTGAGGTGGGAGGATTGATTGAGCCTGGGAGGTTGAGTATGCAGCAAACTGATTGTGCCACTGAACTGCAGCCTGGATGACAGGGACAGACCCTGTCTTGAAAATAAATAAATAAATAAGTAAAATAAAAAGAAAAATTTGGGAATAATCATCTTTATTTTAAAGCAGTTATACCCTGGAACAGGGTTTCTCAACCTCAGCTCTATTGACATTTGGGGCAGATGATCCTTTGTTGTGGGGGCTGCATGTGTATTGTAGGATGTTTTAGCAGCATCCCTGACCTCTACCTAGCATAGGCCAATAATGCTTTCCCCAGTTGTGACAATCAAAAAATGTCTCTAGGCTGGGCGTGATGGCTCACACCTGCAACCCTAGCACTTTGGGAGGCTGCGGTGGGCAGATCACTTGAGGTCAGCAGTTCGAGACCAGCCTGATCAACATGGTGAAACCTCATCTTTACTAAAAATACAAATTAGCTGGGGGCATGGTGGCACACGCCTGTAGTCCCAGCTACTTGGGAGGCTGAGGCAGGAGAATTGCTTGAACCTGGGAGGTGGAGATTGTAGTGAGCTGAGATTGCACCATTGCATTCCAGCCTGGGCAACTCCGTCTCAAAAAAAAAAAAAAAAAAAAAAAAAAAAAGTCTCCAGACGGCCAAGTGCAGTGGCTCACACCTGTAAACCTAGCACTTTGAACTGCTACAGCCCGGGGAGGATTGCTTGAGCCCAGGAGTTGAAGGCCAGTCTGAGCAACATAGTGAGACTCCATCTCTATAGAAAAAATGTCTCTAGACATTGTGAAATTCCCCTGGGAGACAAAATTTCTTCCCTGCTCCCCTTTGAGAACCATTACCCTCGAGTAAAATATTCTAAAATACAATAATTTTTTTAAAAAAAAGCTTTCTTGAGATCTAATTGATATGCCATACAATTCACCCTTTTAAAATGTGCAATTCAGTGTTTCTAATGTATTTACAGGGTTGAACAACCACTGCCACAGCCTAATTTTGGTACATTTTTGCCCTCCTTAAAACAAACCCTGTACCTATTAACAGTCCTTCCCCATCCACACAACCCCTGTAACCACTAATTTATTTTCTATCTCTATGGATTTGTCTATTCTAGATATTTCATATAAATGAAATAATACAATATGTGGTCTTTTGTGACCGGCTTCTTTCACATAGCATACTGCTTTCAAAGTTCACTTTTAGCATGTATGAGTACTTTATTCCTTTTTATGGCTGAATGATATTCCATTGCATAGATAAACCACATTTTGTCTATCCATTTATCAGTTGGTGAACATGTGGTTTGCATCCACCTTTTGGCTATTATGAGTAATTGCTGCTATGAACATTCAAATACAAGTTTTTGTGCAGACATATTTTTGTTTTTCTTGAATGAAAGGAATGGCATTTCTGGGGCATATAAAACATTTTTTTTTTTTTTTGAGATGGAGTCTCGCTCTGTCTCCCAGGCTGGAGTGCAGTGGTGTGATCTCGGCTCACTGCAACCTCCGCCTCCTGGGCTCAAGCGATTGTCCTGCTTCAGCCTCGCGAGTAGTTGGGATTACAGGTGTGTGCCACCACGCCTGGCTAATTTGTATTTTTAGTAGAGACAGGGTTTCACCATGTTGGTCAGGCTAGTCTTGAACTCCTGACCTCTTGATCTGCCCACCTCGGCCTCCCAAAGTGCTGGGATTACAGGCATGAGCCACTGCGCTGGCCTTGAAAACATTTTTTTAAACAGTAAGTTCTTTTCAAGATACATCTTATGGCAAACTCCCAAATAATACATCACAGTGGAATGTTTGAAGTTAGGTTAGCTGGAGTTCCAGAGCCCTGCCTGGGCTGCCATTTGACAGCTCTGGTGGCCTTGAGATGTCTCCATAGAACACCTTCCAACAAAAAATTTTTTGAGACAGGATCTGGTTCTGTCACTCAGGCTGGAGTGCAGAGGCACGATCTCAGATCACTGCAACCTCCATCTCCCAGGCTCAAGTGATCCTCCCGCATCAGCCTCCTGAGTAGCAGGGACTACAACTGCATGCCACCATTCTTGGCTGATTTTTTTTTTTTTTGTAGAGACAGTTTTGCCATGTTGCCCTTGCTGTCTCAAACTCCTGGGCACAAGTACTCAGTCTGCCTCAGCCTCCCAAAGTGCTGGGATTACAGGCATGAGCCGCCATGCTCAGCCCAAACAATATTTTTTAAAATAAACGATTATTAACCAAGCTCAGAACTTTAATCAAAAAGGACAAAAACGCAAAACAGGTTGGCAGTTGCTGTCTGCTTCTTTGTGTCTAGGACACCTCTGTGTTAAGTCTGGCAAATTGAAATCTTATCCTTCATTTCCTTCAGGTCTCACATCTTGGCTTGACATGCCTTTCTAGTTTTCTCTTTCCCTTCCAGGACCAGTTCTACCATCTGGATCTTACTTTCATCTCCTTGCTCCATGATAACTGTACAGTTTATCATGGGTTCCCCTGCAGTCTCCTTCTTATCTCTTTTTCTCTGGCCTATGCAGCCTGCCCTAGCCATGCTAAACTTTAGAACTGCATTGCTTTGATTTTTTTCTCTTCCTCTCTGTCAACATGAATTCAGGTTCACTTAGTTTCTTCATTCATTCATCAGATATTTATGATAACCAGGATTTACTGTGCTGGGAGCTGCAGGAGTTCCAGATATATAGGGAGGTGTTCCTGTCTTTCATTCAGACAGATAAGACAGTTACAGAATGCCCATCTTAGAAGATGGTATGTGCTAACAGCCATTTGAACAGTACAAGCACAAAAATAGCTAGAGACGTTTTTAGGTGAGATTGGGGATGGCTTTATAAATGAGACAGCACTGAAGAACTGGTTGGAATTCTTTACCATAGATAGGGCATCTGGTGGAGAGGGTGGCATAAGCAAGGTCATGGAAATAGGAAAACACAGATGATATTCTGGCAATTATGAGTCAAATAATTAAAGCAGGTGAGTAATAAAAGGCAAAGTAGTATAGTTACATAGACCAACGAGAATGGAAGGCTTTGAAAGCCTGCCCAAGGGGTTGAAGTTTATGTAGCGGACATTGGAAAACAAGTGTTTGAAGGAATGACTGATGAAATCCAACCTGGAGTTTTTCTGATATTGTAGCTCCACACCCTGGCCCATGGTTAGGAAGTGTTGTGATTCAGTAAAAAGGTTTTAACCAAAGGGAACTCCCTTCATGATTTCTTCTGGTTATTTTACCACTCTGGACCTGATTTTTCATGACAATAAATCAAAGGAGACTGGACAAAATGATCTTTCCAGTATCTCTATTCCTGAATGAAGCATGGACCATGAAGCCCTGCTGCTTTTTGAAGACTTAGGGACCAGTTGGGCTAAGGGCTGTGGGAAGATGGCGAGGGTTATCTGTGAGATTTCCATGAAGAAATGAGTCATATTTGGAAACACTGGAAAATAAGACAATCTTTGTCTATAATCTATCCAGCTTCCCTCTTCCATATCTTTTTCCTTTTAGTGGCTTCCTCTTCACCTTTAATCTAAAAGGTTGTAAAATTGTTTGGGGATGAAGCACACATGCTTTGCCTTATTTTTCTATCCCAGTACATAGCACAGTGCCTCATTCATAGCTTGTCAGTAAGACTCTGCTAAATAAATAATTTCTTCCAACCCCTGTCAAAACCTGCTTTCAGGCAGAAAATAGGTAAGCAAATTCATACTAAGGTATAAATGGCTGATAACCATTTAAATTGTGATCCGTATATAAGAGAAATTTTTCTTATAAGGAGTGGAATAGCCCTTTGCTAAAAACAAACCCCATTTCTAATAGTTGCATAGATAGAACTAGGGGAGGCTTCAGGATGGCAGCAGTGATATTTCCAGCTTGGATCTTAGCCACTATTATTCCCTCTTATCCTAAAGGAGCTTCTCAATTCCCACCTAGAGACTAAGCCTTGCCTCATTCTCTACAGCAGATTCTGTCTCAGCAGAAATTTCTGGAGCCCTGTTTTAACATTCTGGAGCTCAGTGTTGGCCTCTGCTTGCTTCAGAACTGGTTCTGGGTATTTATAGTTCATTTCACAGAAATGGACTTCTGTTTCATTTCTCCAGCCTGGGTATCTGCCATGACAACATGTCCACTCTCCTGGACACTCTCAGATGCGAGGTCTGTGCTTATCTCTTTCTAGTATATCCTAACACCTTTCTCCCATCTAACTACGTATGGAGTCAACTTTTAGCTTTGATGTCTAGCCCAGTACCCATCATCTTTCTCCCTGTTGTAAGATGCCCCTGCTGCTGACTCCCAACCTACTTAGACTTCCAAGAATCAGCAGCCAATGTGTAGCCTGCCCCTGATACCATCTCCCTACCCTGAGAATCAGCCAGAATTCCTGGCACTTCAAATGGGAACTTCCCCTGCCCCCTCAGCCAAATCACCTAACTACTGACCTAGACTGCCCTCTGCCATTTGTTCCCAGAGCTCCTGGACATTACATTTGTCCTCTTGAAAGAGAATGCCTCTGCATCTGAAGTTGAGTCAACTCTCTTGTGATATGGGCTTAGTGGGTCTACTTCTAAGTCCTGGCTTTATCTTAATTGAACTGATATTGCCGTGGCCTGGAAGATGGCAAGCAAGCATTTATCTGGAGTACCTGATATCAGACCCTGGAGATAATTATCTATCCTGTTAGGTTATATGGAAAGCTTCATGACTAACATCTTCTTGTGGGGGTCACCCAGGCAACAGAGGCTGCCTTGTTGCCACAAGATAACCTTTCATATAGATATTTTTCTTCAGTTAGACATCCTTTATTGAGCTTGGGGGTTGCATTTGTCTAAAATTTTCTTCCTTGGCACATAGGAAAGTTGACCTAACTACCTACAATGGTCTTCCACCTGCCTTCTTGTGTTAGATGCCTATTGCATTTGTCCTAGGCAGAAATGAATTTCACTGATAGAGGGACCATATGTCTGCACTGGGTGGGTGGATTCCTTTATGGTGTAATTCCATGGATTCACAGAAAGTATCTATGCCCAAATATGTCTCCTGCATGATGATGTGTGTCATTATTTCCATCCAATGTATCCAGTGGGTGGGCCTCAATTGCTACTTGCTTTCAAAGACTCAGAGTGACTTGGAGAGAAGAACACAGCAGTGAGGAAGAAAACATAATTAGTAATTATGTTGACTTTTTTTGGATCCTTCCTATTACACACCAAGGTGTATAATACGAATTTAAATGAATTTATTGGCTTGCACAAGTGGGAAGTGCAGGGTTCTATGCTTTGGGGCACAGCTGGATCCAGGGGCTCAAATAGCTTCATCAGTGCTCCCCCATGGCGTCTTCCCTGGTATGCAAAAAAGGTCCCAGGGAGGATTCCAATTGGTTGATTTGTGTAATGTGCCCTCCTTTCATCCAAACACTCTGTTTAAAAGGGTGTTCGATGCTGATTGGCCAGCCTAAATCACAGGAGGCCCAGCCCAATGGTCAGTAGGGGCAAATAGTTTCACTCCAAACAAACTACAAGGATGTTGGGTTCTCTGCAGGATAAAGGGGTTGTCTTAACCAGAGAAGGGCAAATAGACTCTGAGATGGAAACAATCAGATGTCTATTTTAAGGGTTGGGGGGGAAAAGGGGCTGTATTTCATATTTGCCTAGACCTCACTTTGGGTTATCTATTGCTGACTTTTTAAAATATAAAGGTGGGAGTATGGTTAAGGAATCATGCTGAGTCTTAACTCAGTGTGAAAAGATTTGTTCAAAATGTTCTATTCCCACTGACCCAGGCCATAGAACATTTAGGAGAACAAGTCTGGAAGCCTAAAATGTGAGGATCCTAAAAAAAAAAAAAAAGCACAAAGAAGGGCACAAAGAGGGGTACCAAGAACAGATGAGATACCTCTGGCCTGTCCTTTAGCATGATCCTGGGCCAAAAGACAGTCTGAGAATTCTCACATCCACACATAAATGAACCCTAGGTTATGGCATTCGTCTTGTACAGCTTGGGGCTCCAGATGGGGCTCCCTCCCCTCCCCTCCCCTCCCTCCCCATTCCTATCCCTTCCTTTTTCCTGAGCACCTTTTCACTCCAGGAGCTGTTCACAGCTACTTTTTCAGAAGTCTTCTCTTGTCTTCAGGTAAGATTGCTTTGTCCCCTTCACTGTACAGACAGACTCCAAGGACAGTAACACATACACATCCAGACAGAATTCATGATCACATCTTGATGAGAGATGCCATTTTATCTAAAAGCATCATCTATGTGCTAATGTAAGGGCAGAAATTAAACCTTAAACCAACACAAACACATTACAAGTCAATAGTGTCATTAGAAAGGACTATCATTAAAACATTTGTGTATTATGGCTTAAATTCAATCATGGTAGGAAATTTGAGCTGTTTCTGGGAGATAAGTCTTACATAACCAGAAACTGAACGCTTTCTTCTTTTCTCACCAGCAGCCTCATCCCCACTAGTCTCTAAGAGCCAAACTGTCCTTAGCTCCACTGAACTAATAATGATTGTCGGTGGCTATGGTTACTTCAGGGTTTCACACTGATGGTATCCTTTCTACTCCTCAAAAATTATATTTGCCATAATTACCTCCCTTGTGTCCTTTTCTTAAGACCAACGACTTTGCTATTAGTGTCAAAGGAAGGGGCCAGCACTACTAAGCATCTATCCACTTGTCAGCAAGTATGTCCGTCCAGGCTACCTTTAGTATCTTCTGTTTCAGAGCTTCTTGCTTTATTTCACAGGCACTCTTGTCTCATTTCCCGCATAGAATCTCCTCATGACCAGGTTCTATAAAACTCAAGAGCAACTTGAGTGTAAGAAACATTGCTCATCAGAATAAACATCCTTCCTACTCATGATGATGCTCCTGTTTCCCTTTCATCAGCCCCTCATCCTTGATCTTCATAAATGCTTGTCCTCTCCCCCAAATTCTGTGTGGCTTGGTTTTTGACCCCAGTAGATGAGGTGACTGTCTCAGCAAGTAGACTGACATCCCTGATCTCTGGCATTCAATCATAGCAGTGGTTTCTGTCTCCAAATGGGGTTTCTCCTGCCTTGATGCTGGGCATTTCAGATGTACCCCTACTAAGAAAAATGGGGTGATATTTGCTTTGTGTTTCTGTGTGTTTGACACAGGACCTGTTTCTCGGTGACTCCTAAAGCTTTGTGTCTTAGGAGAAAAAGTTCAGACTGGTAGAAGGAGCCTGTTGAGTGCTGTAGAATTTAGAGACATCCATCTCCAGTTCAGTTGCTTTTCTGTCAAAAGCTCAGTCTCTAAATCCCTCAGAAATCCCAAACTGCTCCAATCATCCAAGCCTGCAATTTGGAGAAAATTTGGATACTTTTTAATGCTACGCTTTTTAACTTTATGAAAACCAAACGTGTCAGAATGTGTCATTTTTTGGGTTCACTGAGTGCCTGTGCACTATATCATTTATTGTCATGCATCTGTAGGGTTATGGTCTACTTAAAATTTTTTATTTTATAATAATTTGTATTCATTTGCTTTCCAACCTGCTTATTCCAGTTCAGGGTGGCAGGTGGCCAGAGCCTATCTTGGCAGCTCAAGGGGCAATGTAGGAACCCACCTTGGGCAAGATGCCATCCTATCTCAGGGTGCACTCACACAGACACTCACACTCACTTAGACTGGGACCATGTGACATACCCATCCACCTAATGGGCACAGCTTTTGGATATGGGAGAAAACTGGAGAAAACCCATACAGACATGGGGAGAACCTGCCAACTCCACACAAACAATAGCCCTGTTGGGAATTGACTTTTTCCCTGATCAAGGTAATAATGAAATAATGTCGAAACAAACATTTTTCGAGGACCTCTGTAATGCTAACTGATAAACAGTCGAACTCAGCTTTGTAAGCATTGACTATAGGTTTGTTATTGTTGTTTTTAAAAGAAGCCCAAGCAACAGTAAAGCTAAGGAGAGATTATTCAGTTTTGTTAGATGGGTGGGAGAGAAGTTAATTTGATTTTTCTGTTGCTTTGGTGTTTTGTATTTATCTCTCATTACAAAATTGGATAAAAACAATTTTATCCAATTTTGTAATGGATAAAAGGCTGCACTATACATTGACATTTATCAAGGACAGGAAAAAGTTAAACCAATATATCTCCATTATGCGGTTTCTGAAAGCTGTGCAAATATTGAACACAAGCTGGAACATCATAGGAACTATATCTCAGAGCTGTACAAATTTCCTGCTGATTATATAGAAAAAGAAAAGAGCCTTGAGGGGATGTAGGAGACAATAATGTTGAGTTAGGTATCTGGTTGGTTTATCTGATGCCAGGGCTTTATCTATTTGGATCTGATGCTTTGATTGTTTTGGTTTGGTTGGTTTTTTTTTTCTTCTTTGTTTGGAAGTGAGAGAGGCCAGTATGGGATAGAGGAAGGAGGCAAAGTGTTGGTGGATTTCCCACATTAATTGAGCCAATACCACATTTCAACATTGTAAGCTTCCTTTTTCTTTTTTTTTTCTTTTTTTTTTTTTTTTTTTGAGACGGAGTTTCGCTCTTGTTACCCAGGCTGGAGTGCAATGGCGCGATCTCGGCTCACCGCAACCTCCGCCTCCTAGATTCAGGCAATTCTCCTGCCTCAGCCTCCTGAGTAGCTGGGATTACAGGCACGTGCCACCATGCCCAGCTAATTTTTTTGTATTTTTAGTAGAGACGGGGTTTCACCATGTTGACCAGGATGGTCTCGATCTCTTGACCTCATGATCCACCCGCCTCGGCCTCCCAAAGTGCTGGGATTACAGGCTCGAGCCACTGCGCCCAGCCAACTTCCTTTTTCTTATGGCATCCTCTAATGGTTATTTTTACTATGTTATCCATCTCTAACAGCAAAAATAATCTAAATAAAATATAGCCTCAAATGTGAGGCTATTTTCCTCTAAGGAGCTAGATGCTCTTCAGGGTTGTAGACACAGACTTTATTTCATTTAATAGTGATGATTTTTCTTTTCATCCTTGTGCCTGTATTAATTGTTGCAGGACAGGGAAGCCCCCTACCAAAGTCACAAAATCAGGGCTTAGCCCCTGCAGGCTCTTGGCTTTGCCTAGGAAAGAATTCAAGAGCCAAGTGGTGGTGTTAGATGGCAATCTTCTATTGAGTGGTACTGCTTCTTGCCTAGTAGGGCTAACTCACACCTAGCAGTGTGGTTCAGATTCAGCAACTTAGGGGCTCATGGCAATTGCATTAATACTGATGTAAATCCATTTTCAATTACATGTGACTTAAGGGGTCAGTCAGTGCAAATTGAGGGGTAAATTATTTAGACCTTTCTAAGAAAGGGGTGGTAACTTCCAAGCCATTGCTATGGAAAGAGCTGGTGACTTCTGGGTCACTGCCATGGCATTTGTAAACTGCCATGGTGCTGGTGGGAGTGTCTTATGCCAACGAGCAATGAGAGCAGCTAAGGATCACTTTTGCCTTTTGCTGGTTCCTGCTTGTTTCTTCACTTTATCCCGTCTGGACAAGAACCTGTTTTGGTCAGCAGGGTTTGGACCAGAAAACAAGTCCTGCTGGTCTGCTACCTCATAAGCAGGGCACAAAATCTGGTGGATCCCACCCCGATTTGCCTCTTTGCAGCAGTCAAGATACCTGAGTCTCTGTACTTTGACATCAAATTCCACTTGCATAAGGCAGCTCTGAAAAGTCAGAGGATGGTGGGCCTGGGTCAACACTATCTGCTTTCATCAATCATATGCCTGACACCCAGAGTGGAGAGATTCACATTGCCACCATTTAGGCATGTACAGAAGGCTTCATTAGCATGTGCTTCTTGAGCACAGGAAAGAATGGGACAGGGGCCCTCATGAGTCTTTAAAACATTATTTTTTTCTAATTTTATTAATATGCATACATAATAGGTGTATATACTTATAGGGTATGTGTGATGTTTTAATAAAGGCATATAATGTATAATAATAACATCAAAGTAATTAGGGTATGCATCTCTTCAAGTATTTATCATCTCTTTGTGTTAGGAACATTCTAATCCTACTCTTTTAGCTATTTCAAAAATAAAATAAATTATTGTTGACTATAATCACTCTGTTGTGCTATTAAATACTAGATCTTATTCATTCTAACTATATTCTTGTACCTTCGTCCCCACATTAACTATCCCCACTTTCTCCCCTATCCCTGTTAAACCCTCCCAGCCTCTGGCAACTGTCATTCTACTCTCTATCTCCATGAGTTCAATTGTTTTAACTTTTAGCTCCCACACATAAGTGAGAACATGTGACATTTGTTTTTCAGTGTTTGGCTTATGTAACTTAACATAATGACCTCCAATTCTATCTATGTTATTTTTAATTTTTAATTTTTTTAAATTGCATTTTAGGTTTTGGGGTACATGTGAAGAACATGCAAGATTGTTGCATAGGTACACACATGGCAGTGTGGTTTTCTGCCTTCCATCCCCTTGCCTGTATCTGTCATTTCTCCTTATGCTATCTCTTCCCACCCTCCCACCCCCCGTCCCTCCCCCATTCCCCCCCCAATGGACCCCAGTGTGTAGTGCTCCCCTCCCTGTGTCCATGTGTTCTTATTGTTCAACACCCGCCTATGAGTGAGAATATGCGGTGTTTGATTTTCTGCTCTTGTGTCAGTTTGCTGAGAATGATGGTTTCCAGGTTCATCCATGTCCCTACAAAGGACGTGAACTCATCGTTTTTGATGGCTGCGTAATATTCCATGGTATATATGTACCACATTTTCCCTATCCAGTCTATCATCGTTGGGCATTTGGGTTGGTTCCAGGTCTTTGCTATTGTAAACAATGCTGCTATGAACATTCATGTGCACGTGTCCTTATAGTAGAATGATTTATAATCCTTTGGATATATACCCAGTAATGGGATTGCTGGGTCAAATGCGATTTCTATTTTTAGGTCCTTGAGGAATCGCCACACTGTCTTCCACAATGGTTGAATTAATTTACATTCCCACCAACAGTGTCCAATTCTATCCATGTTATTGCAAATGACAAGATTTCATTCTTTTTTTATGGCTGAATAATATTCCATTATGTATATTTACCACATTTTCTTTATCTATTTATCTGTTAATGGACACTTAGGTTGATTTCAAATCCTGACTATTGTGAATAGTGCTGCAATAAACATGAGAATGCAGATATCTTTTTGACATACTGATTTCCTTTTTTTTGGGTATATATCTAGTAGTGGGATTCCTGGATCACATGGTGGCTCTATTTTTAATTTTTGAGGAACTTCCAAACTTTCCTTCATAGTGGCTGTACTAATTCACATTGCCACCAACAGTTTACAAGGGATGCCTTTTCTGTACATCCCCGCCAGCATTCATTATTGTGTGTCTTTTGGATAAAAGCCATTTTAACTGGGGAGAGATAATGTCTCATTTTAGTTTTGATTTGCATTTCTCTGATGATTGATGATGTTGAGAACCTTGTAATATACGGGTGTGTCATTTGTATGTCTTCTTTTCAGAAATGTCTATTCAGATCTTTTGCCCATTTTAAGATCAGATTACTAAATTTTTTTCCTGCTGAGTTGTTTGAGCTACTAATATATTCTGGTTATTAACAACTTGTCAGATGGGTAGTTTGCAAATGTTTTCTCCAATTCTGTGGGTTGTCCCTTCACTTTGTTGATTATTTCCTTTACTGTGCAGAAGCTTTTGAACTTAATGTGATCCCATTTATCCATTTTTTTATTTGGATGCTTGTACGTTTGAAATATTACTGAAGCAATCTTTGTCCACACCAATGCTCTGGAGAGTTATCCTAATGTTTTCTATCAGTAGCTTCATAGTTTGAGGTCTTAGAGGTAAGTCTTCAATCCATCTTGAGTTGATTTTTGTAATGGCAAGAGATAGGAACCTTGTTTCATGCTTTGTATATGGATATGTTTTCCCAGCACCATTTATTGAAGAGACTGTCTTTCCCCCAATGTATGTTCTTAGTACCTTTGCAAAAATGAGTTCACTGAAGACGTGTGGATTTGCTTCTGAGTTCTCTATTCTGTCCTATTTCTACTATTTTAGTGTGAGATTCTGTCTCAAAAAAAAAAAAAAAAGAAAGAAAAAAAAAAAGAATCAGTTGAAAAACTAGGTGTGGTGGTGCATGGCTGTAATCCTAGTTACATGGAAGGATAAGATTGGAAGATTGGAGGATCACTTGAGCCAAGGAGTTTAAGTCCAGTGTGGACAACATAGCAAGTGATTCTTTTTTCATCAAAAAAAAAAAAAAAAAAAGAAGAATCACTTGTGTGGGTCTATTTATGGGTTTTCAATTCTGTTCCATTGATGTATAGTTATCTCTTGGACACAATTTAATTTCTTTGGTTACTATAGCTAGATGGCAAGTCATCAAGTAGAGCAATTCCTCCCAATATATTCTTTTCAAAGTTGTTTTAGCTATTCTATGGCTTGTGCCTTTCCATATGAATTTTAGAATAAACTTGTTTATGTCTACGAACAACTTGATAGGAATTGTATTAAACTTAAATATCTATTTGGGGAGATTTGACATCTTCACTATTTTGAGTCTTCTGATCCACAGACACAGTATGTCTCTCCATTTACTTAGGTCTTTGATTTCTTTTATGAGTCTCTTGCAAATTTCATCATACAGATCTGGTACATCCTTTTAGATTTATACCAAAGTATTTCATTTTCTTTAAAGCAATTGTAATGGTATTATATGTTTATTTCCAGTTTCCACCAGTTTGTCGTTAATATATAAAGTGCAATTGATTTTTGTGTATTGATCATCTTGTATCCTGCATCCTTGCTGAACTCACATGTTAGTTACGGTGGCGGGGTGGGGGGAGGGGGGTTGGGTAGATTCCTTGAGATTTTCTACATGGCCATCTGCAAACAGGGATAGTTGAATTTCTGCCATTTCCATCTGTATCCCTTTTAGTATTTTTTTTTGTCTTGGTCCACTGCTAGAACTTCCAGTACTATGCTGAATAACAGTGGTGAGATACATACATCCTTGCCTTTTTCCTGGCCTTGGGGGAAAACTTTCCCAATTAAGTATGATTTTACCTAGTTGTTGTAGATGAACTGTATCAAATTGAAGAAATTCTACTCTATTCATGGTTTGCTGAGAGTGTTTTTCTTCTTTTATTTATTTTTCTTTTATTATTATACTTTAAGTTCTGAGGTACATGTGCAGATTGTGCAGGATTGTTACACATGCCATGGTGGTTTGCTGCATCCATCCTTCTGTCACCTACATGAGGTTTTTTCCTAATGTTATCCCTTCCCAATCTTCCCACCCCCTACTATCCCTCCTCTATCTTCCCCACCCCCCAATAGACCCCAGTGTGTGATGTTCCCCTCCCTGTGTCCATGTGTTTTCATTGTTCAACACCCACGTATAAGTGAGAACATGTGGTGTTTGATTTTCTGTTCTTGTGGTAGTTTGCTGAGAATGATGGATTCCAGCTTCATCCACGTCCCTAAAAAGGACATAAACCCATCAATTTTTATGACTACATAGCATTCCATGGTGTATATGTGCCACATTTTCTTTATCCAGTCTATCATTGATGGACATTTGGGTTGGTTCCAAGTCTTTGCTATTGTAAACAGTGCCACAATGAACATACGTGTTCATGTGTCTTTATAATAGAACAATATATAATCCTTTGGGTGTATACCCAGTAATGGGATTGCTGTGTCAAATGGTATTTCTATTTCTAGATCCTTGAGGAATTGCCACACTGCCTTCCACAATGGTTGAACTAATTTACACTCCCACCAACAGTGTAGAAGTGTTCCTATTTCTCCACATCCTCTCCAGCATCTGTTGTCTCCAGATGTTTTAATGATCACCATTCTAACTGGCATGAGGTGGTATCTCAATGCGGTTTTGATTTGCATTTCTCTAATGACCAGTGATGATGAGCATTTTTTCATATGTTTGTTGGCCACATAAATGTCTTCTTTTGAAAAGTGTCTGTTCATATCCTTTGCCCACTTTTTGATGGAGTTGTCTGTTTTTTCTTGTAAATGAGTTTAAGTTCTTTGTAGATTCTGAATATTAGCCCTTTGTCAGATGCGTAGTTCACAAATTTTTTTTCCCATTTCTGTTTGTTGCTGGTTCACTCCAATGATTGTTTCTTTTGCTGTGCAGAAGCTCTTAAGTTTAATTAGACCTATTTATCCATTTTGGCTTTTGTTACCACTGCTTTTGGTGTTTTAGCCACGAAGTCCTTGCCTATGTCCTGAATGGTATTGACTAGGTTTTCTTCTAGGGTTTTTATGGTGTTAGGTCTTATGTTTAAATCTTTAATCCATCTGGAGTTAACTTTTCTATAAGGCATAAGGAAGGGTTCCAGTTTCAGCTTTCTGCACATGGCTAGCCAGTTTTCCCAACACTATTTATTAAACAGAGAATCTTTTCCCCATTGCTTGTTTTTGTCAGGTTTGTCAAAGATCAGATGGTTGCAGATGTGCAGTGTTCTTTCTGAGGCCTCCATTCTGTTCCATTGGTCTATATCTCTGTTTTGGTACCAGTACCATGCTGTTTTGATTAATATAGCCTTGTAGTATAGTTTGAAGTCAGATCAGGTAGCATGATGCCTCCAGCTTTGTTCTTTTTGCTTAAGATTGTCTTGGCTATGCGGGCTCTTTTTTGGTTCCATGTGAAGTTTAAGGTGGTTTTTTTCCAGTTCTGTGAAGAAGGTCAAGGGTAGTTTGACGGTGATAGCATTGAATATGTAAATTACTTTGAACAGTATGGCCATTTTCATGATATTGATTCTTCCTAACTATGAGCATGGAATGTTTTCCCATCTGTTTGTGTCCTCTCTTATTTCCTTGATCAGTGGTCTGTAGTTCTCCTTGAAGAGGTCCTTTACATCCCTTATTAGTTGTATTCCTAGGTATTTTATTCTCTTTGTAGCAATTGTGAATGGGAGTTGGCTTATGATTTGTCTCTCTGTCTGTTATTGGTGTATAGGAATGCTTGTAATTTTTGCACATTGATTTTGTATCCTGAGACTTTGCTGAAGTTGCTTATCATCTTAAGGAGATTTTGGGCTGAGACAATGGAGTCTTCTAAATATACAATCATGTCATCTGCAAATAGAGACAATGTAACTTCCTCTTTTTCTAACAGAATACCATTTATTTCTTTTTCTTGCCTGATTGCTCTGGCTAGAACTTCCAATACTATGTTGAGTAGGAATAGTGAGAGAGGGCCCCCTTGTCTAGTGCCAGTTTTCAAAGGGAATGCTTCCAGTTTTTGCCCATTCAGTATGATATGGGCTGTGGGTTTGCCATAATTAGCTTTTATTATTTTGAGATATGTTCCATCAATACCTAGCTTATTGAGAATTTTTAGCCTGAAGGGCTGTTGAATTTTGTCAAAGGCTTTCTCTGCATCAATTGAGATAATCATGTGGTTTTTGTCTTTGGTTCTGTTTATGTGATAGATTACATTTATAGATTTGTATATGTTGAACCAGGCTTGCGTCCCTGGGATGAAGCTTCCTTGATCGTGATGGATAAGCTTTTTGAAGTGCTGTTGCATTTGGTTTGCCACTATTTTATTGAAGATTTTTGCATTGATGTTCATCATGGATATTGGCCTGAAATTTTCTTTTTCAGTTGTGTCTCTGCCAGGTTTTGGTATCAGGATGATGTTGGTCTCATAAAATGAATTAGGGAGGATTCCCTCTTTCTGTATTGTTTGGAATAGTTTCACAAGGAATGGTGCCAGCTTCTCTTTGTACATCTGGTAGAATTCAGCTGTGAACCCCTTTGCATCTGGACTTATTTTTGTTTGGTAGGCTATAAATTGCTGCCTCAAGTTCAGACCTTGTTATTGATATATTCAGGGATTCAACTTCTTCCTGGTTCAGTCTTGGGAGGGTATAAGTGTCCAGGAATTTAACCATTTCTTCTAGATTTGCTGGTTTATGTGCATACAACTGTTTGTAGTAATCTCTGATGGTAGCTTGTATTTCTGTGGATTCAGTGGTGATATCCCATTTATCATTTTTTATTGCATCTATTCAATTCTCTGTTTTCTTTTTTATTAGTCTGGCTAGGAGTCTATTCATTTTGTTGTTCTTTTCAAAAAAACAGCTCCTGGATTTATTGATTTTTTGAAGGTTTTTTTGTGTGTCTCTGTCTCCTTCAGTTCTGCTCTGATCTTAGTTATTTCTTGTCTTCTGCTAGCTTTTGCATTTGTTTGATGTTGCTCCTCTATTTCTTTTATTTGTGACATTAGGGTGTCAATTTTAGATCTTTTCTCGCTTCTCATATGGGCATCTAGTGCTATAAATTCTGCTCAATCAATTTGGCTATTGAAACTTGTGTATTCACAAGCTATTGAACTTGCTCATGAAGTTCTCATGCTGTGTTTTTCAGTGCCATCGAGTCGTTTATGGTCTTCTCTAAGCTGGTTATTCTAGTTAGTATTTCATCTAAACTTTTTTCAAGGTTCTTAGTTTCTTTGCATTTGGTTAGAACATGTTCCTTTTAGTTTAGCTCAGAGAAGTTTGTTATTACCCACCTTCTGAAGCCTGCTTCTGTCAATTCATCAAACTCATTCTCCATCTGGCTTTGTTTCCTTGCTGGTGAGGAGTTGTGATCCCTTGGACGAGGAGAGGCATTCTAGTTTTTGGTAATTTCAGCTTTTTAGTGCTGGTTTCTTCCCATCTTCATGGATTTATCTACCTTTGGTCTTTGAAGTTGGTGACTTTCGGATGGGGTCTCTGGGTGGACATCCTTTCTGTTGATGTTGAAGCTATTTCTTTCCATTTTTTTGGTTTTCCTTCTAACAGTCAGGTCCTTCTGCTGCAGGACTGCTGGGAGTCCACTTCAGACCCTACTTGCCTGGGAATCACCCATAGGGGCTGCAGAACAGCAAGGATTGCTGCCTGCTCCTTCCTCTGGTAGCTTTGTCTCAGAAGGGTACCCGCCAGATGTCAGCCAGAGCTCTCTTGTATGAGGTGTCTCTTTGGATATACGGGGGTCAGGGAACCACTTGAGGAGGCAATCTGTCCCTTATCAGAGCTCAAATGCTGTGTTGGGAGCTCCGTTGCTCCCTTCAGAGCTGCTGGGCAGGGATGTTTAAGTCTGCTGCAGTAGAACTCACAACCGCCCCTTTTCCCAGGTGCTCTGTCCTGGTAAAATGGGGCTTTATTTATAAGTCCTTGATGGACTGCTATCTTTTTTCAGTGATGCCCTACCCAGCTAGGAGGGAGTCTAGTCACAGTCTGCCTGCAGAGGCATTGCTGAGCTGCCACAGACTCCGCCCAGCTGCTGTGTAAACTTCCTAGAGATTTTGTTTACACAGGTAATGGCGGACTGCCTCAGTAATGGCAGATACCCCTCTGCCCACCAAGCTCAACCATCCCAGGTCAAGCTCAAACTGCTGTGTTGGCTGTGAAAATCTCAAACCAGTGGCTGTCAGTTTGCTGGTCTTTGTGTGGGTGGGACCCACCAAGCCAGATCACTTGGTTCCCTGCCTTCAGCCCCCTATATTTCAGGGGAATGGATGGCTCTGTCTCACAGGTATTCTGGGCACTGGCTAAAATGGCAGCCTAGTTTTGTGCTGGAAACAAATGGCACTTGTTGGCCCCGGTGGGAATCTCCTGGTCTGTGGGCTGTAAAGACCATGTGAGAAGTACAGTATCTGAACCAGTGTGCCACAGCATCCAGAAAGTCCCCAGTGACCTCCATTGGGTAGGAGAAGGGGTGCTCTAGCCCATTGCACTTCCTGGGTGAGGCAACGCCCCACCCTGCCTCAGTTTGCTCTCCTTGGGCTACACCCACTGTCCAACCAGTCCCATTGAGATTAACCTGGTACCTCGGTTGGAAATATGGAGATCACTTGCCTTCTGCATTGCTCTTGCTGGGAACTGTGCTCTGGAGCTGTTCCTATTCAGTCATCTTGGCAGAAGTCCAAGAGTGTTTAAAATCATGAATGGGTATGGGATTTTGCAGATGCTTTTTCTGCCTCAATTGATACCATTATGTCTTGGTGGATTGATCTTTTTATTATGTGATATCCTTCTTCATTTCCAGTAATTTGCTTTGCTCTGAAGTCTACTTTACCTAATATTAATATAGTAACTCCCAGTTTAAAAAAAAATTAATGTTTGCATAGCATATGTTTTTCCATCCTTTTAGTTTCTATCTACATATGTGGTCATATGTGAAGTGAGTTTCTTGCATATGGCATATGGTTTGATTATTTTTTATACACCCTGTTAATCTCTATCTTCTAATTGGCCCAGGAATAAGTATTTACATTTTTTCACTACTTACTAATTTTTAAAAAAATTAACAGACTTTTTAAAAAGAGGTTTTAGGACCACATTGAAATTGAGAGGAAGGTATAGAGATATCCCATATACTCCTGGGCCCAACACATGCATGATTTTTCTCCCCATTATCTTCCCCCATAGGAGTGGTGTATTTGTTACAACTGAACCTGCAATGACACATCATTATTGTCCACAATCCATAGTTTCCATTAGGATTCACTCTTAGTGTTGTACATTCAATAAGTTTGGACAAAGGTATAACGACTTGTACCCACCATTATAGTATCATACAGAGTAGTTTCACTGCTCTAAAAATCCTCCATGCTCCACCTATTCATCCCTCTCTTCTCTATAACCTCTAGCAAGCACTGATCTTTTTATTGTCTCCATAGTTTTGCCCTATTCATAATATCAGATAGTGGGAATCAGACAGTATATAGCCTTTTTAGACTGGCATCCTTCATTTAGCAATATGAATTAAAGTTTCCTCCATGTCTTTTCATGGCTTCATAGTCCATTTCACTTTACTGCTGAATAATATTCCACTGATTATCTGTGCACAGTTTATTAATTCATTTACTTAGTGAAGGACACTTTGCTTCCAAGTTTTGGCAATTATGAATAAAGGTGCTTAACAAGCAATCATGCACACTTTTGCAACAAAAAAACCCAGAAAGTCCCAGTACACACACAAAAAGGATATTTAAAGAAGAAACAAATGGACATCTTAGAAGTGGAAAATATGATAACCAAGGAAAAAAATTCTCACTGAATGGGTTCAATAGCAGAATGGAGACAAAGAGTTAGTGAACTCAAAGGTAGAGAAATAGAAATGGTTCTATCTGGCCAAGAGCAGTGAAAGATAGATAAATAGAAATTGTTTTATCTGGCCAAGAGCAGTGACTTACACAGTAATCCTAGCACTTTTGTGGGCTGAAGTAAGATGATAGATGACTGCAGGGTAGCAGTTCGAGACCAACCTCAGCAACAGTGAGAGCTCATCTCTAAAAAAAAATTAAAAATAGCTGAGTGTGATGATATGTACCTGTGGTCAGCTACTGTGAAGGCTGAGGCAGGAACTCCTAGAGCCCAGGAGTTCAAGGCTGCAGTAAGCTATAATTGCACCACTGCAGTCCAGCCTGGGCAACAGAGTGAGATCATGTGTCTAAAGCAAAACAAAAAGAAGTTGTTCAATATGAACAAGTCAGAGAAAGAAACTGAAAGAAAGATGAACACAACCTCATGGACCTGTAAGAAAATACGAAAACATCTATCATTTGTACTATCAGAATCTCAGAGGGAGAAGTCAAAGCATTAAGGAAACAGGAGCCTAGGACAGCCAGAGTGACATCATTTGAAAATCAACTCCATCATGAAACTAGCAAGGCACATTCCTTGCCAGTCACAACCCATGGTCCTAAGATCTTTGCAGTTGAGAAAACAGACTAAAGGCATCTACAGGGACATGCTCCCACAGCAGCAGAAAGTACAGGGGTCCCAAAACCCGTAACAATATACGCTTTCACAATAATTATAGTTATGCTTCGAAGTACTTACACACTAGAAAGTCAAGGATAGTTTTCTTTTAATCAATAGAATGATAAATTTCATCACTCTGTTAGTCCACCCGCACAAATGTACACGTAAGTTGAGTCTTTACATAGACAAGACCCCTATATAAGAGAAACGTGGCCAGGCCAAGGCTCATGCCTATAATCCTAGCACTTTGGGAGGCTGAGGTGACCAGATTGCCTGAGCTCAGAAGTTCAAGAGAAGCCTGCGCAACATGACAAAATCTCATCTCTACAAAACAACAGAAAAACTAGCCAGACGTGGTGGCATGTGCCTATAGTTGCAGCTATTCAGGAGGCTGAGGTGGGAGGATTGCTTGTGCCCAGGAGGTTGAGGCTGAAGTGAGCTATGATAACACCACGACACTAGCCTGGGTGACAGAGTGACACCTTATCTCAATTTTTAAAAATTTAAAACAAAAAAGTACAAATTTATCAGTCTAATTCACTACATTAACAGATTAATGAAAAAAATGTGATAATCACATTAGATGCAGTGTTTGATGAAATTCCACATATATTCAAAATGAATACTCTGAGCAAATTAAAACAGAATAGAATGACTCTGTTGAAGTCAATTTACAAAAAAAAAAATACAGTAAATACTATGGTGAAATGTTGAAATTTTTCCATTTCTGATCAGGGATAAGACGAGGATGTCCATTATCACAACTGTACCAGGTGAGTCTGCCCAATGCCATAAAATCAGAAAAGGAAATAAAAGTGTTTAATATGGCAGCAACAGGCTGGGCATGGTGGCTCACATCTATAATCCCAGCACTTTGGGAGGCCAAGGCGAGTGGATCACTTGAGCTCAGGAGTTCAAGAACAAACTGGGCAAAATGGCAAAACCCCATGTCTACAAAAAAATAAAGAAAACAGAAAAAAAAGTGTCAGAAACAAAACTGTTTTTATTCAAAGATGATATGATTCTGTGTGTTGAAAACTGAAAAGGATCTAGAAGTAAACTTAGAATTCATAAGCGTATTTAACAGGTTACTGGATAGAAGCTCAATATGTAGGAATTATGCCTCTATATACCAGCTCAAAAAGCTAGCATATAAAATGTCAAAGAATGATATGTATTTCAGAGCATCAAATACTTGGAAATAAAATTAACAAAAGATGTGCAAGACTTCCTTGCAGAAAGCTGTAAAGCTTTATTGGGAGAACTTCAATTGACAAATTTCCAACATAGAATTGGAATGATGCAGACCGCATTATTTCAGCGTGTCTCCTTTTAATGCTGTGATTGCCCTTCACCTGTAACAGAAACATAACAGTTAGGAACATGACTTAGCAGCAGATTATTTAGATGACCCTAAAGGCACACAAAGAACACTACAGTTTGGGTTTTATAAAGTGGACTAAAAATAGAACCCTAAAGATGATCCTGTTTCTTACATCCAAGTAAACCTCTCTGTAGACTTTGAGAGCAGACCTACAGAACTTAAAAGTAATTAATTCCGTAAACATCAATTGCTTCCTTTAAATCCAGAAGCACTTATAATTAACAATCAGCAACTTGGAAAACAGTTGTGTAAAACATGCTCCAGTGGATTACTCACTAAGTACTGGAGTCGTGGTCTTTGAACTTCAAAACTTATCAACTAATGCCTCAAAAGCTGAAATTTAAATGAAACATCTGATATGGTTACAGGTGACTGTATCATATATGTGATATAATCTTATTAGAAATAGTGGTTCATGAAGACTCACAGTGCGGCAGGGGGCATGTTTTGCACAGGCATCTTGCTTACACCCATCCTGAGTATCAAATACCTACATCCCACAGAAAATAGGAACTAAATGGTCTCTCACCATTTGATTATTCAGTCACTCAAGGTTTCTTTGGGGAAAGATTTAAAAAGAAATTATTGATTAAGAGCCAGAGAATCCCAGCCTGGAAAACATAGTGAGACCTCATCTTTGCAATTTTTTTTTTTTTTTTTTTTTTTTAAACATCAATCAGGCATGGCGGCTTGTGCCTATAGTTCCTTAGGAGGCCGGGTGAGAGGACCACTTGAGCCTGGGAGGCTGAAGTTGTGATGAGCTGAAATTGCACCACAGCACTCCAGTCTGGGTGACAGAGTGAGACTCATCTAAAGAAAAAAAAAAAAGCCAGAGAATTCAGAATTTGACAGAACCTAAGAATAGGCATTCAGGTCTCCACACAGAAAAACAAACACAAAGAAGAGTACCCACTCATTTTCTTAGTAGTAATGAAATCTCAATTCAGAGGCTTTCAAATGACTCGGGTCCGGGTTTGATGATTTATGATAAACGAATCAAGCAAATCAGATGATCTCTGTATCCTATGCATTCTATGCATAGGAGTATGAAAGAACCAGAATGGAAAATGATTTAAAAATATCTGACTTAAACTCACTATTTTTATAAGACCAAAGATAGGTTTAGAAGGTAAGGGATTCTCTAAGAATCTCACAAATGCTTTAAGAGCTGGTAATAGAACATGCATCAGTGCTTCAGCATATTTCACACCAACTGATGGGTGTTACAAATGTGGTATGTATTTGTTAAAAGCAGACTTTTACAAAAGCATCTGAAAATCATGAGTTACTGGTTTAAGGACTTAGACTCAAAACTTACAATTCAATCTGGCTTTGACTCCATTTGTTTCTATATCTGACAGTCTGTAAGTCAGATTCTGGGGTCTTGACTATGTTTCAAATAATATTTATATAAGAACTCTATTATTAAAGAGGCGGTATTGTTACCTCTGTGTTATTAAAAACATAATACTGGGATGGGTGTGCTGGCTCATGCCTGTAATCCTGGCACTTTGGAAGGCTGAGGCAGGTGGATCACCTAAGGTCAGAAGTATGAGACCAGGTTATGCAACATGGCGAAATCCTGTCTCTACTAAAAATACAAAAATTAGCCGGGCGTGGTTGTGAACATCTGTAATCCCAGCTACTCAGGAGGCTGAGGCAGGGGAATCACTTGAACCCAGGAAGCGGAAGTTCCAGTGATGCGCCACGTGCGTGTGTGCACGCATGCACGCACACAGGATACTGTGGAAACAGACATCCTGCAATTTGCATGCTTAATGGATTAACTACCTTCTTCCGGCAGTTTCACCTGCTGTGGATTTTGCAAGCGGATCTTCTTGGCAGCAGGACCATCACCAGGCTCACACCCAGGCATCAGCTGAACCTGTTCCTGGCTATCAGCCTCAGGCTCCAGCCCTTAAAACAATGATCATTTTAAGCACTAAAACATGAAATATGAATAAGGAAATACTACTCATGCTCTCAGTGTTATTAAATAAAAGCTTTCATTAGTGTAATAATAAATGTGTTGATAAGAATCTCAGGAACATTATTTCAGGAGTCTGTTAGCAGAAAACAGGGTTTTCCAAATATTACCCTCTTCCTTTCCCAAGACTGCCCTCAGACAGCTTTGTTGCCTCCTTTGCACTTCTCTGTTACTGCACTTCTGAGTGTCCTTATCATATTAGATGACTCAAGACTGAAATCCTGTCTCTCATAGCACTTTCACTCCCAGCACTTAGACTGCTATGTGGCATGAGTAGCCACCAATAAACACCGAGTGAAAAAAGTCTTTAAAAATACACAAAAAATCTCAAACTCCTGAACATTCTGCAAACCTACTTGTCTATCCTGTTAAAAAATGTCAGTAACCTGAATGACAAAGAAAAATTGAGGAACCATTCCAGATTAAAGGAAACTAAAACCACATGACAAGTACATGCAACATGTGATTCTGAACTGGACTCTGGATTAGAAAAAGAAATTCTATAAAGGAAATTATCTGGGTTGGGTGTTGTGGCTCACACCTTTAATCTGAGCATTTTGGGATGCCAAGGCAGGCAGATCACTTGAGGTCAGGAGTTCAAGACCAGCCTGGGCAACACGGTGAAACCCGAGCTCTACTAAAAATTTAAAAAAAAAAAAAAGGGGGAAAGAGAGAGAAACATTTGCCAGGTGCGGTGGTGGGCACCTGTAATCTCAGGACTTTAGGAGGCCGAGCTGGGTGGATCACCTGAGGTCCGGAGTTCAACAACAACCTGTGCAACATGACAAAACCCTGTCTCTACTGAAATTACAAAAATTAGCTGGGTGCAGTAGCACATGTCCATAATCCCAGCTGCTCGAGAGGCTAAGGCAGGAGAATCACTTGAAGCCCGGAGGCGGATGTTGCAGTGAGCTGAGATCGAGCACTGCACTCTAGCCTGGGTGGCAGAGTGAGACTCTGTCTCAGAAAAAAGAGAAAATTATAATACTGTGGAAACAGACGCCCTACAATTTGCATGCTTAATGGATTACCTACCTTCTTGGGGCAGTTTCACCTGCTCTAGATTTGGCAGGTACACCTTCTTGACAGCAGTACCACCTCCAGGTTCACAGCCAGTCATTGGCTCAACAAGTTCCTGGGTATCAGTTTCAGGAGCCGGGCCTTAAAGACAAAACAAAATTATCATTTTAAGCAGGAAAACATGAAATATGAATAAAGAAATAATATTCATGCTCTCGGTGTTATTAAATAAAAGCTTTCACTAATATAATAATAAATGTGTTGATAAGGATCTCAGGAACATTATTTCAGGACTCTGTTAGCAGAAAACAGGAAAACAGGGTTTCTCAAATATTACCCTCTTCTTTCCCGAAGACCGCCCTCAGACAGCTTTGTTGCCTCCTTTGCACTCCTTATTGCACTTCTGATTGTCCTTACCATATTAAATGACTGAAGGCTGACATCCTGTCTCTCATTAGCATTTAGACTCCGAGCAGCTAGCAAGTTATATGGCAGGAGTAGGCGCCAATAAATGTTAAGTGAAAAAACAGTCTTTAGAAACTATACGAAAAAGCCCAAAGTGCTAAACATTCTGAAAACCAACTGGTCTATCCTCTTGAAAAATGTCAGTATCAGTTGGACACAGTGGCTCACGCCTGTAATCCCAGCGCTTTGGGAGATCAAGGCAGGAGAATCACTTGAGGTCAGGAGTTCGAGATCAGCCTGGCCAACCTGGTGAAACCCCATGTCTACTAAAAATACAAAAGAAAAAAAAAAACATTAGGTAGGCATGGTAGTGGGTACCTATAGTCCCAACTACTCAGGAGGCTGAGGCATCAGAATCCCTTGAGCCTGGGAGGCGGAGGTTGTAGCGAGCCAAGATCTTGCCACTGCACTCCAACCTGAGCAACAGAGTAAGACTCTGTCTCAAAAAAAAAGAATGAAAAAAAGAAAATTATCTGGATAACTGGCAAAATCTGAGTATACACTATTAAATCACTGCAGTTTCTCATTGTTAAATTTCCTGAGTTTGATCATTGTGCAGTGATTATCCAAGGAATGACTTTTGCTTCGTTCTGAGGATATACACACACTCAAGTACCTAGGGTAAAGGGCCATAATACCTGAAACTTTATCTGAACAATTCAGCATTAATAACAGTAAACGTAATATCCGTAAGTGTGTGTGTGAGTGTGTGGGTAGCAGGGTAAGACAGGGAGGGAAGAGATATGAAACCAATACAGCAAAAACTGTAAACGACTGGTGAACCTAGGTAAAAGGCATTATGAGTTAATTATACTGTTCTTGTAACTTTTCTATAAATTTTATGTCTTGAAAACATATAAAGTAAAAACTTGAAAGAATATACGACCACTACACTGAATTTAGGAAGACAGTAGTTTTTTTAAAAATTATGGTAAAAAAAATACACATAACATAAAATTTACCATCTTAAATATTAAGTGTTACAGTTCGGTAAGGAGCTATGTCTGCAACGTTACCAGAAACTAGAAACAAACTTTACGTAGTTGTTTTCCTATATAACGAAACATTTATTTATTTGCTTGCTTATTTGTTTATTTATTTATTAGCAATGAGGTCTCACTATGTTTCTCAGGCTGGTCTCGGACCCTAGGCTCAAGCGATCCTCTCACATCAACCTCCCAAGTAGCTGGGACTATCATTGCACAGCACTGAGCCCAGTTTGAAACCTTCCTCTTAAATGACGATCTAAGGATAAACCACAGGACTTGTACAATGCCTATATTCAGCCATAGAGTACTAAAAGCAGTGGCATTAGCTAAGAAATCTGAAGTCTACAACATGGATAGGATTTCAACTACAATTACAACGCAAATTTCTGAAGGATTGATTAGTTGAATGGATTTGAAGACTATGCGAAATGTTATAGTCATGACACTCATTACCTATTGGGGTAAATAGAAGCTTAACTTTGTTAAAATAAAGTTATATTTAGGTCCAAAGGTCCTAAATGTAATATTCCATGAGTGAACCCCATGTAGAACAAAGCACCAAAAATAACATTACTTGTGAATTACAGCAAATATACTGTCTCACACTGAGAAAAAAGAAGTGGGTAGACAGCAATTAACGGGCATTGCTGTCAGTCATATTCTATAAACCTTTAACAGTGAATCCTTAGAATAATCCATGACCTGAGTTACATAAATGTGTCGCTTCAAAATATTTTGTTTAGAAGGAATTACTTCTATCTCATGTTAATCTCAGGATAATTCCTTTTTAGTTTGTTTTTTCTAAACATAAAAGGATTTAATAACCTCTTAAAAGCCACTTAAAAAATCATGCTAGGCCAGGAGTGGTGGCTCATGCCTGTAATCCCAGAACTTTGGGAGGCCGAGGAAGGCAGATCATGAGGTCAGGAGATCAAGACCATCCTGGTTGACACAGTGAATCCCAGTTGCTACTAAAAAAACAAAAAAATTACCCAGATGTGGTAGTACATGCTTGTAATCCCAGCTACTCAGGAGTCTGAGGCAGGAGAATCACTTGAACTCGGGATGCAGAGGTTACAGTGAGCCAAGATCGCTCCACTGCACTCCAGCCTGGGTGACACAGAGAAACTCCATCTCAGAAAAAAAAAAGAAAAGAAAAGAAAAAAAAAATCATACTAAACCAGCTACCTGTATGGCAGTATCCTGAATTATCCAGCTTTTATCAAACTTACCACATAAAAATATCAATCAAGGGAAACAGTGACCAACGTTCAGCAACCAGGTTTTTGGAGTTGCTCCTGCTCCTCTGAACTGGGTCTAGTCTTGGGCCAGTACTAAGCTACCTTACAGTAAAGCATTTGATTTTTAAGCACTTTCAGCAAAATCATTTACTGTTTTTACAGCAACATATGTGGTAGGAAGACACAAACTTTGAAATAAAATACAAATTTTGTATTCACCAGTCAAACGTTCTTGGATAAAACACAATCCTCAAGTCTCCATTCTGCCATTCATAACGTGGACACGTTTCACCATAGTGAGGGGTTTCCCTAAGCTAAGCTGCAAACTATATACCCTCCTCACTTTTCCAGTCCATTTCAGGTATTCTTTCCGTTGTTTTCTTTCCTCCTGTTCCTGCTATGTGACAATGCAGGAGACACACACACATACACACACACACACACACACACACACACATACACACACACACCCCAAAAGGCATTCTTCTTCCCTTTCCCTTCACCTTGAGCTGCAGATGCTCCCTCATCCATTCTCTCTGGAGCAGGTGAAGAATCCTGGTTTTGAGTTGGTGGTTCCATTTCTTCAGGTTCCTCATCACTGGACTGCTTGTGATAAGGGCATATGTGTGTGTGTGTGTAAATTTAAAAAGTTCTGTTATTAAAACATGTCAAAAAATTATTTATATACATATACACGCACAAAATGCATAGATGTTTCTCATCATAACTGAGCCTAAAATCATTTCTCCCACTCCATTCTACATGGTTAATAAGACTAACCACAGAAAGGTTACTTCGAGAAAAGTTACCCACAAGGACTTTGGAAGCTATTATAGTCTATGTTGGAATAGATGTCTACAATCTGTCATTAACAAGCAGAGCATAAGAAGGAAGTACTGGGCAAAAGCTGCAGAACACAAGAGAAAAAAGAAATCCTCCTGAGTCAATGTTTCCTTCATGAGATGCCAGAGTAATTTTTTATCAGCATGAAAGACCTTTATTAGTGTATCTAGACTAATGCAACAAAACTATCACAAAAATTAATTTCTGTTAATAGAAAACATTGAATTAAAGCACTCAACAGCATAGGCCCAATTACCTCAGAAGATTCTATATAGCATATCGGTATACGTGGATAGATCAATCTTCTTCGAAAACCCATATTTCACACTGAAAAGAGAAAACTGTGATTGGGAACATGCACTTGAGAGGACAGATATATTCGATTACTTAAATGGCCAAAAGTTGTCATTTTAATTTTGAAAATACTCTCAAAACAAGTCCCAGAATTAAGTGTAAGTGTGTACGTTTTCTGAGTGCTTGCAAAGCCACTTATGCTACCCGAGTTGGCGGGACAGTCATCTTAAGGCATGCGGCAAAAGGCACAAGACATTATTTAAAAATTTCATTTAGACACTGGGTCTCACTCTGTTGCTCACGCTGGAGTGCAGTGGTGCAATCATAGCTCACTGCAGCCTCGACCTCCCACTCAAGGGATCCTCCCGCCTCAGCATCCACAGTAGCTGAGACTACAGGCATGCGCCACTATGCCCTGCTGATAGAGGACATTTCTGATGAGGTTTAGTTTCACGAGTGGACTCCACATGAAAACACTAGTGAATCACAATTCCTGTTACTACTGCTTTTGGCACACTCCCACTTACTAGAGCCATTCACCCCCTCAAATCAGGTTTGCTTGAACCGCACAGCCTCGCCCAGTCCTCCCCATTGTATCTGGACCATCCGTGGTTGAGGTGAAACCTTGCAAAACTTCTTACTGGTGCGCTCCCCACTCCACACCATGGTGGGGGGAGGGGAGCTCACCAGCCCCTCAGCCTTTCCAGGTGCCAGGCTCCTTCTTTACCACCCACCTTGCTCCCCCCACCCGGGGCCCCATTCAGGACTCAGGAATGTGTCCTGTATCATGGGTTCCTGGCACCTCGGGACTTCCACCCCTCCAACAGCACCCCCAGCACTTGCCCCATTTTCACCTGAGCCCCTGACCGCCTCCCCTCCGTGGCATACCTTTCTCCCTGTCCTGGCCCCTTGACAACCAAAGAGCCGATGGTGGCGTCACAACCTGTGAGGAGGAGACGGCCTTGAGGTCCTTCTCCGTCGAAAGCCATGGACCACCACACCGAAGGACCCATGGGACCCGCCCAAAGCCCCCTGGCTCCTCCTCACCCTCACTCATTCTTCAGCCCCCCTGGGGGACTGGCCTGCGGACCTACCAGACGAGTTTCAGCAGAGGGAAAAGATTCCAAACAGCAGGAAAGCCACCGAGCACCCTCCCAGCTACCAGGCATTCGCCACATGACAAAGGGGCTGACGGGAAGATGCCCAGTGAACATGCGCACTGAGGCTGGTGCCCAAAGAGCATGCGCAGCTACCAGGGTGGGGATGGGAGGTTTGCAGTCCCAGCCACATGTTCCACACCCCCACTTTTCATCCCCAGTGAAGATAATGGAATCCGACCTCCCTCTGCTCTTTCATATGCCTCAGGTATTCAAATACCTCAAACAGTGCTGCCCTCAAAACTCACTCCATCTTCAACTGTCCCCGCCCCCGGGCCCTCTCTTGCCCTGGCCCCACCATAGGGACAAGGACTATAGTGGCTGCCTGTGAAGCCAGGTATATCATCTGCTAAAACAGAAATAGCAAAATACCCATAGCATTTACACAAGACTAAGAGTCTCATAACCAGATATTCATAATGTCCAGCATATAAATCAAAATTACTCACAATATGAAGAACCAGGAAAACAGGGCAACTGAAATGGGAAAAGACAATCAACTGACACCACTGCTAAGATAGAGTTGTTGGCCAGGCGAGGTGGCTCACACTTGTAATCCCAGCACTTTGGGAGGCCGAAGCGGGTGGATCACAAGGTCAAGAGACTGAGACCATCCTGGTCAACATGGTGAAACCCCGTCTCTACTAAAAATACAAAAAATTAGCTGGGCATGGTGGCGCGTGCCTGTAATCCCAGCTACTCAGGAGGCTGAGGCAGGAGAATTGCCTGAACCCAGGAGGCGGAGGTTGCGGTGAGCCGAGATCGCGCCATTGCACTCCAGCCTGGGTAACAAGAGTGAAACTCCGTCTCAAAAAAAAAAAAAAAAAAAAAAAAAGACAGAGATGTTGGGATTATCTGGGAAAGCCTTTAAAGATGCTATTTTATAAACGTGTAGGTTGGGCGCAATTGCTCATGCCTGTAATCCCAGCACTTTGGGAGGCCGAGGCGGGTGGATCACTTGAGGTCAGGAGTTCAAAACCAGTCTGACCAACATGGTGAAACCCTGTCTCTACTAAAAATGCAAAAAATTAGCTTGGAGTGGTGGCATGCACCTGTAGACCTAGCTACTTGGGAGAATTGCTTGAACCTGGGAGGCGAAGGTTACAGTGAACCGAGATCACGTGACTGCACTCCAGCCTGGGCATCAGAGAGAGACTCTGTCTAAAAAAAAAATGCTTAAACAAGCAATCATGAACACTTTTGAAACAAGTAAAAAAAAGTCCTGGCACAAAAAAAAGAATACTTAAAGAATAAACAAATGGAAATTTTAGAATTGGAAAACATGATAACAAAGGAAAAAAATCCTCAGTGAATGGATTCAATAGCAGAATGGAGACAAGAAAAGAATTCGTGAACTAAAAGATAGAAAAAATAGAAATCATTCTATCTGTCCAAGAGCAGTGACTTACAACAGTAATCCTAGCACTTTTGTGGGCTGAAGTAAGATAGATGGCTTGAGGCTAGAAGTTTGAGAACAACCTGTGTGACATAGTGAGACCTTGTCTCTACAAAAAACAATGAAAAATCGCTGAGTGTGATGACACGTGCCTGTAGTGCTAGCTACTGTGAAGACTGAGGCAGGAGGATCCCTTAAGCCCAGGAGTTGAAGGCTACAGTGGACTGTAATCACACCACTGCCTTCCAGCCTGAGAAGCAGAGTGAGATCCCTTTATCTAAAACAAAACAAACAGAAATTGTTCAAGAGTTTCATAACGTGATATTCAAAATGTCCAGCATATAATTCAAAAGTACTCAGAATATGAAGAACCATGAAAGTTAGGCATCTCAAATGGGGAAAGACAGTCAACTGACACCAATGCAAAGACAGAGAGGTTGGGATTATCTGGGAAAGCCTTTAAAGATACCATTTTAAAAAAGCTATAAACATCCACGTCCAGACACAAGTTTTCAACTCCTTTGGGTAGATACCAAGAAGTGCAATTACTGGATTGCATAGTAAGAGTATGTATAGATTTGTAAGAAATACTGCCAAGCTGCCTTTTAAATTGGTTTTACCATTTTACATATCCACCAGCAATGAATGAGAGTTCCTGTTGCTCCACATCCTTCCCAGGATTTGTTGTTGTCAGTGATTTGGATTTTGAGTGTTCTAATAACTGTGTTTTTGGCGCAGTTTTCATCAACCCTGGATTTCCATTGGAATTGCCTGGTAGAACTTTTTAAAAATATTGATTTTTGGCCAGGCACAGTGGCTCACACCTATTATCCCTGCACTTTGGGTGGCCAAGGCAGGCAGATCACCTGAGGTCAGGAGTTCAAGACCAGCCTGGCCAACATGGTGAAACCCCATCTCTACAAAAATACAGAAATTAGCTGGGCATAATGGAGGGTGCCTGTAGTCCCAGCAACTCAGGAGGCTGAGGCAGGAGAATTGCTTGAACCCCGGAGGCGGAGGTTGTAGTGAGCTGATTGTGCCATTGCATTCCAGCCTCGGTGACAGAGTGAGACTCCATCTCAAAAACAAAATAAAACAAAATGATACCGATTATCAGACTCCACGCCAAGCCAATTAAGCTGGGTCTGGGGCCTAAAGCATCTAAAAAGTATTTCTTAGATTATATAAATGTTATATGGTGTTGAGGATGGCTGGGTTAGAACGTACATTACCAATAGACCTTTGATAAAGTGTTCAGAGCAGTGAGAAAGGTAAAATATAAAGCTTTTACCCTCTTAGAGTCAACTAGCTTATTGGAGTTGACTTTAAGCAAACATAAGCAAAATAGTTGAAGATGTTGAAGCAGAGACAGCTAAAGGAGCATTAGAGCTGGAATTTATGGCCTTTTAGGGTTCCCCCAGATGATTAAAACTAACCAGAGGCCATGACAATCATCTTTTCTAAGACTATAGAGAGAATAAAAACAGAAGGAAAGGAAGAAAAAAGCCATAACTATTTTTTAACCTAAACTCTTAGAATATTTTGTAGTCCTTACTATATCACCTGAAATAGTCTATTTTAAAAAGTGGCCTGGATAACCTCTCAAGTCCTCTGTGTGGGTCTCTAGCAGCATTTGCCAGTCGTAACTAATGGACTGAGATAGAAGGCACTGAAGCTATGTCTGTAGAAGAACATAGAACAATGGCAAAAGACCAAAATCAGGTCTGTTTTGTACAGTTGTCCAGGTAGTGTACATTTAGGAGGGTTGCAAAAGTTAGAAGACATACCTTACTTACTACAAGTGGTGACTAGAAAGTGTACACTAAGGAAAATCAGTATTTTTAAAAATTCAGTAATTTTTCATATATTCACAAAAATTGTGCAACCATTAGCACTAATTCCAGAACATTTTCACCACCCCAAAAAGAAACTCTGTAACCATTAGCAGTCAATCTCTACTCTCCGCTCCTCCTAGACCCTGGCAACCACTAATCTATTTTGTCTTTATGGAATTTCCCATTCTGGATAATTCATATAAATAGAATTACACAATATGTAACCTTTTTGTGACTGGCTTATTTCATTTTGTATAATGTTTTCAAGGTTCAACCACATTGTACCACGTATTAGAATTTCATTAATTATTATTGATGAATAATATTCTGTTAAATGGATGTACCACATTGTGTTGGCTGACTTTTTCTGTAGCAAGATCTGAGTAAATAGCCTATGTTTCTTCTCATTTGGGTGGTCTTCATTTATTTCCACAGTAAGTTTGCCAGATAAAGGATAGGCGACCCAGTTAAATTAGAATTTCAGATAAACAGCAAATAATTTTTAGTATAACTATAGTTGTGCATCACTTAACAACAGGAATATTGAAGTAGTTTGGCTCTGTGCCCCCACCCAAATCTCATGTCGAATTGTAATCCTCATGTTGAAGGAGGGGCTTGGTGGGAGGTGATTGAATCATGGGAGCAGATTTCTCCTTTCTGTTCTTGTAATAGTGAGTGGGTTCTCACATGATCTGATGGTTTAAAAGTATGTTGCACTTCCTCCTTCACTGTTTCTCTCTCTTGCTACCACGTGAAGGAGGTGCTTGCTTCCCCTTCACGTTCTGCCATGATTGTAAGTTTCTGAGGCCTTCCAGTCATGCTTCCTGTGTAGCCTGCAGAAGTGGGAGTCAATTAAACCTCTTTTCTTAATAAATTACCCAGTTTCAGGTAGTTCTTCATAGCAGTGTGAGAATGGACTAATACAGATATGTTCTGAGTAATGCAGTGTTAAGTGACTTTGTCATTGCGTGAACATCATGGAGTGTACTTACACAAACCTAGATACTATAGCCTACTACACACCTGTAGGCTATATGGTATAGCCTATTGCTCTTAGGCTATAAACCTGTATGGTATGTTACCGTATTCAATCCTGTAGGCATTTGTCCCACAATACTAAGTATTTGTGTATCTAAACATACCTAAACATAGACAGGGTAATGAGTCGTGCTATGATGTCATGATGGCTATGATATCACTGGGTGATAGAAATTTTCATAATGATGTCACTAGGTTATAGGAATTTTTAGCTCTACTATCATCTTATGGGACTGCTATCATATTTGTGGTGCATCATTGACTGAAACATCCTTATATGATGTGTGACTGTATGTCTCAAGTATTGCATAATTGTGATTTGCTATATCTAGAACTCTATGCATATATAAAAATGCAATCTCACACAGAATTCTGAGAGGTATATTGCTTTCTTAACAAAAGGCAGCTAGATAGTTATGATCAGTTGAGCTCCGTAGTTTAAGTGCCAATTAAATGACATTTCTGTTTTCTGTTTTATTTTGTTGTGTTTCTGTACCAGGTCAGAGCTTATCTGCCAATCAATGCATGTTGTGATTTACCTTTATCAAGCTGGGTTTTAGCCCCAGACGATACAAGGCATTTCATTTTAAAAGCCCTTTGCTCCCTGTGTGTTAATTAAAGTCATTTCAATGATCTCTGCTGCCGTTTTCCTCTGCTCATCAATCTGAGTAATGTTAATTCAGTCCCAGAGTCCCCAGAGATTCATTCAGGCTTCATTCCTGATTTATTTCTGTCCTGACCTGATGGCTCCATGTTCATGCAACTGCATGGGTATCTTTTGGATTATTCTGTTTATCTTTCCCAGTGCCCAAGGTAAGGGTAGAGTCTAATGGAGTGCATTTGTCAGCAGGATAAGCCATTCACCACCACTGCTGCTTGGACACCATAACCAAAGTTATTATATTTAATATATGCTTTTTAAAACTCCATAGTAAAAGCTGGTGGAAGGTTGTTGAATTGTTTTTTGGCCTTTTAAAAGAGGTAACCAATGGCAGGGCAGTAGCTGGCAGGACTGAGCAGAGAGGAAGGAGGACTCTATGTGGAGCTCTGAAGGCTCCCAACTGAGTCCTTCTCTGCCTTTAAAGATGTGGAAAAGATAGACACTTCACGAAAAAGATAGAATATCTTTAATGAAGCTAATAAACATGTAAAAGAAGATGTGATATGTAAAGAAACAATACATCAAAACTGACAAATGCAATCTTTCACTGTGAGATCGAGGAATTCAATTCACTCAAAGGGCACATTTGACTTTTGTTAAAAAATACTTGCCTTACTCTAAGGACCTTCAAAAACAAAAGCAAAAAAAAACTTGCTTTAGATTTCAACACAGTGAAAGCTCTCATATAAGCCAAAGCTAAAGCTAAATACGCTCTGGTTAGTGGGTTTTGCAACCTTGAAAAACATGCAGGAAGCCACACAATACAGAGATTTGGCATTTGGACTTGCACACATATGCACATGCATGGACACACACCAGCAATTATGAATTCTCATCATTAGGGGTTTCAGCCACCAAAAGTGTTTATTGTTCAAAATGCTGTAAGGATGCACAATTCACACATATTTTCAGATTGTTGGTTCTGATTCCTGCATCAGTTCCTTTTATGGCCTACCCATGCATGCAATGCAGAATCCTGGTGGGCTCTAGAAGCAGGGGTTGCTAATTGCCCTTTATTCTGGAGAACCCAAATGAAGAATTTCAGACTTTTGGTTCTAACTGGCCTATTACGTACCGTGTTTAGGCTGGCCATAGGGAAAGCAAAGGTTAATAAAGCAGTATGCTTGCCTCAGAAGACAGAGGCTTTTGCCTACGAAAGCAACTATAATGCAATGCTGTCTGTGAAGAATGCTATAAAAGGTAAAAACCCTTGCAATCGAGTGGTGAGCAAATCAATCTGGGAAGTCTTTGCAGATTTAATCTAGACCTTGAAAACTGGAAACGGCAGTGGCAGGTTGATGTGTTCTGTGTGGGTCTGGAGGATAAAGGTGGAGGGAACAAGCTGTAGTACATTCACCATAAACAGAGGTAGAAGCCAGAAAGAGCAAGGAATCTGAAACTGGGAGCAAAGTGGTGTTTTGCAATGTGGTTGCAAGAGAGGATGTGAGATAACAGAGATAGAAAGACAAAGTTAGTAACAAATAACTGAAATAATAGTAACTATTATATATTGCCTGCTTTGTATTGGCACTGTGCTAAGTGCTTTTCACCCATTATTACATTTAAAGCACACAACTTTTGGAAGTAGGTATTTTAATTTCTATTTTATAGATGAGGAAACTGAGGCACAGAGAATTTATATAACTCAAGATTTTAATCTAGGACAGGGGTGAGGGTGTCCAATCTTTTGGGTTCCCTGGGCCACATTGAAAGAGGAAGAATTGTCTTGGGCCACACATAAAATACACTAACACTAATGATAGCTGATGAGCTAGAAAAAAATTGCAAAAAAAAAAATCTCATAATGTTTTAAGAAAGTTTATGAATTTGTGTTGGGCCAAATTCAAAGCTGTCCTGGGCCACCTGTGGCATCCAGGCCACAGGTCGGACAAGCTTGCTCTAGGATATTGCCTATAACATGTGCTGAAGAGCTCTGTTGGGGTACCAGAAGGGAGCTGAGATGGAGGGTTCTGATTACCTGTGGGACTGTCTCTGCTCCTCCTCACCTTCATGCACTCTTATATTAGTGTCCTCACCCTCCTTTGTCCTTCTGCAGTTTATTCAAATTGTGAAGTCGCACCATAGCCACGTTCTTGAAGTATTGGGTCATGTGTGTATTTTATCTCTTGAACTTATCTTCTGTTTCCTTAAAGGAAGGGATCTTGCTTGTCCTTTCATATCTTCCCCAGGGCAAGGAACTGAACATACACATGGTGATTAATTGATTGATTAGGATTTCACTAAGCATTCCACTTAGGCATTTACCTGTAAGGCTTGTTGACTGCTTGATTGAACACCTTCCTCATTAACTCCATCTGGGCAGGCAACTCTTCTGCATATGTGCCAGATCCAGTGCTAGGCACTGTCACTTTCATGATTTTACTGAATTCTCTCTAGATGTGTATCGTGCATTTCCATTTCACAAGATGAGTAAAGAGGCTCATTGAGGTTAGGTGGCATGTATCAAAGAATAGCTCGAAGGCATATTGTTAATTATTATCATGCTAACTTACTTGGATACAAAATGCTAATAACAGATTGATTTTATCTAACAAAGAATTTTTCTACAAGGAAGAGAAAGGTAAGAAGGAAAACCACAGACATTTGGAAATGGTGAACCATGCTTTCCTCTTGCTGGGTGAACTGGTGACCAGCAAAGGGCCAAGTGGGCTGTTCTGCCCTTGGACAGCAGACTGTGTCCTCCAAGAAAATGGGTTTGGTTGTTTGTGGATTCCCCAGAAGGCCTCGGAAGTTTGGCTTTGAGCAATGTGTGACAGGCTGTCTCTATTTCAGTTGTCACTGTCTTCAGTTAACACCTCCATCTCAACTATATCAGTTGGGCACCAGCTCCCTTTCAGAATCTCTCAACTATTGCCTCAGTCACTCAGCAACCAAGCTGGGCTGACTATGAAGATTTCAGGTTCCTTCAGACTCTGATCATGGGTTAACTGTTGTTTTAAGATCCTAGCGGTGCAGCCACATTTAGGCAGTTGGAGTTGGACAGTGGAGGAGAGCAAAAAGCCAAAGGTCAATCATAATAATAAATATTGAAACTCACTTCATGTCCAATGTTAGTTTCTCAAAGCCCAACCAGGAGAGCAATTTGGGCTTTGTCAAATTTGCCAGAGGATTAGTTTGGCCAATATTAGATAAGCAAGTGGCTTTTTCATTCATTCATTGATTGATTGCCCCATTTCTCCTAAAGTATTTATCCAGACATAATAAAATGTGTTACCCATTGCCCCTACTTCACCTTGGCTTGTGAGCAAATAAAAACTCTAAGACTCCACCTTGGCTGGTGAACAAGTGAAAATTCTATCTGATAGATTTACACTCAAATGTTGTTGTGCTTCTAATGCTTGAGCTATTTTCATTTGCTATTTGAGCCAAAGTCTGATATAAATTATGGATAACATGATCTAGTTCAGGAACTCCTATTCAGAGTATAAATCCTTGCACAAATCAGTAAAATACAGTATCTTGGATACCTCCTGGTAACCTAACATGTCAAAATATTAATAAAATAAGAACACTGGGAGGTTCTGTTTTGAGTGCTTGGAAAGGCTGAATGAATATACCAAAATTGTACAGCGTATTTTAATGCAGCAAGCATAGAAAATCCATTTGATTAAATCCAAAGAAAGTCTCAGAAGTGCACATTGAGATGGCATATGTGTTGTTTATGGTAGGTGCCACTTACTGTCTGAATTTAATAGGTTTGATTGATTGTTGATGAAAATATTCTAGAGTTAAATAAATCATTTAATAGTTTTTGTGTAGATTTATGAGAAAATAATTGAACTACCGTTTGCATCAGTCCCATGCCTGTCCTATTCTTGATATTTCCCCAGTTTATTTGAAAGCTCCTGGAAATATCAGAAACAACAGTTAATTGTTAATGACCTAGTGCCAAGTTAAGGCATATAGATGTCTCAAGGTTAATATTTATGTATTGAAGACAGAAGAGAGTGACGTGATCAGTCTTGGGGTGAAATCTGGTACTCTTTAGTCCTATAGGTATGGGTATAAGAGTCTTACTAGAATATCTGGGGCTGGATGAGAAATCCAACAGCTGAAAAGATTGGCCATTGTTGCAGTTGAGAAAGACGAATTCACAGAGTTTTTGGAAAAATGAAAGTGTTACCAAAAAATGGAAAAAAGAAAAGAGTAGGGTAACCATTTTAACAATCTGGTATTTACCACAAAATAAAAACAATAAAGAGGAAAAGAGGAGTCAAATAATAAAATGAGGGTCTGTTGCCCTGATTCTGGATCTTAGCTAGAATCTTGAGAGAGGGCTGTCCACTTCAGGAAGTCTTTGCTTATGTAGTCCTTTTTGGTGACTCTCAGAGTTAAGTCTCTAGTGGGACTGGAGAGATGTCTTAGTGGTAGGATCCTTAACACATTGACATTGGCTTGCATGTACCCATGGCTACACACCCTGGAGTTAAAATGCAGTACTTGTAGTTAAAAGGACCTGAAATGGTCTTTTCTAGTGTGTTTCTTCTTCTTCTTCCTCTTCTTCTTCTTCTTCTTCTTCTTCTTCTTCTTCTTCTTCTTCTTCTTCTTCTTCTTCTTCTTCTTCTTCTTTTTCTTCTTCCTCTTCTTCTTCTTCTTCCTCTTCTTCTTCTTCTTCTTCCTCTTCTTCTTCTTCTTCTTCCTCTTCTTCTTCTTTTTTAGAGACAGGGTCTCACTCTGTTGCCTAGGCTGGAGTGCTATGGTGTGATCATAGCTCCCTGTAGTCTTGAATTCCTGGGCTCCAGCAATCCTCTGCCTCAGCCTTCTGAGTAGCTGACACTATGCCCATCATGCCCAGCTAATTTGTAAATTTTTTGTAGGGACAGGGTCTAGCTATGTTGTTCAGGCTGGTCTCAAACTCTTGGCCTCAAGTGATCCTCCCACCTTGGCCTGCCCATCTAGTACATTTCTAAGGCTGAGTTTCCTTAGAAAGTTTCTCTTTCTGCATTGGTTTCTCTTCCAGCATCTCCTGTCTCCTGACTGCAAATTGTGTAAGGGTATATCTGATAATATACTCTTTGAAAATGCAGCTTGTACCTGTTGGGCATATGATGTTGTTTTTGACAATATTTGACAAGCCTGAAGCGTTTACATGGTGGAATCCGATAAAGGAGAAGTCATCACAGACTCATGGGTCTTCCCGGAATTGTTTCAAGGGGAGAGCCCATGAAGATTTTGAGATGAGATGACAATTGCCTTATCGTTACAGCTGATGGTTAGATTTTAGGTCAGGGGAGAGTAAACTCTTCTGGTATTATGAGAGATCATTGGCCTTTTCTATTTTGCCAAAACTTAGTGGATCAATGTGAACAAGGAAGTTTTTGTTTTAATGGTAGTACTTTACACAGTTTCTTAAATATTTCACCTGAAAAGTGAGATTTTCTATCACTGGAGAGTAATGCATGTACTCTATCACTAGAGTGTAATGCAAGTGGGAAAAACAATATCTATCAATCTATTATCTATCTATCTATCATCTATCTATCTATCAATCAATCTATCTATCTATCATCATCATCTTTTCACCTTTTAGCAAAAGAAAACTTTAATCCAAGTATAAACCTAACACACCATTACTAAAATCTATTAAAAATTGGTGATTTGGATAACTGGATGAAATTCATTTGGAAATGTTCAAATGATTTTTGAGGCAAAGGCTCTTTGCCTTTTTCTGCAGCTTTTCCTGGGTCATGATAACAACAGAGAAGGCAAGATTTGGCCATCTGTTTCGAGGAAGATTTTTCTCAGCAAGATTTTTGAAAGTTTAAACAATTTATCATTGTGAATACTTTCACAGACAAAGCATTAAATGTCTAGAGATGGCCTCTGATGACATTAAGCCCTCATCCTGGCAATGCCAATGCCCATTATTGCACATGTGACAGTTCTGAGAAGGCCACTATTTCTTTTCTTCTGAGCAGGCAGATTATCATATTTGAATAAGCCTTTCAGGATTCGTTAAGTCAGATTGAGTAAGTGTCTTTAGAATACCTACAGAAAGGATTGCTTGTTTTACCTAATAGTCAGATAAGAAAATCCCTTTTGCTTTAAAAGTATTACCTTTAGAATGAGTTTCTCTGTTTCTAATTTATACTTCATTTGGATATGATAGTGCCTCCAATAAATTACTATTTTTCCATTTTAGTTGGGGTGCCTGATGAGGGTAGAAAACCTCATTGTTTCCATAATGTACTAAAAAATTATGAGCAACTCCAAAGATTCATCTATTTGTATAGATGTGCACTCATGTGTTTAGCAAGCTGACATGCTGGTGATGTAACTGTTATTTAGCTATTTGAGTAGAGTGAACTATTGATAAAGGAACAACTATAATAGCAGAATAGTCAGAATTTATGGCATAGCCAGCACAAAATATGCTTTACTTATTCTCAAGATATGAGCCATCAACGAACATCATATCAGAGTTTTCTAGCCAGTGGTTCTCAACCTTCGGCATGTGTCAGAATCACCTGGGGGGCTTGTTGAACTACACAATGCTGGTTTCCACTCCCAGAGTTTTGGATTCAGAAGATCTGGAGTGGGACCCAACAATGTGCATCCCAGAAAAAGTGCCAGATGATGCTGAGGCTGCTGGTCTGGGGACCATACTTTGAGAAGCACTACTGTAGAAGAGAATCAAGTCAGATCAGGTTGAAGAATACTGAGAGTTTAAATAGCTGCTAGACAGTCATGAGATTCAGTCACTCCAAAGAGAAAGTAGGATATCAGCACTTGGATTAGAACAACATTTAACAGTTTTGTGTGAAGCAGATCATAAAAGAATTTCATAGGAGCCAATGGACTGGCTGACAACCATTGTGTATTATTCTGAGGTAATAAGACTTCCACCCCTCAGGAATCTATAGGGTGAGGGAGAGGCAAAGGAAATGTCTGCTGAAGCTTCCACCAGTCTATCTTCTGCCCCACAGCATGTAAACAGTGGGGACAAGCCTTGGCCACACAGCTAGAGATTTAAGTGACGATCTTACAATAAGTTCCTGATTTTTGAGTAAGCGCATCACAATGTAGTCTTGCATTTCGTAGGAAGAGCTTAGCACAGTTCGGAATGCTCAAAATTGGGTTTGTTAAAAGGCTTTCTTAAGAGAAGAAAAGCCCTGCTGTCCTGTGAACCCCAAAGCAAGTTCTCCACAATACTGAATTGGTAGGGGAGGAAAACTAATTTTCCCTCTCCCTTTGTTGACAAAAAGAGCCAAACCCTGTAAAATATTTGAAGAGATTTATTCTGAGCCAAATATGATTGATAGTGACCTGTGACACAGCCCTCACGAGGTCCGAGAGCATGTGCCCAAGGTGGTTGTGGTACAGGTCTGAGAACATGTGCCCAAGGTGGTCATGGTATATTTTAAAAAGGCATGAGACATCAATCAAATAGGTTTAGTAAATACATTGGTTAGGTTCAGAAAGGTGGGACAACTCAAGGAGTGGGGGCGTCCAGGCTATAGGTAAATAAAAACATTTTCTGATTGACAATTGGTTGAGTTTGTCTAAAGACCTGGGAACCTGGGATGACAGAAAGAAAATGTTCAGGTTAAGATAAAAGATTGTGGAGACCAGGGTTCTTTTCAAGTGTTATAGTGACTGCCTTTAGAGACAATAGACGACAAATGTTTCCTATTCAGATCTTTAAAAGGTGCTAGACATTAGTTCATTTCTTTAGGATTAGGAAGGCCTGGAAGAAAAAGATCTAGCTATGTTTTTATTTTTTTTTATTTTTTATTTTTTTTTTACCTTAGCAATGGAAATATAGTCCTTTTTTTTTTTATTGCATTATAGGTTTTGGGGTACATGTGATGAACATGCAAGATTGTTGCATAGGTACACACATAGCAGTGTGGTTTGCTGCCTTCCATCCCCTCACCTGTATCTGTCATTTCTCCCCATGCTATCTCTTCCCACCTCCCCACCCTCCGCCCCTCCCCCATTTCCCCCCAACGGACCCCAGTGTGTAATGCTCCCCTCCCTGTGTCCTATGTTAATAGAGATTCTTTACGGATGCAAATTTTCCCCCACAAAGGACAGCTTTTGCAAGGCCATTTCAAGATATGGCAGAGAAACAGGTTTTGGGGTAAAATATTTTAATTTTCTTCCTTGTCTCATAATGTTATGCCAGAGTCAGACTGGAAAGTAAGCCATGATATATAGGGTTCAATAAAACCCATCTGATGAGAATTTATAGTTTGTAGGGCATGACTCCCCAGGCCCCTTAGATAGGAATTTGAGCAAGATTAAAAAAAAAAAAAATCAGAGCTTATTCCTCACGTTCATAGTTCTTAATTGGGATGGACCCCTTAACAAAAGACAGATTAACAAGAGAAAAACAAAGAGTTTATTCACATGTATACCTCATATATACATAGGAGATACCCAGAGAAATGAATACTCTCTAAGAGGTGGCTTAGAGTTCAGTCTTAAATGCCATCTTCAATTAAAACAAAGAAAGAATGGTATTGGGGAGGCCATTTATGGGGAGATGACCAGGAAAATCAAGGAAAACAAGGGCAAGTGTTGAGATACAGATTTAAATTTTGCCTTCCCCATTGGTAAGAGTCTCTAGTGATTTACAGTCCTCATTTTCTTCCTGGTACCGAGAGAGAGACACCCTTACAAATTGAGATTTCTTTATACATGTGAATTTCCCTTATAGAATAGTAACTTCTACTCCATTTTCAGAGCTTTTTATGTGTCTGCAGTTTCTCAAAATAATCAGCTCAAAATAATCCTTATGCTAAAGAGGTGTATCTTGCAGTACCTGACTGTAAGATGTGTCTTCAGCAGCTGTTTTTTAAATGATGATCAGTGTTTTTTTCCAGTGTTCTGATCATTAGAATCTAATGTAAGTGCCTTAGCTGGTACTGATATCATAACGTTAACCAAACAATAATCAGGATGTATTCTCTGTCTTTCAGTATACCAAATGTAATACACTTACGAATAGAAGCATGTCATATATATTAATCCTTCACTTATGTGAAGTACGTCTTCCAACAATCTGTTGTATTTTGCTCTACATTAGTAGAAGATATTATTCACAGTTCCAAGCCCTTTTCTATAAACATCCATTGCTTTTAAAGTAACCAGCAATATAATCATTAACTTTATTTGGTTTACTTAAAAAAATCCTTTCCCTCAGTTACTCAACAGCTATTCCTTACTCTTCTGTCAACATGCCTATTTCTAAGAGCCTACTTAAGGTCATCACTTCTAATTTGCTATAGGAGGAAACTAGACAAACAAGCTTGTTAGTGAGTGTTGTGTAAGGGGAAGAATTCCAAAGTCTGAATGAGGGCTCAGGGCAATGAAATAGGTCAGTTTTAGAGCATGGGCTCTGTTAATGGCTGTTTTCTGAGCTCCACTGCCTTTTTTTGCATTATTCCTGCCTTCTGCCTCTGCCTTTGTGGAGGTGGCTGTCAGGCTGACACCCTAGAAGTATGTTACTGCAAACGTAAATTCCACACAGAGTCTTATGCATGATCCTTGCTTGGGACTTAAATCTTGGGAACTTGATCTAATTTTAGATAGTAAATCCTCATAAGAACAAAGCAACAACATCACAGATTTATCACACATCAAGTGGTTAAACACTAAAGGAACACGTCATAAAGATTGTCTGGAAGAGATATGTATTAAATCAATTTTTCTTTGAAAAAGTGAGAGATGTGCTTCGGTGAGAGACAGAGAAGGCTGTTAAAAGGTAATTTTCAGAAAAAGGTAAAATCATGACTCTCATAAAGACAAGAAATGAACTCACGTTAAATAATTATTTTACTCCTGTCAAAGAGAACCAGAGCCTTACAGACTGGCACTTTGACATGTTAAGAGGCCTTAGGGGCTGCCTCAGAATCAAGGTTCCTCTAACCTTGTCCTGTCTCCCTGTTACCAGAAAGGGGCCCCAATTCAGACCCCAATAGAGGGTTCTAGGATCTTGTACATAAAATAATTTGAAGTGAATTCATAGAGTAAAGTGAAAGCAAGTTTATTTAAAAAGTAGAGGAATAAAGAATGGCTACTCCACAGACAGAGCAGCCCCGAGGGCTGCAGATTGTCCATTTTTATGGTTATTTCTTGATGATATGCTAAACAAGGGGTGTATTATTCATACCTCCCCTTTTTAGATCACTTAGGGTAACTTCCTGACATTTCCATAGCATTTGTAAACTGTCATGGCGCTGGTGGGATTGTAGCAGTGAGGACGACCAGAGGTCCCTCTCATCGCCATCTTGGTTTTGGTGGGTTTTGGCCAGCTTCTTTATTGCAACCTGTTTTATCAATAAGATCTTTATGACATGTATCTTGTGCCTACCTCCTATCTCATCCTGTGACTAAGAATGCCATAACTTACTGGGAATGCAGCCCAGCAGGTCTTAGCCTTATTTTACCCAGGTCCTATTGAAGATGGAGTTGCTCTGGTTTAAACACCTCTGACACCTCCACACCCCCAACCATATACCTGCCTCTCCTGCCTCTCCTGCCTCTGCATTCACCTCCTTCACTTCTGCTTCTGTCACCCTTTAGATAGCAAGACAAATCCCTCCTCTTCCTCCTCCTCAGCCTACTCTATGTAAGGCCGGTTGCCTCGCAGGGAGGCTGAACACACCCACCTCTGCACTCAGCACCTGACTCTGCACTGGGCACCTTGCTCTGTGCATGGCTCCCCTGGAAGGCTCCGGCTAATGCAACTCTGTCTGGCTCTTGCACCAGAAAACCCGCCCAACAACCCACCAACCAATAGCAAACCATCCCGTCCCAATCCTGCTCCCCTGGAGCCAATCAGAGCACCCAGCTGTTGCTCGTTACCCATAGCCACAAAAACCCTCCACCCCAGGAAGTCAGCACGACTTCTCTGGCCCCTTTCTCTGGACCATAGAACCTCAACCGGGAGCTGAATAAATTGGCATTTAATTTTCTTATACTGGCCTCAGTTTCCTCATTTTAAACTCGGTAATAACACTTACACTCAGCATGAAGATGACAAGAATGAAGGCCTTTATGATGATCCACTTCCACTTAATGAGGAATAAATATATTTTCTTTTCCCTGTGATTCTTTTCTCTAGCTTACTTTATTATAAGAATACAGTATACACCACATATACAAAATATGTGTTAATTGAGTATTTATGTTATTGGTAAGGCTTCCAGCCAACAGTGGACTATTAGTCAAGTTTTGGGGAAGTAAAAAGTTATACACAGATTTTTGACTGTATGGAGGATCAGTGCCCTTAGTCTCTGCATTGTTCAAGTTGAACCATAATTAAAACTACTAGATGTAAGAGGAACAATTCTGTATGCAGAGTAGATGAAGAAGGCACGATGTGTTTTGGTAAGGAAGGTTATAAAGAAGACAGAAAGATGTGGTCTTTGTTGAAAGAAAAGTGATTTTGTCTAGTTTAAAAGCTATTTAACAGTTGTTTCAAGATGAAAGGAAAAATGATAAAAATAAAAGGATATAGAAAATTAGGGGAATAAGGAGAATTCAAAATCTTGTGTGGTTAGACTGACTAAAATTAGATGAATATATCATGAGTTTTAAATTTGGGCCTTAATGTCAAAATATACTAATGTAAAACTAAAATTTGTTTTTTTCTTTTGAACAAGATTTTTGTGCAGTATTAAGATAAAAAAAATTGTTTATCTTATGCATAAACTGCATTTAAAAAAAAAAGAAGGGAGGGAAGGAGAGACACAAATGAGATACTGGTTTAATGGGATCCTTTGCCCACTCAGCTATGAACTCGATTTTCCTCTCCACAGTCACCAACTCAGCTTTTAATGTATGAAACTTCCAGGGTAGTTTCAGGCAGGGGAATGTTAAGGCTCAGAAGGAAATACTCCAAAGACTGGGGCTTTGACATGTTGAGAGGCTTTAGAAACTGCCTCAGAATCAAGGTCCCTCCAACCTTGTCTTGTTCCCTCATCCTCAAGCACAGGAAGTAACTCCCTAGAATTTTTTTTTTTTTTTTTTTTTTTGAGACAGAGTTTCGCTCTTGTTCCCCAGGCTGGAGTGCAATGGCGCGATCTCGGCTCACCGCAACCTCCGCCTCCTGGGTTCAAACAATTCTCTTGCCTCAGCCTCCTGAGTAGCTGGAATTACAGGCATGCGCCACCATGCCCAGCTAATTTTTTTGTATTTTTAGTAGAGACGGGGTTTCACCATGTTGACCAGGATGGTCTCAATCTCTTGACCTCGTGATCCACCCGCCTCGGCCTCCCAAAGTGCTGGGATTACAGGCTTGAGCCACCGCGCCCGGCCTGAATTTTTTTTTTTTTTTAACTTAACCAAAAAAGGTTTCTTTGCAAAAGAAACACAATTGCCTTCTTCCCTCCCTGAAATCTCATTATCTATCATACAACCACATCTGGATGGACTTTCCCACAAAATAATGCCTGCCTCTTGGGCTTATTTAAATTTCAAAGAGAATCATTTATTTATTCTCCCTAATATTCATATGCTACCCCTTAAAAGAATTGTCTGTATTCCCTATCTGCCTTCTCCCCCTATGAAAAAGGGTATATAAGCTGCTGTACTCCGTTGAGGTATTGGGAAATTTTCTCCTGCATTTCCCGTGTGCTAGGCTTGTTAAAATAAAATTTTGTATGTTTTTTGGCTTATTGATCTGCTCAGTTGATTTTCAGCAAACCTTCAGAGGGCAAAGGGGAAGTTTTCCCTTGGCCCCTACAGAACTATTACAACTGGAGAAAAGAGATCTTGGTATAGAAGTGTGCTCAATTCCAAATACTGTACAGCAAAGATAGCTGGGGATTTACAGTCAGAGGAAGAATGAGAGGGGTCAGTGGATGAAAAATTACTAAGAGGACACAGAGGGTAGAGGATTCTTGCTACACTAACTGAGCAGAATTCTGACTACAGCCGGGCTATGAAGGCTCAGGAATAAGGGGTTGAAGGTGGGAGATAGGGGATGGCAAGGTTGGGAAGAGGGCTCAGAGGAGCCTGAGGGTAGAGTGTTGGTCAGTCCTATGATATGAGAAAACCATATGACTGGTTCAAAGGAAAAGTGAGAACAGCACTGATTTATATCAAATGAAGGAATGTTGAAATGAATTGCAAATGTCCACAAAACTGGTTTCTCCACAAGAGGGAGGAAGTTAATGAAAACCACCTCTAGACAGAACAAAATTTACATATCTATCAGTTACCTACAGCATACAAAGAGTTGCAAAATAGCTCAAAGAGAATGAATAGGCCAAGACTCTGATAACCCTGAAAGGCAGAGTTTTCCACTGAAAAACAAATATTTCTCTTTAAGGAACCTCAGGCAAGGTGAATGAAGAGGTTAAAGACTGGGAAGTTAGAGTAGAAATTTAGGAAGAGAAGGAAGTCGGGAAAGATAAACCCGTGGGACTGGACTTGCAATTAGATCAACATGAGACTGATTTTTTTTTCAGGTTGAAAGAAAAGGTTTGATTTCAGAGTCTCTAAATGTTTAATGCATAGAGTTCCAGGGTGTGCATTGACAGGGCTCAGTACGCGCTGCTCCAAAATATGTCACTTTGGCATATTGAATATTTTAAGCTGAAGGAATTTGAGAAATGGCAGGTGCAGGAAGGACTCTCTGAACCTTCCATGAAGCAGATCGTAAGGCCTTTATGTGAGAAGTGTCCTCCCTATACCTGGAGGATAGGAGCATTTTTATCAAGGGCCCCAGAGAACATTTTTAATGAACAGACCTTGCTGAGTTTCCCCAATACTCCTTATTGTCCTATCAACATTTTCCCACAACTCTCTATACTTCATCAAATGTGGCATAAAAACATTCAGGTTTAACTATTTCTTCTAGTCTTTATTTTCTTATGAAGGCTCCAGTGTCACACAAAACGTAACATCAGATAAATTTGTATGGTTTTCTCTGGTGAATCTGTCTTTCGTTACAGAGACTCAGCCAAGAATCTGGAAGCATATTTGATGTTAATGGCTTTGGAGTTTGTAAATAAAATTATAGAAAGCCATTGTTTCAGATTGAGCTCTTGCTCTAGGCCTCAACAGACCAGACCAAACCAAAATGGAGTCACTAATGCTAAAGGACACATTATAGAGTTGAAACTTTAAGGAAGCAGACAGATCCCCAAATAGACCAGTTTTTTTTTTTTTGTTTGTTTGTTTTTTTAAAAAAAAAAAAAAAAAAAAAAGAAAACAGGAGACTCCAGTCTACCTGAGTCAGCATAAGGAAGTCCCTTCTGTTTTAACTCTAAAAACCAAAATAACCTGAAGTAACCTAATGTTAATCAATTAGGTTTTTTCTATTGTTCTGTTTCCTTGTTCCTGCTTTACACTACTCTACCTTTGCCCAGTGGGAGCTCTCATTCTATTTGCAGAATAGAGACTTTCCAAAGTCATGAATTGTGAATAAAAGCCAATTAGATCTACAACCAAATCTGTTGTAATTTTGTCTTTTAACAAAATTCTTGTCACCTGATTCTAGCTCCTTCTAGTTCCTTCGGCTATAGACCTTTTCACTGAGCCAGGTGCTCTCTGAAGTTGTTCCTTAAGAGGCTTTTTGAAAATATTGGACAGCTTAGAACCGTAGGCAGAGACAGAGAGAGAAAGGAGACAAGAGCAATTAGGTACATTTTATCTTTCTGTAGTTGGTTTTTATTTTTAAAATGACCCTGTGCCCCTTTTCAGTTTTCCCTCAGAACACTGGTTTTTGTCCACACATTCTCCTTTCCTTCATCATTTGAATGGCTACATTCTTGCTCTGGTGAGTCAAAGGGAATGGCCAAAGCTTCACAAACTGCCTGCTGGAGCAGAAGGACTAAGTTACATAGGAGTGGCCCCAAGGGGAGATAAGAAGGTGAGAGATAAGATAAGATAAGAATGAGGATGCAGATAAGCATGGTAGGGGGCAGGGTGTGTGTGTGTGTGTGTGTGTGTGTGTGTGTGTGTGTGTGTGTAGGGGAGATAGATGTAAAAGACAAGAACTCAAATCACAACAAATCACAACAAATGGTTTAGTCAGAAAATGGCACCAAAATTACACTCCTGCTAGAATGTGCTCATATCAATTTTGCTTAAAAGCTTCCCGAATGCAGCCAAGATTCTTTGCTACCCCTTTTTTTTTTTTATTAAAAATTAACCTTGTAATTAAAAAATAATGTAAATATTTTCTTCTACAGTACAATTCCCAGGAGAACCTGCAGTTTTATAGGATTTGGGGGGAGATTGACGAAAAATTATTGGGTCATTTTTAGTTAGGTGACATTTGTTCTTTCATTTTTTTGTGAGTAGTGCAGTAAAAGCAACATGGAACTAAGATACAAAGCCAGAAGGCTCAAATGCCACATTTGTGTCTTTGGCTCCATTTAGACTCTAGAGTGCCTTTGGAGTTTAGATGACCCCCTATGAATACTGTGGTCAGCTAGTTTGAGCTCAGACGTGGCAAAGGCTCATTCTTCGGCCAAACTTTAGACAGGCTCCCTTGAGTCCTTTTTGCCTACTAGGCCCTGGGTCCTGTCTATAGCCTGCCTAGGCTATGTAGGGGAGGAAAACTAAACTTTTTCCTCTACCCACCTTAGATTCATTGTTTGGGGCCCCATAACTTTGACCATCGAAAGACAGATTAACAAGAGAAAAACAAGCAGAAATTTGTTAACGTGTGCATCTTATATACACAGGGGAGCACTCAGTGATGAGTAACTCAAAGGGGTGGTTAGAATTTAGGGTCCATATACCCAACTTAGTAGGAGAAAAGGAGGAAGGAGAAAAGGTGCTTATATAAAAGCAAATAGATTTTTGGAAATACAAATAGGCCCTTAGGAGAATAGATGGGAGATATGAGAGTCTTGTACTGATATGTGTTTGAATGTGGTGCTGACTTCTGAGAACGCTGAAGTTGCTCTTCGAGGGGGGATTAACGACAGTTGGAAAGTCTCTATTCTGCAAATAGAATGAGAGCTCCCACTGGGCAAAGGTAGAGTAGTGTAAAGCAGGAACAAGGAAACAGAACAATAGAAAAAACCTAATTGATTAACATTAGGTTACTTCAGGTTATTTTGGTTTTTAGAGTTAAAACAGAAGGGACTTCCTTATGCTGACTCAGGTAGACTGGAGTCTCCTGTTTTCTTTTTTTTTTTTTTTTTTAAAAAAAAAAGGTCAGACTCTCTGACCTTCTTCTGAAGCAGGTAATAAGGTCATAATATGAGAAGTGATCTTTATATTTGGAGGAAAGGAGCATCCTTATCTCCAAAGACACAGGACACGGAAAGAAATCTGAAAGAAATGTGAATAAACAGGCTTTGCAAGTTTTCCACAGTTTACTACACTTAGTTCATAACCTGTTTGTCTTATCATATTTCTCCATGACTTTTCACTTTTTATCTAATCTAGCATAAGAACACGCAGGTTGAATGGCTTCTTCAAGTCTTCATTTCCTTATGAAGACACCCAGGTCACATAAAACTTATATTAAGTATATTCATATACTTTTGTTAATTTGTCTTTTGTTACAGGGGCTCTAGCCAATGAAACTAAGAAGGATAGAAGGAAAAGATATTTCTACCCAACGCATACCACTGATATTATGCTACTGAAAGCATTGGATCAATTACATTGCCTAGCTCATTTTACTGAATTAAATTTTGATATTCTTTAAGCTGTAAGTTTTGATACCTTGCTTCCAGAGCCTTCACCAATCGGAGACATTTAAGTGTAAGAATACTTGCCACCCATTTTCTTTGCTTTTTTCAGTTGACAACGATGGTTTAGAACATGTTTCAAGTTCCAAATGAGTACTATTTACTTAGAAATTAAGTTCAGGGTTATTTCCATGCTGGTTATTTTGGCCACTCAATTTTGTTCACTGAATCAAAAGCTATTTTTTTAAAAAAATTTCATAGGTACATAGTAGATGTATATATTTATGTGATAAATAAGGTTTTTGATACAGGCATACAATGCATAATAATCACATCATGGAAGATGGGATATCCATCACCTCAAGCATTTATCCTTTGTGTTACAAACAATCCAATTAAAATCTCTTAGTTATTTAAAAATATAAAATAAATTATTGTTGACTGTAGTTACATGGATGTGCTATCAAATAATACATATTATCATTCTACTTAACTATTTTTGTACCCATTACCCATTCCTACTTCCTTCCATACCCCACTACCTTCCCAGTCTTAGGTAACCATCCCTCTACTGTCTCCATAAGTTCAATTGTTTTAATTTTTGGCTTCCACAAATAAGTGAGAATGTGTGAAATTTGTCTTTCTGTGCCTGGCTTAGTTCATGTAATGACCTCCACTTCCATCCACGTTGTTGCAAATGATATGATCTCATTCTGTTTTATGGCTGAATAGTACTCCATTGTGTATGATTACCACATTTTCTTTATCTACTCATCTGTTGATAGACACTCAGGTTACTTCTAAATCTTGGCTATTGCAAATAGAACTGCAATAAACATGGGAGTGCAGATTTTAAATTTTTTAGGAATTTCTAAACTGTTCTCCATAGTGTCTGTTCTAATTTACATTCTCACCAATACTGTATGAGGGTTCCCTCTTTTCCACATCCTCGCCTACATTTGTTATTGCCCATCTTTTGGATAAAAGCCATTTTAACTGGGGCAAGATGGTATCTCATTGTAGTTTTGATGTGGATTTCTCTGATGTACCTTTTCATATGCCTGTTTGCCATTTGTATGTCTTCTTTTAAGAATTGTTGGGCCGGGCACGGTGGCTCACGCCTGTAATCCCAATTTCTTCATTGACTTGCTGATTTTTTGGGAGCATATGGTTTAACGTCCATGTGCTTGTATAGTTTTCAAAATTCTTCATGTTATTGATTTCTAGTTTTAGCTCTTTTTTGTGTTATTTGCTTCTTCTGTATTGCTGCTTTTAGGATCCTTTATTTAATCTTGACTTTTGGGAGTTTGATTATTAAATGTCTCAAGTAGTCTTCTTTGGGTTAAATCTGCTTGGTGTTTTATAACCTTCTTGTACTTGAATATTGATACCTTTCTCTAAGTTTGGCAAATGCTCTGTTATTATCCCTTTTAATAAACTTTCTACCCCAATCTCTCTCTCTCTACCTCCTCTTTAGGCCAATAACTCAGATTAGCCCTTCTGACGCTATTTTATAGATCTTCTAGGTGTGCTTCATTCTCTTTTATTATTTTTTCTTTTATCTTCTCTGACTGTGTGAATTTTTTGTTTTGCTTTGTTTTGTTTTTTAGATGGAGTCTTCATTCCATCACCCAGGCTACAGTGCACTGGCACTATCTTGACTGTTGCAACTTCCACCTCCTGGGTTTATGTGATTCTCCTGCCTTAGCCTCCTGAGTATCTGGAATTACAGACGCTCTGCCACCACACCCAGCTAATTTTTTTGGTATTTTTAGTAGAGTTAGGATTTCACCATGTTGGTCAGGCTGGTCTTGAGCTCCTGACCTCAAGTGATCTGTCTGCCTTGGCTTCTCAAAGTGCTGGGATTATAGGCATGAGCCATGTGCCCAGCCTGAGCATGTATTTTCAATCAGCCTGTCTTCAAGCTCACTAATTCTTTCTGATGCTTGATCACTTCTGCTATTAAGAGACTGAAACATTCTTCAGTATGTTGATTGGATTTTTCAGCTCCAGAATTTCTGCTGACTCTTTTAAATTATTTCAATGTCTCTGTGAAATTTATCAGATAAAATTATGAATTCCTTCTGTTACCTTGAATTTCTTTGAGTTTCCTCTGCACAGCTATGTTTAATTCTCTGTCTGAAAGTTCAGATAGCTGTTTCTCCAGGATTGGTACCTCATGCTTTATTTAATTCACTTGGTGAGGTCAAGTTTTCTTGGATGGTCTTGATGCTTGTTGATGTTTGTCAGTATCTGGGAGTTGAAGAATTAGGTATTTATTGTAGTCTTTGCAGTCTGGGCTTGTTTATACCTGTCCTTCTTGGGAAGGTTTTTCAAGTATTTGAAGGGACTTGAGTATTGTGGTCTAAGTCTTTGGTCACTGCAACCATATCTACATTTGTAGTCCCCTAAGCTCAGTAACGCTGTGGCTTTTGAAGACTTATAGAGGAACCATTTGGTGTTCTTGAATGAGATTTGGGAGAAATCTTTGCATTACAAGGCAGAGACTCTTGTTCTCTTCCTTTTCTTTCCCTCAAATAAATGGAGTCTCTCTCTCTGTGCTGAGCTGTCTGGAGCTGGGAGAGGGGTGACACCAGCATCCTTGTGGCTACCACCACTGGGACTGCATTAGGTCAGACCTGAAGCCAGCATAGCACTGGGTCTTGTGCAAGGCCCATGGTGACTGCTTCCTGGTTACCACCTGTGTTCACTCTAGGCTCAAGGGCTCTACAATCAGCAGGTGGTGAATCCAGCCAAGCTTGTGTTCTTTCCTACAGGGTGGCAAGATCCCCTTAGCCTTGGGTGGGCCAGAAGATGCCATCTGGGAGCCAAGGACTGGAGTTTGGAAACTTAAGAATATACTTAGTGCTCTATTCTACTGTGGCTGGGCTGACATCCAAGCTGCCAGAAAATAAAAATAAACGGGACTTAATTAAACAAAAAAGCAGAATCATGGTGAGGAAGGATACCTAAGCATCTAAGACCACCTCCCCCTCAACTTCCACACTGCATTTCAACAGAAATAAAGGCTGGCAGACAGGGCACCACCTTAATCGCCCTCCTATAGATAGCAGGAATGGTATGGGGGAATCTTTCCAGAAGGCATTGTTTTTACTTAAGATCAAAACCCCATGTATGCTGCACACCCCACACCTACTCCATGGACCAAGACCCTTTCACATGTAATTTCTAAAGCTGTAAACCCAAGAACCTTTCACGTGTAATTTCTGGGGTTGTAAGCCTATATAAAGGCAGGGCTTCTCTTTGTTAGATGAGCTTGGCTGTTAGGCGGTTATGCTGCCTTGCTCCCAGCTGAATAAATCACCCCTTCCTACCTAGTTCGGTGTCCAAGAGGTCTGTTTTTGTGGCCACTCCTACTTCATTGGCAGAAAGCAAGAGAGAAGCAGGCATGTCTTACATGACCAGAGCAGGAGGATGAGACAGAGGAGGGGGAGGTGCTATACACTTTTAAACAATCAGATCTCGTGAGAACTCACTCACTATCATGAGAACAGCAAGGGGAAAATCTGCCCCCATGATCCAATCACCTCCTACCAGGACCCTCCTCCAACATTGGGGATTACAATTCAACATGAGATTTGGGTGGGGACACAGATCCAAACCATATCAATTTTCAACTGAAAAAAAAAAAAAAAGACTGTCTTTCCTACCCTCGTCAGTGTCTCTTTCCATATGATGTTAAAACCAGGCACTGTGATTATTCACCTTGCTATTGTTTCTTATGAAGGTGCTTTTTAAATCTGTGGATAGTTGTTCAATTTGGTGTTCCTGCAGGATAGACAATCACTGGAGGCTTCTGTTCAGCCATCTTGCCCTACTTCCCTTCCTCAAGGGCTGTTTTTGAGTGCCTGCTTGCCACTCCTTGTGTTGGGCATTGGGGTTAGAGTTGTGAATGAGACTAAAATGGTCCCTGTCCTTCATAGTCCTTACAATCTAGACTCCAGACAAATAAAAGCCTGAGCTTCCCTTCAGGCCGTCTCTAGGGTCAGGTGCTGTGTGCTGAGATACAAACACAAATGAAGGCTTTTCCTAGCTTTCAGGAGCTTCCCCTATAGAGAGATGATATAGAGTCTCTCTCTTTGACCAAACTCTACTCAGCCTCCTTTGAACTCTCTTCTCATTGAGGCCCTAACTGTTAAACTTCTGTGTTTGTCTCTATGTAGTCAAATTTTGACCAGGATCCTGGTAAGTAAATTTAACCAGAATTCCTCATTCTTGATATCCAGTCATCCTTGCTATCTGATTGGGTTCCTGATCCTACACCATCCCCCAGGTGATGTCTGATCCCCCTGGTCTGTCTTCAGCAAGAATCCTGTTAGGTTGGTTCAGAATCTTTCCTTACCCTTTATATCTCCTTTTATTAATTTTTCATTTACTGCCCACCCCCCCATGCTACCTCTTGGGTACAAATTCTGACTTTTCCTTATATTCAGAGTTGCACCCAACCCCTCTCCCCTACTGCAAAGCTCCATTGTAGTGGTCCCCCTGGACTGAAAAACTCCATTGTATTGGTTCCCCTGGATAAAGTCTGTCTTACCATCTTTAACAAGGGTCATGAATAATTTTTTCTTTAACAGGAGGCAGATCCAGACTGACAGATGGTTTTATTATATTAGGATAACATATTAAAGAAATATATAAGAAACAGATATATATATATATATATATATATATATATATATATACTTACACTTTCCTTTCTTTTTTTACTTTTTCACTTATCAATCTTAAGCATCACCTCTTTTAGGAGCCTGACCAGGCTCCTAAAAGAGGTGATGCTTAAGATTGATAAGTGAAAAAGTAAAAAAAGAAAGGAAAGTGTAAGAGTTACCTGAAGTTCTCCACTGTAAGAGTTACCCAAAGTTCGGCATCCGTGATGGTTCATGGGGTTTCAGAGATGCTTGGGCAGCGTTAATCTTCAGCTGCCAAGCTGAGGATTGGAGCTCCAGGAGCTCTGGGAGCAGTGATGTGAGTCAGACAGTTGACTTTCTGTGGGGGCCCCACGCAGGGTAGGGCTTAGGAGGAATCCCACGCTATGGATATTCCTTGGCCCAATGGCCAGGTTTCTGACACTTGAAGCAAGGTCTGGGTGGGGTGGCTGGACGTGCTGCAGTTCGGGTGCTTTGAAGTCTTTGTGAGCTGGTGGTGTGGCTGGGGTTTGTCTTATGGAAGAGGCAAGCATTTGTAGTTTTTTTTTTTTGAGACGGAGTTTCACTCTTGTTACCCAGGCTGGAGTGCAATGGCGTGATCTCGGCTCACCGCAACCTCCGCCTCCTGGGATCAGGCAATTCTCCTGCCTCAGCCTCCTGAGTAACTGGGATTACAGGCACGTGCCACCATGCCCAGCTAATTTTTTGTATTTTTAGTAGAGACGGGGTTTCACCATGTTGACCAGGATGGTCTCGATCTCTCGACCTCGTGATCCACCCGCCTCGGCCTCCCAAAGTGCTGGGATTACAAGCTTGAGCCACCGCGCCCGGCCTGCATTTGTAGTTTTGAGATGTGCTGCCGCCAGGCAGATTTTTCCCTATTATTGAACACCTTGAAGGTGAGGTTGCTTAATTCCTGCTGTGGGGTTTGAGGGCCAGATTCTCATTTCTGTACCTTTTTGTAATGCCAGGGGCTGATTGGGTGTTAAAATGCATATTAAGCATTCTACAGGGGTGAGAGTAGAAGTAAAGATGACATTTAAGTCACTCCAGGTGAGATTATAGGACTGGGTTAAATGTTGGAGGATCTGATGAAAAGGAGCCTAACTGGTGGCCAATTTGGGAAAGGTTGGATAAAGGGAAAGGAACATGTACCCTAACTATGCCTTTGGGTCCAGCCAACTCTCGAAGGGGGAATTGTTGGGCAGAGGTAGAGGAGGTAGCCGAGGGACTAAACTGTAAACTGGGCTGCTTATGAGGTGGGGAGGTGACAGGAGGGGCATAAGGAAGTGAAGAGAAGGAGTAGAGATTAGGGAGGGATTGGTATGTTAAAAAATGCCTGGACGTAGGGAATTTCAGACCATTTGCCCATGTTGTGAGAAAAATTGTCTAAATTTTGTAAAATAGAGAGGTCAAAGGTGCCATTTTTGGCCAATTGGAGCCGTTGTGTAACTTGTATTGTGGCCATGCAGTGTTACAGAAGAAGATGAGATGTTTGGATTTTAGGTTAGGAGATAGTTGAAGAGGCTTGAGGTTCCTCAGAACATAGGCTAGTGGAGAGGAGGGAGGGATAGAGGATGGACGATTGCTCATGGTTCTGGAAAGGCAGCAGAGACAAGGAAAATGGGCATGCAACCCAGCCGCTCTATAGCCATCCCTAGTTGAGCCTGGGTTGAACCTCCTCATTGGTGAGTGGCCAAAGAGAGCATTCTCTATGTTGACCTGCCACCAATATCGGCCATGAGCCTGGTGGGCGAGTGACTAGAATGAACGTCTCCACAATAGTCAAATCCCTAGGGACAACTGGTCCCCAGACTCGTGAGCTGTGTAGGATTTTTCCAGTCTGGCTTACCTGATTTTCTTTGTCTTTGCAGTGGGAAAAGGACAAAACCAAAAGGGGGAGGAAGTGGAAAGGAAAAGACAAAAGAATGGGAAAGCAAAAAAGAGCGACTACTTACCAAAATAGCCAGTGGTGTGCATCTGTGGGCTTGTCTGATGACCCCAGGTCGGTAGGTAGATCTCTTTCTGAAAACTGGAACAGGGGACTAATCTCTCATGGGAGTTCCCCATCCTGGGTTTCAGCAGCAAATGTTGTTCTCATCCAATAGTACCTAATATTAAACTCATTTAATAAAGAGATCTTCCAAACAGGTTTTGTGTGAGCAACATGACTGTTTATTCAGCTGGGTACAGGTGGGTTGAGGCTGAAAAGGGCATCAGCAAAGGGTAGTGGGATAGCAGTTGGTTTTATAGGTTTGGGTTGGGCAGTGGTGTTAGAGTAAGATCAGTTATAGTGGTGGGGGTAGGGGCAAGGGGTATACATTACCATAAAAGTTCAGTTACAATGGCGGGTGGGGTAAGGTGTAAGAGTAGTTAAGATGGTAAAGTGGGGTGGAGGGATATTCACAGAGCAAGAACAGTTAAGATGGCAGGGTGGGTTGAGGAGTAGTCACATTATCATAAAAACAGTTAAGATGGGAGGGTGGGGAGAGAAGCTTAATTTCCAGGGGGATGCTTCACTGGGCAATAAGGGATAATGGTGAATTCAAGTGGGGGGTGAGGGGCAATCAGCCAAGGCAGGCAGGACTTCAGACTTTCTGGGTCCAGGCTTGCACATGGAGGCTTGACATTAAGCATATTCTAAAGGGCAAGTCATAAAAAGACTTGGAGGAAAGAAACAGCAGAGTGTGTTGGGAGAAATATAAAAATTCCAGTATGATCATTAAAATAAATCACACAGCAGGAAGTTTCTGCAGATGGTACTGAGAAGCAGGGAAGGCAAAGCCCTGGCAGTTCTTGTATGCCAGGCTTAAGCTTTCACTTGTAACCAATGAAGAGTTCTCATTACTGGAGTGACCAGATTCCAGGTTAGCATGGTGGATGAGTTATTCTGGCTATACTGTTGTTGACAAAAAAGAGTCAAACCCTGTAAAACGTTTGAAAGCATTTATTCTGAGCCAATTATGAGTGACCATGGCCCGTGACACAGCCCTCAGGAGGTCCTGAGAACATGTGCCCAAGATAGTCAAGATGCAACTTGGTTTTATACATTTTAGGGAGGCATGAGACATCAATCAAATGCATTTAAGAAATACATTGGTTTGGTCCAGAAAGGCAGGACAACTCAAAGTGGAGGGGCTTCCGGGCTATAGGTAAATTTAAACATTTTCTGGTTGACAATTGGTGGAGTTTGTCTAAAAACCTGGGATCCATAGAAAGGAAATGTTCAGGTTAAGATAAAAGACTGGCTGCCCTTAGAGATAATAGATGACAAATGTTTCCTATTCAGATCTTTAAAAGGTGCCAGACTTTTAGTTAATCTCTTTAGGATTGGGAGGTCCTGGAAGAAAAAAGATCTAGCCATGTTAACAGAGATTCTTTACAGATACAAATCCTCCCCCACAAAGGACAGCTTTGTAGGACCATATCAAGATATGGCAAAGAAACATGTTTTGGGGTAAAATTTTTTTATTTTCTTCCTTGTCTCATAATATTATGCTAGAGTCAGGTTGGAAAGTAAGTCACAATATATAGCATTAAATAAAACCCATCTGAAGAGAATTAATGGTTTATAGGGCATGATTCTCCAGACCCCTTAGATAGGAATTTGGGCAAGATAAAAAAATCAGAGCTTAGGCCTCACTGTGCAGGAGGTATTTAAAGGAAACATGTTGGTTATCCTTCCTGTACTCCCCCAGACCCATTTTCTGTTTTCTTTGCCTTGCTCCTTGCCCAAAAGGCTGATCTCCTAACAGGCTACACCATGTGGGCTTTCATACTTCTGGTTATCTACAGTTGCATAACAAACCACTTCAAACTTAATGACATAAAGCAAACAACTGAAACTACCTTTTCAAAATTATTACTGAGATGGTAAAAGAGATCTAACTTAACTGACTCCATCTAGCTTCTAACCTCCAAACTATCCTTGTTCATTCCTGGGCATAGGCTGAACTAACTTGGGGAAGAACTTGTTTATAGTTTATAATTTATAGTTTAAACAAAGACAGTAATGGCCCTTTCCCAAAGCAGACCTCCTTCTTGCTTGGGGACTACAAAGATTGCCTTTGTAGGACTAACATTAGCCACAATATTATAAATTATGGCTTAGGAGTCATGCAAGGCTATAAGATTCTGACCCTCCCTAAACTGCTCCTAAGATCACTGCTTGAGCTATTTTGCATGTCCTGCACTTGAGGGATCAGCTTGCCCACCCAGATGGATACACTGGCTCATCTGATCTTGTGGTTCCCCTCCCGGGAACTGACTGAGCACAGGAAGACAGCTCCAACTCCCTATGATTTCATCTTTGACCAATCAACATTCCTGGCTCACTGGCTTCCCCCAACTCACCAAGTTTTCCTTAAAAACTCTGCTCCCTTAATGCCTAGAGAGACTGATTTGAGTAATAATAAAACTCCAGCCTCCCACACAGCCAGCTCTGCGTGAATTACTCTGTCTCTATTGTAATGCCCTTGCCTTGATGAATCAGGTCTGTCTAGGCAGTGGGCAAGGTGAACCCCTTGGGCAGTTACATAACCATCTGTTGTTATGATCTCTCATAGATCTGGGGGTTGACTGGGCTTAGCTAGGCAGTTCTCAGTTGCGAGTCTCTCATGAGGTTTCAGTCAGATAGCAGTTGGGGCTAGAGTTATTTTGAAGGTGTTCTCACTCACTTGTCTGGTGCTCGATGCTGGCTGTCAGCAATCACCTGAAGGATACTAGAATACGCTACCACAAAATATTCATCTTTGGTACATGAATTATTTTGAGCTAAAGGCCATTGAGAACTAACAGATGCAAGGAAAACTCTAGAAATGGCACAAGTTTTTCTTTTGTAAAGGGCATTTACATTTTTTATAGGAGAAGTTTCTATTTGTGAGAGGTGCCTCCTTCTTCCATACCAGGAAGAGGAAGATTCTTAACTCTTATCAATGGAGAATGTAGACTTAAATCTACACAACTAAACTTACTGAATAACTCTTGTTTACTTTTCCTGGGCATCTTCCCATAACTAGCCTCCCTTGCCTGGAAGCCCCAAACCCTTTTTCCTCTGTTTTAGCCTAAGATGGTATATAAATTCAGGTTCTAACTACCACTTTAGGTTACTTATTTCTGGGTAGTCCCATGTGAACATGTGGAATGTATACGTTAATAAAAACTTCTATTTGTTTTTCTCTTGTCAGTCTATTATTGGCAAACTGAATTTAAAGGGCCCCACCTGGAGAACCTAAGATGCCTAGAGGAAAACATTTTTTTTTTCCCCCTACAGAACCGCTGCAGGGGCTTTTGGTCAGAATACTTACCTACAAATGTCCTCTCCAAGTGGCTCAGTCTTCCTCATGGTTGTGTTCCAAGGGCAAGCATCCCAAAAGTGAGAGCTAGGCAGAAGCTGTATTGACTTTTATGGATTAGCCTTAGAATTCATGTAGCATTACTTCCACCACATTCTATTTGTTAGAGATGAGTCCTAAAGTCTGGCCCATATTTAAGTGGTGGAAAATTAGACTGCACCCCTTGATGAAAGCAATGTAAAATAACTTAAAGACATGTTTTAAAACCACTATTCCTCTAACTTCAGGTTGAATTTGAATAATATATATGTGATGAGGGGAAGGGTGAGGTGGGAGGAAGTGGGCCCCAGCAAATCAGAGTGTAGTTAGCAAAAGATTTTGTGGATATTTATTTGTCTATTCCTCCCTCCTTCCCTGCCTGGCTGTGGTTCCATCAGTGGCTGTAGTTCCTTACAGCCCACAGCTCCTGTTGGTGACCCCACTTCTACTGCTCCAGTTGTGTCACTGGGTTCTAGTAATACAACTTCCTCCCTTTGCCCCTCACATCTAGGGATGGTAATGGCTTCTTCATGTTGCTATTCCCCAAGTGTCCTATCATTGGTTTCTTTAACTCTGCCAAAACCTTTGTGAATGGTCCATTATTTCAGCTCTTTAAATTTGAACACATTAACTGTCTTTTGTATTGCCATGAAGTTGACTAAATCAAGGGACCAAAATGGAGGAAGAGAAACTAGTTGGGAGAGAGTTATTGTGAAAGAAGATAGAATCTTGCTATCCCAAACTCACTATACCAAAACAAAAGTTGAACTTAGGAACTGAGTCACACAATACTGCCTTCCTCTTGCTCTGTCATCTAGGCTGGAGTGCAGTGGTGAGATCTTGGCTCACTGCAACCTCTGCCTCCCAGGTTCAAGTGATTCTCCTGCCTCAGCCTCCCAAGTAGCTGAGACTATAGCTGGGACTTCAAGTGCATACTACTATGCCTGGCTATTTTTTTTATATTCTTATTAAAGACAGGGTTTCACTATGTTGGCCAGGCTGGTCTTGAATCCTTGACCTCAGGTGATCCTTCTGCCTCAGCCTCCCATAGTGCTGAGATTACAGGCATGAGCCACCACATTGGGGCAATACTACCTTCCCTTTGTTCCCAAACAGCTGTAATTTGACAATCCTGTGTCATAGTGTAACTGCTCAGTGGGTTCACCTTGCCTGCTGCCTAGACAGAGCTGATTCAAGATAAGGGAATTGCAATAGAGACAGAGTAATTCACGTAGAGCCACATGAATTACTTCTTGCACTGAGTCAGTTCCTAGCGGGGGCCACAAGATCAGATGAGCCAGTTTATCAATCTGGGTGGTGCCAGCTGATCCAGCAAGTGCAGGGTCTGCAAAATATCTCAAGCACTGATCTTAGGAGCAGTTTAGGGAGGGTCAGAATCTTGTAGACTCCAACTGCATGACTCCTAAACCATAATTTCTAATCTTGTCATGAATTTGTTAGTCCTACAAAGTCAGTCTAGTCCCTTGGCAAGGAGGCTTGTTCTGTGAAAAGGCTGTCTTTGTTTCAAACTATAAACTATAATTTGAGTTCCTCCCAAAGTTAGTTCAGCCTATGTCCGGGAAGGAACAAGGACAGCTTAAAGGTTAGAAGCAAGATGGAGTCAGTTAGTTTAGGTCTCTTTCACTGCCTCAGTCATAATTTTGCAAAGGTGGTTTCAATAGCCTCATCTATAAGCCAGGTTCCCACAACATCAGAAGGCCACATATCCTCCCAAATGGCCTCCCTCACAAATTGCTTACAAGGTGAGCTCTTAAATCTTTCAGGATACCTATCTCTCCCATAAACTAGCCCTTAAACTAAGTTGTGTTGAATTTCACCCTGACAATGTCAATTACCAGCTTATCGTTACAGGTACAGGACAAGGACAAGACCAGAAATCATCCCTCTACCTACCCTGAGGGATGCATAATTGACTTTTTCCTCTACTCCCTTTTTTCACATGTCAAATGTAGATTTACCGAGTGCTAATCAGAGCCTCACAAGCATGTAACTGTTTGCCTCACTACCTAACTTCCCCCTCTTTTCCTCCCTCTTGCTTTCTCTTTCCTCTTTAAATACTGAATTTCCCAAAACTCTCTTTGGAAAAGCACAGGTCATAGATGCTCCTGTGTCCTGTGTTTTTCCCAGGAAAACCTTCAAACTTTGGTTAAATACATCTCTATTGTATGTAGACACCTGTCTCAGTTGCTTTCTGGATAATGTCTTAAAAGTATAAGTGAGAGATGATAAGGGCCTGATAGTAGTAGATGGATTATTAAGAGACGGTTTGTAAAACTTTGTGGCAGATCATAGATTACGGTAGTAGGTACCATAAATGAAATCTACAAGAGGTCAATTTCAAAAGGAGCACATAGAAGATTAGGACAGACCAGGCAGTTACCAGAGATCCAGTGGGGTACAGGTCAATGTTTTGTAAGTCACAGGGCAGAGCTAATGACCCTAGGAGCCAGAAGTTGTTTAGCTCAGTCTCGTCTACTTGTTAGAGTTGAATGAATTAAACTAAATCACACAAAAATGTTCTGAATATTATAAAGCACTATACATTTGTGAAAGTCAATGGGAGTTATTGTTATAAATTTTAATCATCATTTTTGCTGGGTATTTGTATACCTATATTAGTACATTTCATTATATATAGAAGATAATCTGAGCTCAATTGAAGAGGTGATAGAAATGGTATTTCCCCATGTGCTACAGTTTGGAAGTGGTTTGTTTGTCTCCAGCAAATATCATGTTGAAATGTGATCCCCAGTGTGGCAGTGTTGGGAGGTGGGGCCTAGTGGGAAGTATGTGGGTCATGGGGGTGGATCACTCATGAGTGGCTTGGTGCCATTTTTGAGGTAGTGAGTGCATTCTCATTCTTGTGAGACTGGATTGACTTTTGCAGGGAATGGATTATTATAAAGCCAGGATACCTCTTGGGTTTGGTTATTCCTTTTCACATGTACCTGCTTCCCCTTTGACCTTCTCTGCCATGTTTTGATGTAGCAGAAAAGCCCTCACCAGAAGTCAAACAGGTGCTGGCACCACACTTCCTGTACAGCTTGCAGAACCATGAGCTAAGTAAAACCTCTTTCTTTATAAATTACCCAGCCTCAGATATTTTGTTACAGTAACACAATATGGATTAAGACACCAAAACTCTTCTGGTTAAACTGGAGAGACTCTAATTAAGCTCCCCTCCTTCTCACAAATGCTCATTATTGTGTCTCTGTTTACTCATTGTCACTACTTATTGTTCTTTACCTTTAAGAAAAGGGCACAATAACACAGATGATCCTCCACAGTCATGTTAGTGCCCTTGAAATTTCCAAATCTCATTCTGTGGGCCAGATACTACCTCTGAGTGATAGGGACTAAGCAATTTGACAGGGTGCTATCAAAGACAAACCACAGCTGGACAGTAGTTAATGTGGCAAAAACAACTTTTATTCGGGACTATTGTAATAGGAGATATCAGTATAGAACTGGGCTCAGTTTTGAATACATTTACCAGTTCTAAGAGCCTTTTGGGGGAGTCTAACAGTCTTCTAGGTATATGATCATATGATTCATGGTAGTCTCAGGCTGTTCAGAGCAGCTGCTGCCATCACACCAGCTGCAGTGGAGTGGCACAGGCAGTGGCAGTGGGAGTGACTTTGGGAGCAGCAGTGGTGGTGGTGGGACCCCTGTGCCCCATGTCCTCTGTGCCTCATGTCCTTGAGACAGCTGACTGCACTGCTCTTATCCTCATACAGCCATGTGGGGGCCGCTCCCAGGCCCAGAACCTCCACTGTTCTGGACCTTGGCCTCATGTCACTGCTCTTGCCCACCACCACTGTGGGGAGGGTGTGGCAGGGAGGTGGACGGTCCTTGGAACTCACCCCTGAAAGCCCCCAAAGCCCATCACCCTAGGGGCCACTGTAATGGGGCTGGGCCAAGCTGCCTGCCAGTCACAGAGCAGTGTGGTTGGGCATGGAGGAGCAGCCAGAGAGGAGCCCAGTGAGGACCTGGAGCACCTCCCTACCTCAGCTGCAAGGAGGCATGGGCATGACTGCATGTTCCTTGGAGCTGGTGGGAGCCAGGGACAAGCAGGAGCCCTGTTCTTTCTGAGTTGGTGGGGTGGGAACTTCCTGATGCAGCTGCAGCTGCCCTGCCATGGCTGTGTATTCAGGCATCTATGCATTCTTGGGAGCCTGGGAAGACCCTAGCCACACTGCAGGCTCAGAAGTACCTGCTCCTGCTGCCTGGCTTCTTCCCACTGTCAGTGCCCAGTCCAATCTCAAAGCAAAGTCAGGGCCAAGCCTGGGTGCTGTTGCAGCCCAGTGGGGTATGCACACACTTGGGGGCAGCCCTGACATGCCAGTTCTCTTCCAACTCTGCCCCATCAAACTTTGGGTGCTGACAAGCATGGGAGGGAGGCTGAGGCGTGCTGAGGACAGTCCAGTGCTGGCCTGCAGGCGCCCCTTGGCATGACCAGCCTGGATGCCTGAACAGCGGCAGAAGGCAGACAGACTCCTGGTTGGAAGGGGTCGGGTCCCTGGTGAAGCCCTACCTTCAATCCAGGGGAAGCCTGAAGCCTGGGGGCTGGGCCACCAGTCCCTCAGACTGGAGGGATAACTTGTGGTGCTTTACCCTGGGGGCACCCATGGCTGCCCATGGACCAATCAGCATGCACATCCTCCCCTCTGAGGCCCATAAAAACCCTGGACTCAGCCAGACTCAAGCAGAGGACAGAGAAATGATGGGCAGATGACAGGATGCAAAGAGGAGCTACCCTCTCTACTGAGAGCTGAGCACTTGTTGGGACACCCAGGCTTTGGAGAATAACTGTTCACTATGGAGAGGAACTGCCCACTGTGGGTTTTCTCTGAGCTGTTCTATTGCTCAATAAAGCATCTCTTCATCTTGTTCACCCTCCACTTGTCTGCATACCTCATTCTTCCTGGATGCAGGACAAGAATCCAGGACCAAATGGCAGGGCTAAAACAGCTGTAATACAAACAGGGCTGAAACATATCCCTTGCTCGCCACATTATGGGTGACAAGGAGGAAAGAAGAGAGAAGGGGAGAAGAGCTGTGGCCCTTTGGGGAACCCAGACCTGGGAGCTCCCCAAGTCAGGGCCATGACTCCCCTTTGGGGCCTTGTGGTTCCTGGAGTTTCCAAGAATCTGAGCACCACTGTGTTTCCTAATGCCTGCTGTGAAAGCTGCTTGCAATGCACCTGGTCCAGCTGGAGCCTCACAGTGAGCCAGTACCCATACTGGCACCTGGAGTTGCCTGCCCTGTTGCAGTAGCTGGTGTGCCTGACTGTGCAGTGGTCAGACCCCACACTTGCTTGCTCACTTACACACCCCTCACCGCTCTGCTTCAGTCTTTTCGGAGGTGTGGGATCCAGGCTGGTAGCGTGAGCCAAGAACAGCCTGCCAGGGTAAGTGGGTCCAGCAGGCCCAAGCAAAATTTGAGCAAAGGCGCCACAAGCCACAGAGATTTCTGGCCAGAAAAGCAACACCACCAAGGATCCCATAACATTATCAGCAAACAGTGACAGTTTGACTTCTTCTTACTGATTTGGATGCCTTTTATTTCATTTACTTGTCTGATTGCTCTGGCAAAGACTTCCAGTACTATGTTGAATAGAAGTGGTGAAAGTGGGCATCCTTGTCTTGTTCCAGTTCTCAGGGGGAATGCTTTCAACTTTCTCCTGTTCAGTATAATGTTAGCCATGGGTTCGTCATAGATGGCTTTTATTACATTGAGATATGTCCCTTGTATGCTGATTTCACTGAGGGTTTTAATCATAAAGGGGTGCTGGATTTTGTCAAATGATTTTTCTGTATCTATTGAGATGATCATGTGATTTTTGTTTTTCATTCTGTTTATGTGGTGTATCACATCTATTGACTTGTGTATGTTAAACCATTCCTGCATCGCTGGTGTGGAACCCTCTTGATCATGGTGGATTATGTTTTTGATATGCTGTTGGATTCAGTTAGCTAGTATTTTGTTAAGGATTTTTGAATCTGTGTTCATCAGGGATATTGGTCTGTAGCTTTTTTTTCTTTTTTTGTCTCTCAAGTTATTTTTGTCATTTCAGTTATTGTACTTTTTAAGTCTTGAATTTCAATTTGGTTCTTTTTTATAATTTATATTTATTGATACTCTCTATTTGATAGATCATTGTCATAAAACTTTTAATTATTTAAACCTGGTTTCCTTTAATTATTTGAACAAATTTATAATAGCTCCTTTGAAATCTCTGTCTGATAAGTCCTACACATGGGCACCTCCCTTTTTTTTTTGAGACATGGTCTCTGTTGCCCAGGCTGGAGTGCAGTGGCATGATCATGGCTCACTGCAGCCTCAACTTCCTGGGTTCAAATGATCCTCCTGCTTCAGACTTCAGAGTAGCTGAGACTACAGGTGCACGCCATCCTGCCTTGTTAATTTTTTCATAGATGAGGTCTTGCTTTGTTGTCCAGACTGGTCTCAAACTCCCGGGCTCAAGCTATCCTCCTACCTCAGCCTTCCAAAGTGCTAGGATTATAGGCATGAGCTACTGTACCTGGTCAGTACATGGGCCCCTTGAAGGCAATTTCTGTTTTGTGTTTTCTTGTTTTAATGATACAAGAATCATTACCCCATTTCTTCCCAAGACTCGTAACTTTTTGTTGAACACTAGATATTTCAGAGAGTATAGCAACTCTGGATTCTCATTTATTCTGCACTCCTTCTGAGGCTTAGTGATATCACTGATTTGTGTTAGCTTATTTGTTTAATGTCTTGCCTAGACTAATTCTATGAAGTATATTTCTCTTTCAGTGTGCAGTCTCTGACATCACTACTCAGTTTGTTTTTTCTCCTTGGTTTTATTTTTAAAATTTTATTTATTTATTTATTTATTTTAAGCCTAGTTTCCTAGGAGTTGCCCCTGGGTCAGCATAGCTTAGTGTTCAATCAATGATTATTCTAAGGTTGTGCTTATGCTCTGTTATGATCCACATAACTTCTTCCAAATTTATTTTGTTGAAACTTAGTTGCCAATGTGATAGTATTAAGAGGTGAGGCCTTTAGGGGGTGATTAAATCACAAGTGCAGGGCTCTCATCAATGGGATTGGCAACATTACAAAAGGGCTAGAGGGAACTAGTGTTCAACCCTTGTGCCCTTCCCTCTCTTCCACCCTCTAAAGACATGGAGTCATCCTTTCTGGAGGATGCTGCAATAAGGCACCATCTTGGAAGCAGAAAACAGCCCTTGCCAGACACCAAATCTGCTGGTGCCTTGACCTTGGGATTCCCAGCCACCAGAACTGTAAGAAATAAAGTTTCTGTCCTTTATGAATCACCCATTCTCAGGCATTTTGTTGTTTTGTTTTGTTTGAGACAGAGTCTTGCTCTATTGCCCAGGCTGGAGTGCAGTGGCACTATCTTGGCTCACTGCAAACTCCACCTCCATGGTTCAAGCCATTCTCCTGCCTCAGCCTACTGAGTAGCTGGGATTACAGGTATGTGCCACCATGTTCAGCTAATTTTTTTTTTTTTTTTGAGACAGAGTTTCTCTCTGTCACCCAGGCTGGAGGGCAGTGGTGCAATCTCTGCTCACTGCAACCTCCGCCTCCCGGGTTCAAGCAATTCTCCTGCCTCAGCCTCCCAAGTAGCTGGGGTTATAGGCACATGTCAACACACCCAGCTAATTTTTTTTTTATTTTTATTTTTAGTAAAGATGAAGTTTCACCATGTTGACAAGGGTAGTTTTGAACTCCTGACCTCAGGTGATCTGCCTGTCTCTGCCTCCCAAAGTGCTGGGATTATAAGCATGAGCCACTGTATCTGGCTTTAATTTTTGTATTTTTAGTAGAGACAGGGTTTCGCCATGTTGGACAGGCTGGTCTTGAACTCCTGGCCTCAAGTTATACACCTGCCTCAGCCTCCCAAAGTGCTGGGATTACAGGCACGACCACCATGCCAAGCCCAGGCATTTTGTCATAGCAGTACAAGTGGACTAAGACATGCTCCTTGAGCCAATAAGCATTCAAGCCTTAGCTGATGGATCTGAGTAGCTTTGGGAATGCTTTCAATTCTGCCACATGTTCTAGTAGGGACCAGTAGCTTTCAAATGTCTGCTTCAGTTGCTCTGTAGTAGGTGAAGCCTGGCATATATGCACAGCCTCCCTGACCCTAAGAGATAAGTATGATTTTAACAGGGTACTTTTTCCCAGTCCATTCCACTGGTTCACTATGTGAAACTTCTGGCTGATTTGCTGTTTTGTCTGCTGGTATTGCTTTCATGGAAATATTAGTCTTCTCTTAATTGCCTGACACTAAAGTTGTTCTTGTTTTCTACTACACCTTAAGTCATGGGTTCCTCAACACTCTGTTCCAAATAAAATCAGCCTCTCACTAGAGCTGTGGAGCTATGAGTTTTCCAGTCTTGCCCCTTCCCTTGGGCAGAGCCTCTGTGCACTGCACTAGAGATAGGGCTGGGGCAGGGATGGTCGCCTACATCTCCCGAAATGAAACCTCTACTCTGCAAATGGGAGCTGAAAGGGACTATAGCTCCTGTCTTGTCTGAGTGCCCTTCCCTATGTGGAACCTCTTTCCTATGAGTGGGATCTGGAGTGGGTGTTGCTACTGGGGCCACAGCATTGCCTTGCCTGGGGTACAACCTCTACTCTGTGAATGGGAGCTGGATGAGGGAAAAGGAGCCCCCATCTTCTTTGTAATGGAATAGACCTTGTGTAACACAGAGCTGGTGATGGGGGTTGTGGGGATTAAAGATGCCTGTGACCTTTCCCTCCACGGGTGGAACTGTAGTCTCAAAACTGGGATCTGTGGGTAACTGGAGCCCTCATCTTCTTGGTCACACTCTCCCGGGTTATAGCTTCTGTAACATGCAGCTGGGGGGTTGAAGGGGAGGGGTGAAAACAGGTTCTGGCTCAAGTGCCATAGACTTGTGCTGTTCTTACCAGGATGCATCAGGTTTTCTTAAGTAAATGCCTTTTGATTTGCTGTATGATCTTAGATTGACCTCCAAAAACTTTAAATGGCTGTGTTTAATACTTTTCACCAGTTAAATGGTTGGTTTACTGCAGAGAGGTCTACCAAGCTCCTCAAACTCCTTTAGAAGTCCCATTCTGTCTCACTATTCTTGGTGAGAGTACCAGGATCCGTCAAAGTGAATTAACAGACAAAATGCAGCAAATGTAATATTCAGAAAGCCCATTTTCTACAATTGTGTCCATGCCTCAGCTGTGCCTGCTGATGCAGGTTTGTGTTCCATTGGTGACTCATGCTCTCTTTTATCCTTGGAGGCTTGAAAGCCTTAGTTTAAGACCAGAGCAACCTAAGAGGAGTTGTCCTGAAACTGCCCATGTATGCACTCATGTCTCTATAGCAAGAGCCCCTCACTTGCTCATGGAGAAAACTGTCATAATCTATAGTCACCAGTTAAGAACAAAACACTCATGGCCACCTTAAAGCCCACAAGACAAAACTGAACATTCTCCTCCAGGTTTCAAGGCTAGAAGACTTTGGCTACTCACTGATGTCCATCCCAAAGCCTGTAGTTCCCAGCTTCAACAAGAGTCTCAGTCTGCTATGGTTTGAATGATTTTGTATCCTCTCAACAGTACTGAGATGTGAGCCCTAACTGGCAGTGTTTAGGTCACGAGGGCAGCATCCTCATGAATGGATTAATGCTGCTATAAAAACAAGAGCTTGCAGGAGTTGGTTTTTTCTCTCTTGCTCTTCTGCCATGTGAGAAACAGCAATTCTTCCCTCTGGAGGATGCAGCATTAAACATGCCATCTCAGAATCAGAGAGGCCAGGCCCTCCCCAGACACCAGATGCCAGCACCTTAGACTTCTCAGCCTCTAGAACTATGGGAAAATAAAATTTTGTTCTTTACAAAGTATCCAGTGTCAGATATTTTGTTATGGCAGCACAAAATGGACCAAGTCACAGGTACTTTATGAACTTTTTACTTCCCCAAATTCTGATGGTTTTTATTTTTATATTAATGTTCCCAGATGATATACAAAAACAATTGAGATCCTAAGCTACTTTCCCCAAAATACAGCTCTTCCCCACCTCAACTGCTCTGTAATTTTTAAGGCAAGCAAATCCTGTCAGAGAGCTGGCCAGGGTTTCCCATTGTCTTCTTTTAGGTATATTCCCATTAGTGTTGTTAATGTCATTTGCTTGATCCTGAGGCCACAGTGTTTATCATCCCTGCAATGAAACAAATGGATCTCATAAGGATATTGAAAAGATTATGCATTTCTGTGGGTTACAGATAGCCTGTGAGCATTTCTATTCACAGGGGTCTCTGCTAGTAAGTTCTGCAGTTAAAGATGCTTCTGACTGCATGAATTAAAACATACATTTAAAAAATTGCTGCCTGGGCATGGTTGCTCATTCCTGTAATCCCAGCAACTTTGAGAGGCTGAGGCAGGAGGATTACTTGAGTCCAGGAGTTTGAGACCAGCTTGGGTAACATGGTAAAGCCCTGTCTCTACTAAAAATACAAAAAATTAGCTGGGTGTGGTGGCACATGCCTATAGTCTCGCCTACATGGGTGGCTGAGGTGGGGGAATCACCTGAGCCTGGGAACTGAAGGCTGCAGTGAGCTGTGATTGCACCAGTACACTACAGCCTGGGTGACAGGAGTGAGACTCTACCTCAAAAAAAAAAATTAAAATTAAAAAATTGCTGGTGACCAGATGGGGAATAAAAGATTCACTAGAAATTTCTAATTGCCCCTTGACTCTTGCTAAGAAATATTTGTCACAAGGCAGTTTTGTAATTGATAAAGTTAAAATGATTTTCAGAGGCAGTTTTAAGCCTTTATTTCTGAGTTGACTTTTCTAAACAGTGGTGCTGAGATCATGTTTTCACTCATTCCTTCCCCACAGGTGAGGGTCACAACCTCTTGTGGCCAGAGCATGCTGCCAGCACACATTCCCTCTGCTTCCCCTTATTCTGATGGAAATGATTCCCTCTTTGCCTGGAATGTTGGTATTGACTATTTTCACAACGTCTGTGTTGATTACTTTTATGTATCAACTTGACTGGGCTAAGGGATGCCCAGATATTTTTTAAAACATTATTTCTGGGTGCCATGGTTTAAATGTGTCCTCTCCAATATTCAGGTCCTACCCATGTGATAGTATTAAGAGGTGACTAGGTCATGAGGGCTCCTCCCTCATGAATGGGGTTAAGGTCCTCGTAAAAGAGCTTAATGCAGTGTTCAGCTACTTGTCCTTCCCCCATCCACCATGTGAGGACACAACATTCCTCCCCTCCAAAGGATGCAACTCTCACTAGACAACTGAAACTGCCAGCATCTTGATCTTGGATTTCCCAAACTCTAGAACTGTGAGCTAATAAATTTCTATCCTTTCTAAATAATCCAGTCTGTGGTATTCTGTTATAGCAGCAAAGACAGACTAAGACGCTGGGTGTGTCTGTGAAGGTGTTTCTGGAAGAGATTTGCATTTGAATTGCAGTCTGAGTAAAGAAAATTGCCCTCCTCACTGTGGGCAGGCATCATCCAATCTATTAAGGGCCTGAATAACACACAAAGGTAGAGGAAGAGAATTTGCTCTCTGCTTGAACTGGGATATCCATCTTTTTCTACCCTCCTGCTCCTCAGGCCTTTGGGTTTGGATTGAATTACACCACCAACTTTCTCGAGCCTCTACCTTGAAGATGGCAGATCATGGGACTTCTCAGTCTGTGTAATTGTATGAACCAATTTCTCACAATAAATGTCTTTCTGTATACCTATATATATCAGATTGATTCTGTTTCTCTGGAGAATGCTGACTAATACAGCTTCTCAATGGAGGTAAGGAGGAAATGGTAACTGAAGTTCTTGATTGAAGCCTTATACTTTTATCCAAACAGCCGGCAGGCATAGAAGTATTCCCTAAGCTGAACATCTTAGCAGTCACTATAGTTTTGGGAAGGCCTTAGGCAGGGTTTGTCAATTCTGCATTTAGAACCGTAAGCCTTAGAGGCAACTTGAGTTTATGTTAGAACCCTAAATACAGATGTTCAATCACATAGCAGAAGAGAACACTGCCATGAAATAATCAGCATTTTATAGCAGTATTTATTATTGTAAAGATTCAGTAATGCTTGTTTACAAAGTCATTCTTAACCACCTACAATCCGGTAAGATTGTCAGGTGTACAATAGAAGCAGAGACAGAAATGTTTAAAATCTAAAGTAGATTCTGTAAAAGTTAAAAAAAAGAAAAGTTAAAATCTAAAGTAGAGAAAAAATGGATAAATATAAAACACATTATGATGGAAAACTATGTATAATTATTAAATTATGAAGGTTCCTTCAAATGCAACAATACTGTGTAATAATAATTTCTCATGTATCAAAGTTGCTAGAGGAGCTCATGGATTCCCAGAAGCTCATCTAAGAGTTCTCTGCCTGCCTGGGAGTCCATCCACACCAGATTAAGAAACTTTAAATTAGCTAGTATCTAGGATCCTTTGTAGCTCCAAAATAGTCGGAGCTCAGGCCCCTAGACTTAGTATCAACTTTAGTTCCTTCCTACTTTTGCAAGCATGTTCTTCACTTCCCTGCCTCATGGATCTTCTTCTTTTGCCAGGAAGACAACCCAGTGTGCTCAGTTTCACCCCCTTTCCTTGCTCATACCATATTTCAGCTGTTCAGTGGCTCAGAAAATATCTGTGGTGTGACCACGAAGCATGGGCTCCATGACTCAGCAGGAAGGCACCCAGACATAGCCCTGCTCCTGCGGATTGACACTCCATCTCCTAGCAGAAATGGCTTTTCTTCTACTTCTTGCCTTCTCACTTATCCCCAACCTAAGTGACCATTTCCCCTGCTTCTAAAATTCTGCATTTCCTCAGAGGACTGAATGTTTAGCCTTCATCACAAGATGTTTCTGCAGTGGGTGAGCTTGCCTGGGCTCAGTAATCCCTTCTTTACAACTTGATGCCCGTCCTTTAGTGAAGGGATCTTGCCATGTTTCTTTTCTTTTTCTTTTTTTTTTTTTTGAGATGGAGTCTTGCTCTGTCACCCAAGCTAGAGTGCAGTGGCATGATCTCAATTCACTGTAACCTCAGCCTTTCAGGTTCAAGAGAATATCCTGCCTCAGCCTCCCATGCAGCTGGGATTACAGGTGTGTGCCACCACACCCAGCAGATTTTTGTAGTTTTAGTAGAGATGGGTTTTCGTCATGTTGGTCAGGCTGGTCTCAAACTCCTGGCTTCAAGTGACCCACCCATCTTGGCCTCCTGATGTGCTGGGATTACAGGTGTGAACCACCCTGCCTGGCCCTGTCACATTTCTTTACCATCTCTGTTAGATTTTGATATTGAAATTCCATTTGACTGATTATCATAAGTGTTATTCTGCTCTAAAACAGTGACTCCAGACAGAACCTTAAGAAAATGTTTTGCATTTATATGGCTCTTTAATCATTTGTGTTAACACGTTATTCTGAGACATTCTCACTATAGCCCTAGGATTTGATGAGCTAACTAGGTATGGGCATTATTTCCCATTTCACATAAGGGAGGGTTGATCCCACAAAAGGTAATTTCAAGGATTTGTTCTGAGTTACAGAGCACAGGAGTCTCACATTAAGAACGGATGTGAAATTTACTGTTCCTTCAACAGTACTCTAGGATTAGGAAACACCCTCCCTTCAAGAGCAATAAGCATCTCAGGTTACAACAGAGTTTGGTGTGCTGGGAATTCTGAATCACTTCGGATGGAGTGAGAGACATTCAGTTGTTGACTGGACTCTACAGGTGATTTGCAGACTTCCATTTAATTTCAGTATCCTTCTCCACAAAATCAGTGGCTAGATGCACAAATAGGGCTTCTCTTTAATTCTCAATTTATAATTGCTGGCAGACATTCCAGTGTGGAATTCCTGTGTGGATTCCCACTTTTGGAGCCGGCTTTCTTTATGACTTTGAGGAAGTCAGCAAATTGACCTTTTTTGACCTAGACTTTCCTATGTGTAAAATGGGGGATAACTCCACTCTCTCTACTTATGCTTTAATAAATCATAGCTTCTAATATGGATGTGCTGGAATAATACACATTGACCTAAAAGGTTAAAAGATCTCACTATATCCCCAGCTCTGACAAGGTCATTCCACCAAGGTGTGGAGTGATATTTTTGCTCCGTAGTCTTATGAAGGTCTTCTGTCTAATCTGTAAATTTGGTGCATATCATTTATAGCCTTATGCCGATGACAACCTTGTTTCTCTTTCCTTATTGGATTATAATAATATATTTGCATAGTCCACTGTTTTCAAAGTAGTGTCTTCCACATTGTTTCACATAATTTCTAAAATAACTCTTGTGACTTAGGCAGGTCAGGTGTCCTCATTTCCGTTTTTCTCCCTAGTTTCTTCACCCCCTCAGTACCAGCCCCCTCATGGAGCCTTACTTTACCACTTCCTTCAGGAAGTCTGCCCTGACTGCAGCCTGGGAGAGCTGCACAAAGGAAAGACCTGAAAGACACTTGCACAAATTCATGAATTTGTGAGTCCCCAGTAGCATCACTCTAACTTGGTAATGAAAAATAAAGGTTCTGACCTTTTTTGTTTTTCTGCTTTCCCCGAGTGCAAAACGCTAAAATTTAGAAATGTGAGCATAGCTGACATTTGGGGAATGGGCACGATAAAAACTCTTACCATGTTATAACCTCATTATTATATCAGCATCACTTTTTAATGCAAAAGGGAAGGAATGCACAACCGAAAAGCTTTTTGTTTCTATTTAAAGCATAGATGCTTTTAAGCAGCACTCGCTACATTTTTAAAATGTGTTAAGAGGATGGAAAGTTTGGAGAGCTGGGACTATTTTTCAGCTTTGCTATGGATGGACTATGTGGTACTCTCTGAGATTTTGTGTGTGTGTGTGTTTTTTTCCCCCCAGGAAGTTAAAATGATACCTTTTTATATAATATGAAAGAGGTGTTTGAGGGAACTTGAGGAGCAAAGGCAATTATTCTGATGATTCAGTCCAAAATCCATTCTGTCATGAAGGAGGGAAAAAAAAGTGTACAGTTAGACCTGAGCTGTCCAGATTGCCTGTTGACATAGCTCACATTCACAGAATACATTATTCCTTTGCTTGTTTTGCTAGAGCACCTTTGGGTGTGTTTATTAGTTTAAGACTAATAAGTAAATCAACCTTTTGCCTTACGACCAAAGAATAGCTGAGATCTGAGAAGTTCTGAATCCCTGGAGTTGCTGGGTTTATAATGCACTTCTCCCTTTCAAGGGCATGCCCTAAACTAGCACTAAAGAGGAAAAGAGAGGCGGCTTTCGTGGAGGCAGCTAGCGCGAGTCTGGGGAGCGCTGAGCAGCACGTCGTGCCCTGCTCAGCGGGTTGTGCCTTGCGCTGCCCAGACTAGCAAACAATACCGTCAGGATGGCTAAAGGTGACCCCAAGAAACTAAAGGGCAAGTTGTCTGCTTATGCCTTCTTTGTGCAGACGGGCAGAGAAGAACATAAGAAGAAAAACCCAGAGGTCCCTGTCAATTTTGCAGAATTTTCCAAGAAATGCTCTGAGAGGTGGAAGACAATGTCCGCGGAAGAGAAATCTAAATTTGATGAAATGGCAAAGGCAGATAAAGTGTGCTATGATCGGGAAATGAAGGATTATGGACCAGCTAAGGAGGCAAGAAGAAGAAGGATCTTAATGCCCCCCAAAGGCCACCGTCTGGCTTCTTCCTGTGCTGCTCAATTCCGCCCCAAGATCAAATCCACAAACCCTGGCATCGGTATTGGAGACGTGGCAAAAAAGCTGGGTGAGATGTGGAATAACCTAAATGACGGCGAAAAGCAGCCTTCCATCACTAAGGCGGAAAAGCTGAAGAAGTATGAGAAGGATGTTGTTGACCATAAGTCGAAAGGAAAGTTTGATGGTGCAGAGGGTCCCGCTAAAGTTGTCTGGAAAAAAGTGGAAGAAGACGAGGAGGAAGGGGAGGAGGAGGAGGGGGAGGATGAATAAAAAAACTTTATCTGTCAAAACAAAAATGAGGATAAGAGAAGAAAAGGAGCACGTGTGTGCTGAGCATTGTGTTGGGTGTTTTACAGGACTTTTTCCCTCTTAATTCTCACAACACCACTCTGAGATCAGAATTTACAGATTAGAAAGCTAAGGCTCTAAGAGATTAGGGTGCCTACGAAGAGTGGGCCAACCTGAGATGAGAACCTCAGAAACTGCAAATTCCCAATGTCCTTGAGCCATCGACTACAATCCCACCTGCTTCAGGAGCATTCTAGGTGTGATTCAAGTTATTGCATTATTGGTTAGATTCATTATTGAGCACCCACAGTGTGCAGGCATAATACCAGGAGCTGAAGACACTAAGATGAATAAGGCAAGACCTCACCTGTTGAGGAATTGAATATGGTACCAGGTGAGCCTGATACACATCTTCATGATAGTAGCATTGCTGTGGGACTGCAAAGGAGGAGCTGATCAGCAGCTCCCTAGAAAAGTCCTCAAGGGCCACAGTAGGAGGGAGAAGTCTGGAACCCTGGGGTCACCTGGATAAGAGTCTCTTCTCTTCTGCACTAGACCACATGGTTATATGAAGAACTTCACCAGAAAGACCCTGGCAATTGATCCAGGAAGACTGGGCCCAAATCCTCACTGTGGTGTTTATAATGTGTGCTGCATGGCACAAGTTGGTTAACCTCTCTGAGTCTTGGGACTTGCCTTTGTAAAAATATTAGGATAAAAATGCCAGCTTTATGTGATTATTGGGAAGCAGAAATTTCAAGATCCTTTTTGTATTTTAGTCCTTGTCTGTCTTCTTTCCAGTCTGCAATATTGCTTCTTTCTGTGCACCAACCAGGGTGAGGATCTCTTTATCACCATGGGGCCTAGTGCAGAAGAGAAGAGACTTTGATCCAGGTGACCCTGGAGTTTTAAATGAAAATGTGCCAATTTCCATCCAAGGTCCTCCAGACAGAGCACCCTGTGAGGACATAATCTATGGGAAAGCAGGCCAATAATACTCACTCCTTCAGGTGAAAAGAGACCGGGTCCAATAGACAGACAGGCTGGGCACCATAAAATAAACTGAAGAAAGATCAGCACCAGATTTTTGTCAGGACACTCAGGTATAACACCTCAGTGACTTGTTGGAAAACAAAACCGGAGTAACACTTGTCTGTGATAATGTTTGGGTGCCAGTAAAGAGGGGCAGATGATTCATATTAACATACTGGGGCTGGGAAGACAGAATATCTAACCTCCTCAGAAGGAAGGCTGGCCTTGGAGTGAGTTACATTCCCCAAAGGCCCCAGGCTGCACTCTATAAGCTAATGAGATAGATGATTACACAGCTGCAACTGAGAAAGGGGCTACTGAGTTTGCAGATCACCTGTCTACAGGCCAGCCTTAGCCATAGGTCACCAAGTAGGGAGATTCCTGCCCTTTTTTATAGAACTATTCATTTGAAATAATAGGTGCGACGTGGTGTTTGCTTCTTGGCTCCTTAACAGTGACATTGTTTCCTTATCCTGGCCAGGCTGCCGCAGGGGACAGGTCCTTGATTAACTGGTTGGAAGGAAATGCTTCCTGAGAAGGCCACAGAGGATTTGTGGATGGAACAGAGAGACGTGGACAGAATGGGGCCCATTGAGAATACAGATATTCTCTAGGCTCTGCAGTGTGAACCCTGGATGAAGGGCACATCCTAAATTTCTGGATTTAGACAGTGAGAGCAGGAGTGTATAAGAATTTTTGCTATGCAAACAATAGTTCGGCTTTATAAGTTACCTTGATCACAATCATGGTTTTGTTTGGGGGTCGTCAAGACCACCCTCAGGTTCGATTATTTGCCAGAAGAACTCACAGAGCTAAGCAAAGCTATTGTACTCATGGTTATTGTTTATTACAGTGAAAAGATACAGATTAAAATCAGCAGTGGAAAAAGGTGCATAGGGAAGGGCCCAGGAGAGACCAGGTGCCAGCTTCCTGTTGTGGTCTCTCAATGAAATTTTATGAACAGCACTTAATTCTCTCAGCGATGATGTGTGGATATATATGGAGTATTATTGTTAACTGGAGAAGCCAGTTAATAAAAAGACGTGTTAAGAAAATAACATTTTTCTGCATAGCTCAAGAGGCAATGGGTTTGTTTGTGTTACTGGAAGAACTAGCAAGACCTTCAGAACACCTCAGTCATTCATTTTAGTGAATAAGTTTGATCACCTAGCACTTTGTTTATTTTGTGTACAGTATTTCAATTTTTTTCAATCATTGCTAATTCCTGGAACTCTGTTCTCCTCCTCATGCTCTTGCTGTTGTATTTGCAGTTACTCCCTCCCCTATTGCTGGATCTTCTCTTCTTCCTGTTCTGTTCACCTTATTAATTTCTAAAGTCCCAGAGCTTCCGATGCAAGGTGGTGAGTGTGACACAGGGAACCGCTGAGGGTCAGGGTAAGACCAACGAATATACAAATTCTTTTGGGGTGGCATGCGGAAGGCTATGCTGAACTCTCAGTCATCTTCTGCCTCCACAGAACCTCTTTACACAGAGAAAGACAGGCAATTGCAGTACCTAAATGACCATATAAATTGCCATTTCTTTCCTTTTCTTAAAGACACATCCTGAGACACTTATGAAATTGAAATGGAACATATGGGTTTTTTCCCCTTTAAAAACACTGCTTGTCCTCTGTCCCTCTCGGCTAACTCTCTTACATTCCCAACAACATTATCTAATAGTCTTTGAAAGATAAATGCTCACCTCCCCTCTCCACCCAAGGAACAGAAAGAACCAGAGAAAAACAGCTGATGGAGAAGATGCCCTAAGGTTGAATATTTTTTCCCTTTGGGGAGCTGAGCTTCCAGAGAAAACAAATTAAATTATCCTTCTTATCCTTGGGCTGTGACATCAAAGTGGACATTATGTACCAATACCCTTGCTTTGTTTCATAACCTTAAATCAAAATTAATCTGTTGTCATATTTGTTTATGGTGGATAACCAAAAGCCTCAATTATTCTTGGGACACAAGAACAGGAAGAATGACCTAGCAGCCACAGATCATTCTTTTTCTGCTTTCAGAGGAGTAACATTTCCCATCCTCTATTTCTGGAAGCCCTAGTAAGGCCTTCCACTCTGCTGTCTTAAGTCAAGCTTGAGTGCCTAGAGAGAAGAGAATCCTTTGTGTTGCAGGTCAGTTAATCTGGAGCAGGTCCTACAGAGTCTCTCCAATGCATTTATTAGCCAGGGAGCAGTTATTAAGCACTGATTTTGAGTCCAGATTTTACCATACATTTTTTTTTTTCATTCATACAGTTATTGGGAAGTTAACTTGTGAATTGCTGGGGAGTCATTTATGAAAAGGTCACGGTCACCGTTTTTGAACAGCTTTTAGTCCTGTCGTGGAGAAAACAAATCAATAGCCATATATGTGACACAGTGTGATGAGCACTAGAAGAGACCTGCACAGGGTACTATAGGAGTATAGAGAAGGAGTCTCAAGTACGGCTATGGGCAATCAAGGAGGATGAGAAGGCGGCATCAAAACTGAAACCAGGGGAACTGCATATAACAGGTAAGGGTTAGCCTGGTGAAGTTCATGGGCAATGTCCTTACTGGCATAAGGACAGCAGAGCAAAAGCTGGGAACTGTATTATGAGTGTAGAGGGCATTGGGAGGTGTCTTAGTCACCTTGGGCTGTTATAACAGAATATCATAGAGTAGGTGGCTTTTAAACAACAGAATTTTTTTTTATATAGTTCTGGAGGCTGGAAATCTGAAATCAGGGTGTCAGCATGATTTTGCTGAGGACCCTTTTCCAGTTGGAGACTGCTAACTTCTTTTTATATCCTTACATGGTACATGAGAGAGCTCTCTGGGGTCTCTTTTATAAGGACATTAATTCCATCCGTGAGGGTGCCATTCTCATCACCTAATCTGCTTCCAAAGGCCCCACCCACTTCCTAATACCATCACATGTGGATTTAGGATTTTGACATAGGAACTTGAGGGGACACAAGCATGCAGGTCATTGCAGGAGGCAATATAAAACCATTGAAGAGTTTTAGGGATGAGCACAACCTGATCAGATTTGCATTTTAGAAAGCTGTCTATAGCTACAAAATGTTGACTATGAAAAGGCAAACCTAGAGGCAGAGCAAGGTAGTTAGTAGCCTTCATGCTTCTTTTTTTTTTTTTTTTTTTTTTTTTTTTTTTTTTTTTTTTGAGACGGAGTTTCGCTCTTGTTACCCAGGCTGGAGTGCAATGGCGCGATCTCAGCTCTCCGCAACCTCCGCCTCCTGGGTCAGGCAATTCTGCCTCAGCCTCCTGAGTAACTGGGATTACAGGCACGCGCCACCATGCCCAGCCAATTTTTTGTATTCTTAGTAGAGACGGGGTTTCACCATATTGACCAGGATGGTCTCGATCTCTTGACCTCGTGATCCACCCACCTCGGCCTCCCAAAGTGCTGGGATTACAGGCTTGAGCCACTGCACCCGGCCTGCCTTCATGCTTCTTATAAAGGACAGTGGTGGCTGGCTGGGAGGTAATGGAGTTGAGGAGGTAGAGAAATTTATGCCTTCAAAACATTTAGGAAGAGGAGAAACCAGATCAGCTGGCTGATTAGATGAGGAAGGGCAGATGTGGGAAAGACAGAAGTCAAATACAAAGCCACTGCCCTCCGGGAGCTTATAGAAAGCTTGAGAGAGCATAACCTGTAAATGTAAGCCTTGTACATTTCAGGCAGTTCAGTGTAGTGGTAAGAATTTGGGCTTTGAAATCAGCCAAACTTGCTTCGAATTCCTGTCATATCACTGATTAGCCATATGATATAGAAAGATTACTCGAATGCACTGCATCTCAGGCTTCTTATTCCTTACAGGTGGTTATGTGTGTTCATATGTGAAAATTATGTGGCACCCAAGAGATGTTCAAAAAATATTAGTAAATCTTTGTATGGAATGATAATCATCATCATAATATTGCTATAACACTAGGAAAATAGTAGTCACTATTATATAAAATCATTAAAAACATTTTTGAGGGATCAAATGTGTATTAAGAAATTTTTTTTCTCTTAAAAGACTCTGAGGCCAGGCACAGTGACTCACCCCTGTAATCCCAGCACTTTGGGAGGCCAAGGCTGGAGGATCACAAGGTCAAGAGATTGAGACCATCCTGGCCAACATGATGAATCCCCATCTCTACTAAAAATAGAAAAATTAGCTGGGTATGGTGGCGCACGCCTGTAGTCCCAGCTATTTGGGAGGGTGAGGCAGGGGAATCCCTTGAGGCAGAAGTTGCAGGGAGCCAAGATAGTGCCGCTGCACTCCAGCCTAGTGACAGAGTGAGATTCCAACTCAAAAAAAAAAAAAAAAAAAAAAGACTCTGAGTATGAGAAAACTTCCTTTATTGTGCAGTTAGGAAACTAAATAGAAATATGTATCATTTTTCGGAATATCTGTGAGTAATAGGTTCTATGCCTCCTTGGGTCAACAGTTTATAACTGTTGACGAAAAGAGTCAAACTCTTTGAAATATGTTAAAATATTTTAAGAGATTTATTCTGAGCCAAATATGAATGACCATGGCCAGTGACACAGTCCTCAGAAGGTCTTCAGAACTTGTGCCCAAGGTGGTCAGGGTACAGCTTGCTTTTATATATTTTAGGGGGCATAAGACATCAATCAAGGGGGGTAGGGGGCTAGGGAAGGAATAGCAGGGGGTAGGGGGATTGGGGAGGGATAGTGTTAGGATAAATACCTAATGTAGATGATGGGACGATGGATGCAGCAAACCACCACCATGGCACGTGTATACCTTTGTAACAAACCTGCACGATCTGCACATGTACCCCAGAACCAAAGTGTAATAAATAAATTTTTAAAAAATACATTGGTTTCATTCAAAAAGGCTAGACAACTCAAAATGGGGAGAGTTTCCAGGCTGTAGGTAAATTTAAACATTTTCTGGTTGACAACTTGTTGAGTATATCTGAAGAGCTAGGATCAAAGGAAACGTTCTGGTTAAGACAAAGGATTGTGGAGACCAAGTTTTAATGTGCAGAGGAAGCTCTTAGTAGACTTCAGAGAGAGCAGGTTGTAAAATGTTTCTTATGGGACTTAAAAGGATGCCTGGCTCTTAGTTGATTATCTCCTGGATCTGGAAAGGAAGGAAGGAAAACAAAGGGAGAAAGGAGATTCTCTATAGAATGTGGATTTTTCCCACAAGAGACTTTACAGGGCACTTCCAAGATATGGCAAGGAAATATATTTTGGGGTAAAACATTTTGATTTTTTTATCTTGTTATGCCAGGGTCAGATTGGAAAGCAATTATGATATACAGGGTTAAATAAAAGCCATTTGATGAGAATTTATGGTTTGTAGGGCATGACTCCCCAGGTCCCTTAGAAAGGAATTTGGGCAAGAAACCCCCACCCCCCCAAAACAAAACAAAACAGAGCTTAGTTCTTATCCCTATGATGATCGCAAAGTTCTTTTTGATATTTCTCGGATTTCCTGGTTCTAGCTAAAGAATATATTAACTTGTTTCTTAGAATTGGCATGGTTTTCTCTACACACCGTGCTCATTCCTTTTCTATTTAGAGAACATATTTACTCACTGAATTTCTTTTTCAAAATGTTCTCTTCTGGTTTTATTTTGATGGCTTAACTGCAATTTGTCTCCTGGGTCAAAGTATGTGATTGTGTTTGTTTCCATGTAAAACATTGCCCAAGCCAGCAACAAGCAGTTCCAGGGAAGCCATTCTGGATCCTCGATAGGTGGAAATGTTTATTCTCACTTTGTGTTATGGGTAGGAACCTGAGACAAATAGAGGTACCTGATTGATCCAGAATCACCTAGCTATCAGATACTCACAGAGAATTGATCAGACAGATCAAGCTGGCTGCTCCAGGCATACTTACCGCAATGGATGGAATGTTTGTGTCTCTCCAGAATTTCTGTTGAAACCCTAATCCCCAATGTGATGGTATTAGGAGGTGGGGCCTTTGGGAAGCAATTAGGTCCATGACACTGAAGCTTTCGTGATAGGATTGGTGCCCATATAGAAAACAGATAAGAAAATACAGTTAGATAGTAGAAATAAGATCTAGTGATCTGGTAGCACAATAGGGCAACTATAGTTAACAGTAATTTGTTGTATACTTCAAAATAATTAGAGAAGTCTATTTGGAGTGTTCTCAACACAAATAAATGATAAACGTTTAAGGCAATGAATATTCCAATTACCCTGATTTCATCATTACACATTATATACTTGTAACGCGTACTCCGTAAACATGTACAACTATTATGTACCCATGAAAATTTTAAAATAGCATATTCTCAAAAAGAAAAAGGCCAGACACAAGAGAGCTGGCTTCCTCTCTCCACCATATGAGGATAAAAGATGACCATCTGCAAACCAGGAAGATAGCTCTCACCAGTAACCAAATAGGCTGGCACTTAGATCTTGGTCTTCCAGAACTGAGAAATAAATGTTTGTTATCTAAGCCACCCAGTCTCTGAAAATTTGTTACAGTCACTGGAACTAAGACAGCGGACTGCACAATTTTCTGTCTTTAGATGCCTTCAACCTCTTTCTCAGGGGGGTCTGCAAGCAGCCCTTGCTGTCTTTTCTTTTTCTGATCAAATCTGCTCCTGAAAAGGACCTGGTCTGCTTTTGGCATGTATTTCAGAGAAGGTACTACTCCTTTCTGGGTTACATCTTTATGTGTATTTGTAAAATGGAAGCGGCTTTTCCTTGTGAAGGAAAAACAGGCACGAATAAGCTGGTAAGGCAGCTTAGTTGTGGGAATGGTCTGGGCCCTCCCAAGAGTTCTCCAAATGCTGCCACATTGCAGCCATCTATTCTGACTCTGTCCATATATCCTCATACACACAGTGTATGAGGCTGTGTAGTCAGATAGACACAGTCCCCAAACATGGGCCTGCCTCGAGATTGCTGGGAGACCTTGGGTGGGTTACTCTGAGCCACAGTAACCTCATCTGCAGTCTGGTGACAGCAATCCTTATTTTACAGGATTGGAGGAGAACAAGTGTGGAGTTTCCAGCCTAGCATAGTCACCAGATTGCAGGGTCTTATAAATGCCTTTCCTCCCTGCTTCTAAGTCAAAACCTGTGAGCATGGCCATGTTTTCATTGAAGTTTCTATTTGTAGTTCTAGCTCCTGGGATAGGAGGAAAAGAAAAGGAAAATGATTTTGGGATGGCTGCAATTTGTAACGCCACAAGACATCTTGGATATGCTGCCTGTAGTGGGTTGAATTGTGTCCCCCAAAAATATATGCCCAAGTTCTGGCCTGCAGTACCTATGAATGTCACTTTATGTGGACGCAGGGTCTTTGCAGAGGTAATTAAGCTAAGATGAGATTATTCTGGATTTAGAGTGGGCCCTAAATCCATGATTGGTGTCTGTATGAGAGAAAGGAGAGGGAAGATTGAGACATAGAGACACAGTAGAGAAGGCTGTGTGAAGATAGAGGCAGAGACTGGAATTATGTTGCCAGAAACCAAGGAATGTCTGTGGTCACCATAAGCTGGATGGGGACAAGGAGGGATTCTCTCCTAGAGATTTCAGAGGGGGCATGGTCCTGCTGACACCTTGATTTTGGATGTCTGGACTCTAGAGCTATGAGAAAATAAATTTCGGTTGTTTTAATCTACCAGGTTTGTAGTAATTTGTTACGGTAGTCACAGGAAACTATTATGTTGCTTAAAAGGAGGACATTTATTCAAGGCATCAACATGTCCAGAGAAAACAGTATGCATATTTGTTAGTACTTTCCCATCTGGTGTGTCCAGAGCATCAGGAGAGGCAGGAACCCTCCCAGCAGCCATCTGGTCTCTCTACCCAGCTCCAGGCAGAGCTGGCACCTGTACATGGATGGTCCCATCCCATGTCCGGGTTGCATGTGATAGAATTTCTGACTGTGATGTGTTACATGAGGGCATCTGTGCACCTCCTTATATGCAAGTAGAATAAACACACTGCCTTTTAAATGTTCTCCCAGCAAGGTCTGGCCCAAAGCACAATGGCAGGTGTGGTAATTATATTTCTGCAAGAGCATGAATTGCCGGTTAACGCAGTGCTGGGAAATAGCTGATTATTTTCTTCTTTGACGAAAAGATTTTTTGAAATTGCTTTTGATAAAATAAGATGAACACTAATTTCTTTTTTTTCAAAGATGAACTTTTTATTTTCTAACAAAATGAATTTTTTTTTTATTGCATTTTAGGTTTTTATGCATTGTGCCTATCAATTCAAATGGAAAAAAGAAAGCCACCACCAAATTTCATTTATATAAATGTATAGATAGATAGATAGATGCATATATTTATGATTTCTCCCCAGGATTCACAGATGCAAATGGAAAGGAAAAGTTGCAATGCTAAGTGTACGTAATTTGTGGGGAAGGCAAATAGGAACAAGGCCCTGCTTGCTCAGATGGACAGCTCTGTGTCTCCGCCTACAGGGCTCTGGGTGTGTGTGCACCAGGGGGAACCAGAAGTGTCCACCTCTTCACAAATTCTGTTCCTTAGACAATTGCTTACCCCCACCCCTTGTCACTGGAATAAAATAATTTGAAATATCTGACACCTAAAATTGCTGAAATGTACAGTGGACCTACGTAACTGTGACTTATGCCTATGAAGGCCTGCAGTCAAAATGAACGAGGAGAGAGCTGGGCTGCTGTCAGTTTTATCGTGGCTTATTTTCTATGCACCATCTGCAATGCTATGGAGGCAGGTAGCGTTTATGGCCTTCTGTTTGTTTGATACCACTTTGGTATCTCAGCTCTGAGGTTTCCTTTGAGGAAGAAGGAGTGGAATGTATGGAAGTTTTGACAGTGAATTTTATATCTTGTAGTTGTCAATGCGAGATGGTTTATGAGGTTGAAATTTGTCATCCATGTAAGTCATGTATTAGTTGAAATTGAACAAAGTACAAAGAAGAGCCATAAAAGTCATTGAAAAAATGAAGTGAGCTTAAAAGAATTTAATATGTGTAGCTCAGGGAAGCTGCTGTTAAGGAGAAGTGGGAATGTGCCTCTGCTTCAGGACTGTAAGTCCCCAAAGAGTAATATGCAGATAGTGAGAGTCTAATACAGAGAATGAAATGGGCAGAAAGGAATTGAAGTGTGTCTTAGTTTGCTCAGGCTTCCATAACAAAATATTGCAGACTAGGTGGCTTAAACAACAGACATTTATTATCTCACATTCTGGAGGCTGGAAATCTAAGATCAAGGTGCTGCATGATTTGGTTTCCTGTGAGGGCTCCAGTCTTGGCTCCCAGATGGCTGCCTTCTTGCTGCGTCCTCATATAGTCTTTTCTTTGTGAGCACAGAAGAAAAAGAAAGAAAAAAAACCCCAGAAAATAAGAAAGAAAAAGAGAAAAGGAAAGAAAAAAGGAAAAAGAAAAAAAAAGAGAAGAGCAAGAACTCTGTTATCTCCTTTCAAGGACCCACCCTGATTTAATTAAGGTTAAATAACTTTTTGACTTCTTTTAACCTTAATTACCTCCTTGTAAACCCTATCTCCAAATACAGTCACACTGGAGACTAGGGTTTCAACTTAGGAATTTGGTGGAGCAACAATTAATTCCATAGTACAGTGGAAGCTATAGGCAGTGGAATGACCTCCCAGGGAAACAATGGGAACAGTGATGTTATTCCTGAGGAACTAAAAGTGCATTGGGCTGGGCCAGTTCCATAATATGCTGTAGGAAGGGCTTCCTTCCCTCCTGGCCCTTTGGAGATGTGAGGAAAGAACTGATAGACTAAAAGCTTTAGATTGCTTGGGAGATAGTGTCTGATAAAAACTTTAATCTAGTAACTTTCCTCTCTCTCTCTTTCTCTCTCTCTCTCTCTCTCTCTCTGTCTCTCTCTCTCTCTGTCTCTCTCTCTCTCTGTCTCTCCTAATGGAATATGAATGTATTTTTATTAGGAGGATAGAACTTGGTTAGGAAGGAAGGAAGAAAAGAGGGCAGGCAGGCATTGGAGCCAGCAGAATTGGGAGATCACAACCACAACCTCCTGGGCGAAAGAAATGGGAAATGAGAGGCAGTGCTTTCTGTCATATGAGTAGTTACTGGCAATTTGTTCTGGCCAGCAGAACTTCTGATATCACGGCTATTGAATAATCTATCATCAAAGTTTAATGTGAAACCAGGTGACTAATAACTAAATCTAGGAATAGAAATAGAATCTTCATTTTTTTTTTGCCTGAATAAATTTTTTTTCTGTCATTTGATTTAAAGGCCAGCAGCTAGTCACCATACCACTGAGAATTATAAAACCTTTGTGAAATACTCATCACAGTGTTGAATTGAATGTGTGATAGAGAGGAAAGCTGGACTAATTTAAATCCTTACCTGACTTGTCTTAATGAGGTAAAGGCTCCTGTGAAAGCCATCACACTCAATGCAGTGAGATCACAGGGTAGCCAATAATTTTTTTTAAACCTCTTTCTATGCTGAATGGAAATCAGGCAGTGAACAAAGAGTTAGAAATAAATGTTCCTCTCCTACTGTGATTGTGTAGATCTGATAGGCTTTTCAAAAGGGCATGTGAGTCAGTATTTCTTGGAACCTGGACTAGCACATCCTCCTGGCATCTTAAGAGAAACAATCTCCAGGCTTGGTAGAAGTCCTTGGCTTTCTTGCTTAGAAATGTCAGAGGCCAGTGAATATTTACACTCCCACCTCACCTTTACCCTGATTTGCTAATCTGATCCTTATCAAATTAGGCCAAAAGAAAAGCAATTAGAAACTTGAACTTCTGTTGTTAGATAAGTACCAATCTCTACATTAAGAGCTATACAGATGTTTGCACATTTCTCATTAGTACATATCTCCAGGTGGTCCTCTTCTCTTAGCATGTGTATTCTTCTCTTATGTAGAAATCAGTTGCTGTGATGGTCAGAAAGAGACAAAGAGAAACAAATTCATCAGTCTGTATTACATCACAGTAGAACACAAGGCTAGAAAGTAGGTTCAACCCTGTTGGAATACAGCTGGTCTGATCTTGGGAAGGGCTGCCCTTGCTGAGTTTCAAGGTCTCTGTCTGCATATCTGGAGAATAAGTTCATCTTTCCTAAAGACACGTCCAGTCTTTGATTCTGTAATCATAAGTAGGGTGATAAGATGTTATTTCATACTTTGAGGGCCACCTGGAGAGTACATTCTGTTTTTATTTTCTGTTTTGGTGATGGGGAATTTGAAACCATGCAAGGTTATGAAAGGCCCGGAGACGAAATCTCATCTTTGATTCAAAGCTTTGGTTCCTGGCTTCCTGCTGTATTACTTCAATGAAACCAAGGCTTTTAGGGCATATGCCAGCACATACTGGCCTATTCAAAATGCCATCCTACCCTAGGTGAGGTGGCCCACACCTGTAATCCCAGCACTCTGAGAGGCCAAGGTGGTAGGATGGCTTGAGGTCAGGAGTTTCAGACCAGCCTGGACAGCATAATGAGATCCCATCTCTATAAAAAATAGAAAAATCAGCTGGGCTTGGTGGCATGTGCGTGTAGTTCCAGCTACTTGGGAGGCTGAGGTGGGAGAATCCCTTGATCCCTTGAGCTCAGGAGGTTGAGACTGCAGTGAGCTATGATCGTACCACTGCGCTCCAGCCTGGGTGACAGAGCAAGACTCTGGTGCACAAAGAAGAAGAAGAAGAAGAAGAAGAAGAAGAAGAAGAAGAAGAAGAAGAAGAAGAAGAAGAAGAAGAAGAAGAAGAAGAAGAGGAGGAGGAGGAGGAGGAGGAGGAGGAGGAGGAGGAGGAGGAGGAGGAGGAGGAGGAGGAGGAGGAAGAAGAGGAGGAGGAAAAGGAGGCAGCAGCAGCAGAAGCGGTAGCAGCAAAATGCCATTCTGAATGATACCATTGAGTGGGCAAAAATATTACACTGTTAAAATATTTTGCACAGTCTTCTCAATGAGATTTATACTCCTAGAGAGCAGAGATAACGACAAGCCTATAAAGCAATTTGGTATTGTTTTATTTAGTGCCTGCCTATTACCAAAAGAGTTTGAAGCAGTTTACACTAAAAACATAAGAATAATTTAAAAAACCCAGGAAGAAAATTTGGGCAGATAAGTCTCTGGGAAGCATCCCAAAACTAATGGCTACTGAAAATAAATCTCTCTAAATCTCTCTCTGTCTTTCTCTCTCCTTTTTTTTTTTCTTTCTTCTTCCCCTCTTGATTTGTATTGTGTTTTCTCAATTAATTATTTTCTCTTTCCTATGCCTTCTTTTCTTTCCTATTTGGTTTCAGACAAATTGAGCCAGGTTTCTGAAACCTGAAGCCAATAGCATTTGTATTAGTCTATTCTCACACTGCTGTAAAGAACTACCTGAGACTGGATAATTTATGAAGAAAAGAGGTTTAGTGAACTCACAGTTCCACAGGCTGGACAGGAAGCATGGTTGGGAAGGCCTCAGGAACCTCACAATCATGGCAGAAGGTGAAGGAAAGGCAACCACCTTCTTCACATGGCAGAGCAGGAGGAAAAGAGAGCAAAGGGGGAAGCACTACACACTTTTAACCCATCAGATCTCATGAGAATTCACTCACTATCACGAGAACAGCAAGGGGGAAATCTGCCCCCAAGATCTAATCACCTCCCTCCCCTAATATTGGGAATTACAATTTGACACGAGATTTGGGTGGGGATGCAGAGCCAAACCATATCAGCATCCTAATGGATACATAATTTAATTTTCATGGCATGACATTAGGTATGAACTATTATCAATCCCATTTTACAGATAAAGAAACTGAGGCACAGAGGGGTTGAAGATGAAGACTTACCTAAAATCAAGTGGTAAATGGTGGAGCGAGAATTTTGATGAAGATGGTCTGAATCCAGTAGCTACATCATTACTTATTATAATATATACTACCAAGTATGGAATCAGACTTTAAACCAGGTCTGTTTGACTCAAACCCCATTGATCTTGACTGTTAAACTATGCTCCCCGTGATGAAAATGGTGATAATCATGACAATGACAATAGCAGTAATAATTACAGCTGACATTTATTGAGCTTTTATAGTGTGCCAGCATTAGTCTAAATATTTTTTTTAAAAATCAACTCATTAAATTTTCACAAAAACCCCACAAGTCAGGTACTACTGTTATCCACATTTTAGAAATATTTATTTCTATTCATATTCACAAACTGATGAATAGGTAATGTATTTTTTAAAAATTCTAGTTAAGAAGTAATTCACAGGCCGGGCGCGGTGGCTCACGCCTGTAATCCCAGCACTTTGGGAGGCCGAGGTGGGTGGATCACGAGGTCAAGAGATCGAGACCATCCTGGTCAACATGGTGAAACCCCGTCTCTACTAAAAATACAAAAAATCAGCTGGGCATGGTGGCACGTGCCTGTAATCCCAGCTACTCAGGAGGCTGAGGCAGGAGAATTGCCTGAACCCAGGAGGCGGAGGTTGCGGTGAGCCGAGATCGCGCCATTGCACTCCAGCCTGGGTAACAAGAGCGAAACTCCGTCTCAAAAAAAAAAAAAAAAAAAAAAAGAAGTAATTCACATACCATTCAAGGTACCTTGGTAATTATTTTACTTGATTAAGAAATAATTCACATAGCCATAAAATTTACAGCTGCATATTTTGTACAATTCAGTGATTTTTGTATGCCCACTATGTTGCACAGCCATCACCACTGTCTAATTTTAGAACATTTTCATCACCCCTAAAAGAAACTCTATATCCATTAGCAGTCACTCTCCACTCCTTCCTCCCTGCAGCCCTTGGTAACCACTAATCTACTTTCTGTCGCTATGGTTTTATCTGTTCTGGACATTTCATATAAATGAAATCATACAATATGTGACCTTTTGCGTCTGGCTTTTTTTCACACGGAACAGAGAAAAACAGCTACCATTTATTGGTTGCCATGACGACTACGTCCTACGCACTGTTATTGAGAGCTTTGTGTGCCTTATCTTTAATCCTCCCAATAACCCTGTGGCAGAGTAGAACGATCGTCTTCATTTTAATGAGGAATTTGAGGCACAGAGCTCTTGAGAAACTCACATAAAGTGCAACAGCGTATACACGGCAGAGTTAAAACGTAAATCCAGGTGCGTCTGTATCCAAATCCCATACCCTTTTCATTCCATCTCTCTGACCCAGTGTCACATGGATGTGGGCTAGTAATGTGGTGGTATTGCAGCCAGGGCAAAGGAGTTGAGTCAACAGTGTGGTGCTGGGAAGCACAGCCCCAAGACCTCCTGGACTTTGTGTATCATAGTGTGGTGGGGGCTGGGGATGCCCTATCTCCAGCCCGTGCCCCTGACCCCAGCAAATATGTCTGCTGAGATTGTGCTTTTCTTCTTCCTGCAGCTCCCTGGAGGCCCCAGCTGCAGTCTTTGGTTTCCACTCAATTTGGATGTGTAGGTTGCAGAGCTTGTATGGTGGAGTGTCTGTATTTCTTTATCCGACTTTGGTTACACATGGAAAAATGACAAAGCAAGTCAAGATTTCTGTGAAGGGAAGGACAAAAATCCACTGAATTTATTTAAGCATCCCCCCGAAGTCTGCAGCTCAGGCATATTTCCATCTGGGGCCCATTGAATAGCACCAGCTCCCCTTCTCTGGATGGGCACCTGAGGCTGACAGCTCATATGTGCTTCTGCAGGAGGAGGTTTGGGTTGCCGAATCGTTTGGTACACAGAGAGCCATTTATACCGTTGATTTAAATTGATACTTTCTTCCATTGTTAAGCTCTTCAGGGTGTGGCCTGTGAGATCTGGGGGAATGAACTATTTTGCAAAGAAAGAATTGTGCCTGATTGATAAAGCTGACATTTGCACCATGTGGTGGTGGTAATTATTGTTTGATGGCATTGGAGGATTTTATATAAAATAAATATTTCAATGAATTGACGCCTAGAATGTTAGATCTGAAAGGGATCCTCAAGACTGAATATTCAGCCCTTCTTTTTAGAGACAAATAAATTTACCAAGTCTGAGGAGGGAGTGTGGCACACAGCAGGAATGCATGTAGTATCCATGAGCATCAGTGAGAGAACCTGCTGGGATCATGGTGCTCTGGTCATTTTACCCATTGAAGCCTTGGCTCCATTGATCCCTGACTTTCAGTGGCACACAAACATATCAGGATGCCTCACCGATGACAGCTGGTACTTGTTGTATCATAGACTTTTGGCCCTCAGTGCTGCTCTGTCACTGGCTTTTTTGGGCAAAAATGTGCCCTCTGCAGTGTGGGCCCTAGTTACTACCAAGAACACTGATGATGATGATGATGATGATGATGATGATGATGATGATGATGACATCATCTCAGAAAACCCAGAGAATGATGTAAAGCAGTGGGTCCCCAACCTTTTTAGCACTAGGGACGGGTTTTGTGGAAGACAATTTTTCCATGTATGGGGCAAGGATGGAGGATGGTTTCAGGTTGAAACTGTTCCACCTCAGATCATCAGGCATTAGTTAGATTCTCATAGGAGCATGCAACTTAGATCCCTCGCAATGCACAACAGGGTTCATGCTTCTATGAGGAACTAATGCCTCTGCTGATTTGACAGGAGGCAGAGCTCAGGTGGTAATGCTTGCTTGCCTGCTGCTCACCTCCTGCTGTGCAGACCAGTTCCTAACAGGCCACAGACTGGTACTAGTCTGCGACCCTGGGAGTTGGGGACCCCTGACGAAAAGGACTCATGTGTGCTCTGGTGATTTGTGAGGATGCCTTTAGGTACCAGACTGCCCCCAGCTGCTATCCCTCCTCAAAGTTACCTGGTTGATGCTCTCTCTTCTCCCTCTGAAGGACCTAGGGTAGCCTAATGGGGAGAGGAGGCAGTGAAATGTCCACAGAACAGGATCAAAATACCCGGCACTACAATTAGCTGTCTCCACAGACCAGGCTAAGAGCTCTTTTATTTATATATTGTACAAAAGCAAATGTTTTAAATTTTATTTAATAAATTTTTAGAGACAGGGTTTTGCTGTGTCACTCAGGCTGGAGTACAGTGATGTGATCATTGCTCACTGCAGCCTTAGCTTCCCAAGTAGCTGGGACTACAGGCATGTGCCACCACTCCTGGCTAATTTTTAAATTAATTTTTTTGCAGAGAGGGGGTCTTTCTTACTATGTTGCCCAGACTGGTGTTGAACTTCTGGCCTTAAGTGATCCTCCACCTCAGCCTCCCAAAGTGCTGGGATTGCAGAGGTAAGACACTGCACCTGGCCCAAAAGCAGATGTTTATACAAATACGTATGGACAATGAAGAATTAATTGGTGATTTCCATGCTCTTTATAAGATGACAGAGAAATAGATACTACTTTTCTAAAAATAGTGCCTGCCAAAAAAGTTTGTTTCAATGATTTGGAAAATGCAAGTCCAAACGTCTCATTGTTTCAGAGTGCTGAACTGATTTGCTGTTACTGCGGCTAGAGGCCTCTAAGAGTCGCTGTTGAGCTCTCAGAGGAATGTAGAAGCTGGCAGGAAAGAGAGGGTCTAGAAGGAAACCTTATCTTACATAACCACAAAATACTTATGAAAAGTAAGACATTAATCTCGATACAATATTATTAACCAAACTATAAAAGTTATTCAGATTTCACCAGTTTTTCCACTTAAATCTTTTTTCTGTTCCAGGATCCATCCAAAATTCCACACGGCATCTGTCATCTTAGTCATGTCATGTCTCCAGTGTGTGACAGCTCCTCAGTCTTTTCTTGTTTCCCATGACCTTGACATTTTTGAAGACTAGTGGTCAGGTGTTTTGTAGGCAGTCCCTCAGTTTGGGTCTGTGTGATGCTCTGTCATGATTAGAATGAAATAGAAATTTCTCATAAGATCGAAATAGGTTTAAGTTAGTGGAACCCTCTTAAGGCTAAATTGAAGAAAGGGAGAAGCTAATTTTCTTTGCCCTGCTGCATCCTCCTGCATCCTGCCCTCTGTCCCCATCACCAGTCTACTTTTCTCTGCCCTCAGTGGCCAAGCCTTTATAAACACTTATGCTTGCTCTCTGTCCAACCTAATTATATGTGCTTGGGGTACGGCAGATAGAAGGTGTCTGCCTCCATTCCTCTTTCTTTCCCTTTCCTTCCTTCCTTATTTCCTTCCTTCCTTCCTCTCTCTCTCTTTCTTTCCTTCTTTTTCTTTCTTCCTTCTTTCCTTCCTTCCTTTCTTTCTTTGTCTTTCTTTCTTTCTTTCTGTCTTTTTCTTTCTTTTTCTTTTCTTTCTTTCTTCTTTCTTCTTTCTTTCTTTCTTTCTTTCTTTCTTTCTTTCTCTACCTCTCTCCTTCTCTCTCTGTCTCTCTCTCTCTCCTTCTCTCTCTGTCTCTCTCTCTCCTTCTGTCTCAACAGGTGTCCTCAAACTCCAGGAAGAAATTCCAATATCCTACATTGTGACGAGAAGGAGTCCCCATAGTACTCCGTTTGAAAGGGTTTGAGCAGAAGGCAGTCAGTCCTGCAGCTGTAATTCATCATTACATCACTCATTGTGTGAAAAATGGTAGTGTCCCATTAGCAAAGTATTAGATCTGAAATCTTTTTCTGATAAAAATGTGGGGCTTTTAATTATAGCTCCATTGAGCATCAAGACTGGAGGAAGATGTTGTTCACAGTCCTGCCATTTTACAGATGAAATCACTGAGGCCAGAGATAGAAAAACAACCAATTAATTAATGAAATCTATATTGCTCATTTTCCATGTGCTCAGTTCTGTACTGGCTGGTATTAGGGTATATAGGTTTACAGGACTGTGCCTATCTGCAAACATCTTCAAGATCTAGCATGGGATTGTCTACTATTCTGTTTAAGGTGACCAAGAACAAGCTAAGTATCGTATGAATTCATAGACGAGTCCAATAAAAGCTTGAAAAGACCTCTAAGAGGATCTTTCACAATTGATAGGATTTAGAGAGAGGAAAAAGCCAGACCGTGAAAGGCTCCAAAAGCCAAACAGAAAAGGTTGAAAGATTTGGGGCAAGAGTGCCAAGAGGGGTCCAGTGGTTTTTTTTTTTTTTCTTGTTTGTTTTTGAGACAGGCTGCCACTCTGTCACCCTGCTGGAGTGTAGGGGTGCAATCATAGCTTATCACAGTCTTGACCTCCCTGGGGCTCAGTCTCCCAAGTAGCTGGGATTGCAGGTGCACGCCACGACGCCCAGCTAATTTTTCCTATTTTTTTTTGTAGTAACAGGGTCTCACTGTGTTGCTTAGGCTGGCCTTGAATTCCTGGGCTCAAGTGATTCCCCCCACCTTGGCCTCCCAAAGTGTTGGGATTACAGGCATGAGCTACCATGCCCAGGTGAGGGGAGCAGTGTTTACAGAAACTTCATCTAACTGAGATGTGCAGTGGGTTTAACTGTTTCGAGTGGGAGAGTCGTTGCCAGGCAAGTATGACATTTATTCTGTGCCTCTCAGAGGCAGCACCAAAGCACTGTGGTCCACTAGTGAAACTAGAAATCAGGTAGGAAAGGAGAATTCTACTATATCGAGCCAGCAGGAGAGTTTTTGGAGTAAATGTATCCTTGAGTGTTCCTTAAATTTTAATTGAAAAAGCACATAGGTTAACATTTTTGAAATGCTTATTACATGCTGGCTAGCCATTGCTATGTGTGCATTAGTTCACGTAATCTCTCATAAGAGGAGGAAACAGAAGCTTAAAAAATAAGTCACTCCCCTTAAATCATGAAGTCAGAAGATAGCAAAGTAAAGTTTCCTAAACAGACTTGTCTGATTTCACAATCTACCTCCTGACACCCTACACATGGCAGTATTATTCTATGTGAGAGCTGAAGGAAATTCTAGTCCAAACTCTCGTTTTAACGAAGAGTAGGCCAAAGCCCAAACAATCAGAGTGGTGCACCTAGTCCCCGATCATTGTGTTCTTCTTCAAAATGTTGGTGCTTCTGACATCAGGCATCTGGATGCTGGGGATAGGGTATCTGGTCCTGATGTCACAGCGTAACTTAGGGGAACAAACTCTAAAAGAGTTCAGGCTTTAGGTTTTGCTGACTAACATAAGGGTTCCCCTATTATTCAGTGTCTCTTTCTCCTCCAGTTGTAACGTGAGATCTGGTTCTGGAAAAAGCTGAAAAAGGGGTGTTTTGGGCAGGAACCCAAGACTGCATACTGCATGCACCTGGAGCTGGGTAGTCTGCGGTGGGAATGGAGGGGAATAGATGCCATCCCACCTTCATATTTTGATTCCTGTGGCTCTGAAGGCTTTTCTGTTTGGACAAATATATTGTCTAACATGGCCACTGTGTGTCCTTGGGCAAATTGCTTGCCTTTTCTGAATGTCAGCCATTTCCTCTGTAAAGTGAGAACAGTGATCATACCTACCCTTTTAGGGATTGTGGGTGTGAGAATGGAATGACTCTGATTAAGTGTACAAAGTAGACACTCAATGAATGTTAGTTCCCTGAGATACCTTGGTAGTATAGGCAGTGGGTGATAGAATGGCAAGATCACTTAATTTGGAATTGGACAACATTGATGATACATTTAGGATCAAACTTGTGCTTGTGGTCTTGGGAGCACAGGCTAATCATTAAGAAACCAAATGGCATGCAAAGCAATGAAGAAGGAGAAGCAGATAAAAAGGGAGGGAAGTTGAAGTATTGACATGGAGACTAAAAACAGCAAGATATAATTTCTCCCCATCTCCCACCCCAGCTAAGGTATTCCACGTCTGTAAGATGACTGGGTCATAAATTTGTGCTTGTGTATGTGGGGTCCCCCAACATAATAGACCACTGGAGACTGGGAGAGAGATGTGGAGTTTCCCCTTAATCTTCTAGTACCTGAGTTCCTTGTCCTAAACCTAGATGATGGTTTTTAACTGCAGAGTCTTGATTTTTTTGCCTTATGAAATCTAGTTGAGAACCTCCAGCTGCTGCTCTGGTTGATATGGAAATGGGAGGGTGGGGAGACACAGTCCTAGCCACAAAGAATCTCTCTAGCTGTGGGCAATAGGCCTGGGAGAAACTGAAGGGGGCTCAGAACACTCTTGTAGGACACAGTTTAAAAACCACTACTGAGGTCGGGCATGGTAGTTCATGCCTGTAATCCCAGTACTTTGGGAGGCCAAGGCAGGAGGACAGCTTGGGCTCAGGAGTTTGAGATCAGCCTGGCCAACATGGCCAGACCCCATCTCTAAAAAATAAAATAAAATAAAATTAGCCAGGCTTGGTGGCGTGTGCCTGTGGTCCCAGCTACTTGGGAGGCTGAGCTGGGAGGATTGCTTGAGCCTGGGAGTTTGAAGTTGGAGTGAACTATGATCACACCACTACATACCATCCCAAGGGACACAGCGAGATCCTGTCTCTAAAACAAAATCAAAACAAAAGAAGAATCTCTCAAGTCTCTTCAAATTCTAATGATTTGGGATTCTAATGTGGTCTAATAATAACCAGGACCAGGCAGTGAAAATGAGAAACCTTTGCTGACGGACCTTCCCATACAAGGCTTCAGCTCATTCCTAGTGGGGGCTGAGGGGACATGCTCCGTGGGGCTGAAATGCACCAGCTTTCCTGCTGAGTCCTTTCCTCCCCATGCCTTCTAATGGTTCATGTACAGCTGACTCCATGATACACAGATCTCTCCAGCAAATCTTCTGTCGTGTTTTTACTGCCTTGGAATTGCGGAATTGCTCAACCGATGCGCATGTGGCTCATTTCAGTCATTCACAACAAAGATGCAACTCCTGCCAAGTCAACAGAATGCATTAAATACACTCAAATTACACAACACATCCAACAAGTATTTGCCAAACACAGTTTAATGTTCAGGAGGTGGCTGATCCAAGGGAAGAAAAACCAAAGCTCTTCAAAGATAATATACAATACATCTTCATTAAAAGAGAAGATAAGGAATAGAAAAATGGGCTAAGGTACACAGACAGCTCACCAAGTACAAATAGTTATTGTTTAGTCTTAAAAAAAATAAATCTTCCAGGACATCCAGCCAAGTACAAATAGTTACTATGTAAAAATAGGGGTCCGCATCGTGACCTCTATCTTGTTATATGATCTGGAGCAAGTTACACTGTCTGGTGCCAGTTTCTTCTTTAAAATGTCCAGGTTTGGCTAGATGAGCCTTAAGGTCCAGATTCTAAAATTCTCTTGATCTCTTTTTGGTATTAAACACAGAAGAATAAAAAAAGATGCCTCTTAGAAAAAGTAACATCAGGCATAGGTCCTGCTCCTGAAGAAGGATGCAGAATTTGATTGAAAGGCAGGTTGGGGCTACATCGTGAATGGCCTTGAAGGACAATTAAAGATGTTTGGACATTATCTCATTGCCATAAGGAATCACTGAAAATTTTAGATCAGGGCAGTAGTGCTGAGAAAAGTTTGAGATAATATAAAAATAAATCACAAGGAAGAAATAGTAATAGGATAAGGACAGTATAGAAGGAGTCAGAGAGGTCTTCTCGGCAGACTCTAAAAGGTAGCTGTACTCCTTCTGTTTCCACAGGTGCAATTGTTTTATTCTGTTTTTAATCATGTAGCATTGAATATCATCATTTACAAATTTTTACTTTTTTTCTGTTTCACTTTTCCTTCATATGATTTACAAGTTTTTAGTTGAAAAATTACAGAGAAATATAGAAAATCCAGTTTCTTTCTTCTTACAATTCTTTTGGATAAATTGTATACTGGACGTTTTAAATATCTTCTCAGAGAAGAGGAACCATTCAGTATCAGCCTGCTGGCATTGCTGTCCTTAGGGAAGCAGGAACTCTGGAGACAGAATACTCCAACTCCTTCATGGAAATGGATTGAGGGATAGAATAAAGTGATTTTTCTCAACATTGATTTAATAGAAATAAGTTTTATTGACAGCTTCTAAAACAAAGTCTGGCTTCACTCCTTACCAAACTATTCACCCTCTCTATGCCTCCATTTTCTCATCTGCTAAGCTGAGCTAATAAGAGTACCTACCTCATACGATTATGAGTACTGAACAACGTAATGTTTTTAAAGTAGGAGTTTTCTGTGTACCTATGCAACAATCTTGCATGTTCTTCACATGTACCCCAAAACATAAAATGCAATAAAAATTAAAAAAAAATAAAGTAGTTTTCATTATTTGATAAATGCTGATGGGAAAACAGTTTCACTGTTTAGAAAAAAATAGTAAGTGCAACAATTTTAAAATTGTATTTCATCGCTTATACCAAAATACATTCCAGATGTATTAAAAATAAACATATTTTAAAAGATACTTAATATATAATAAATCCTCATTAAAAAAGAAGATAAAGAATAGAAAAATGGGCTAAGGACACAGTTAACCAAGTACAAGTAGTTATTATGTAAAGTACACAGCACTTTAACTTAGAGTTTCACTTCTAAGAAAATACAGATGCACAAGGATGTACTCAAGGATTTCATTCTAAAATATGAACAGAATTACATTGTGGAATTATAGATGAGTTTTAAAAATTTCTGTTCTGTATGGTTTTTACTTTTTGATTTTTGTGGGTATATAGTAGGTGTATATATTTATGAGGTACAAGAGGTATTTTACACATAGACATGCAATGTGTAATAATTAGATCACAGAAAATTAACTATCCATTCCTGCAGCATTTACCTTTTGTGTTGCAAACAATCCAGTTATACTCTTTTAGATCTTTAAAAATATACAATTAAATTATTTTGACTATAGTCTCCCTGCTGTGCTGTCAAATACTAGGTCTTACTCTTTCTTTTGTTTTTGTTTTTGTCTTTGTTTTTGGAGTCTCACTCTGTCACCCAGGCTGGAGTGCAATGGCGCACTCTTGGCTCACCACAACCTCCACTTCCTGGGTTCAAGCAATTCTCCTGCCTCAGCCTCACAAGTAGGTGGGATAACAGGTGCGTACCACCATGCCTGGCTAATTTTTGTATTTTTAAGTAGAGACGGGGTTTCACCATGTTGTTCAGGCTGGTCTTGAACCCCTGACCTTGTGATCCTCCTGCCTCAGCCTCTGAAAGTGCTCGGATTACAGGCGTGAGCCACTGAGCCTGGCTGGTAGGTCTTACTCTTTCTAACTAGTTTTCTTGGTACCCCTTAACCATCTTCATTTTTCTCCCAACCCCCCACTACCCTTCCCAGCCTCTGGTAACCATCTTCCTATTCTCTATGGCCGTGAGTTCAATTGTTTCGATTTTTAAATCCCACAAATAAGTGAGAACATGCAGTGTTTGTCTTTTTGTGCCAGGCTTATTTCACTTAACATAATGACCTCCATTTGCAGCCATGTTGTTGCAAATGACAGGATCTTACTCTTTTTCATGGCTGAATAGTACTCCACTGTGTATACGTACTATATTTTCTTTTTTAAAAAACTAAATACAGGAGGCCAACAAACATATGAAAAAATGCTCATCATCACTGGTCATCAGAGAAATGCAAATCAAAACCACATTGAGATACCATCTCACACCAATTAGAATGGCGATCATTAAAAAATCGGGAAACAACAGATGCTGGAGAGGATGTGGAGAAATAGGAACACTTTTACACTGTTGGTGGGAATGTAAATTAATTCAACCATTGTGGAAGACAGTGTGGCGATTCCTCAAGGACCTAAAAATAGAAATCCCATTTGACCCAGCAATCCCATTACTGGGTATATATCCAAAGGATTATAAATCATTCTACTACAAGGACACGTGCACACGAATGTTCATTGCAGCACTGTTTACAATAGCAAAGACCTGGAACCAACCCAAATGCCCAATGATGATAGACTGGATAGGGAAAATGTGGTACATATACACCATGGAATATTACGCAGCCATCAAAAACGATGAGTTCACGTCCTTTGTAGGGACATGGATGAACCTGGAAACCATCATTCTCAGCAAACTGACACAAGAGCAGAAAATCAAACACCGTATATTCTCACTCATAGGTGGGTGTTGAACAATGAGAACACATGGACACAGGGAGGGGAGCACTACACACTGGGGTCCGTTGGGGGGAAATGGGGGAGGGGCGGGGGGTGGGGAGGTGGGAAGAGATAGCATGAGGAGAAATGACAGATACAGGTGAGGGGACGGAAGGCAGCAAACCACACTGCCATGTGTGTACCTATGCAACAGTCTTGCATGTTCATCTCATGTACCCCAAAACCTAAAATGCAATAAAAAAAAAAACTAAATTAAATTAAATTTTAATTTTTTTGTTACATGTGCAGGATGTGCAGGTTTGTTACATAGGTAAACATATGCCATGGTGGTTTGCTGCACCTATAAACCCATCACCTGGGTATTAAGTCCAGCATACTTCAGCTCTTTTTCTTGATGCTTTCCATCCCCCCACCCCCTACAGGCCCTAGTGTGTGTTGTTCCCCTCCCTGTGTCCATGTGTTCTCATTGCTCAGCTCCCACTTATAAGTGAGAACATGCAGCATTTGGTTTTCTGTTCCTGTGTTAGTTTAATGAGGAAAATGGCTTCCAGCTCCATCCATGTCCCTGCAAAGGACATGATCTTGTTCCTTTTTATGGCTGCGTAGTATTCCATGGTGTTTATGTGCCACTATGGTACATTTTCTTTATCCAGTCTATCACCGATTGGCATCTGGGTTGATTCCATGTCTTTGCTATTTTGAATAGTGCTGCAATGACCATATGTGTGTATGTATTTTATAATATTGTAATATTATGAAGATTGTAATAATAGAATGAATTATATTCCTTTGGGTGTATACCCAGTAATGGAATTGCTAGGTCAAATGGTATTTCTGGTTCTAACTCTTTGAGAAATTGTCACACTATCTTTCACAGTGGTTGACCTAATTTACATTCCCATCAACAGTGTAAAAGCCTTCTTATTTCTCTACAGCCTCACTAGCATCTGTGGTTTCTTGACTTTTTGATAATTGCCATTGTAACTGGCATGAAATGGTACTTCACTGTGGTTTTGATTTGCATTTCTCTAATGATCAGTGATATTGAGTATTTTTCATATGTTTGTTGGACACATAAATGTCTTCCTTTGAGAAGTGACTATTCATGTCTTTTGCCCACTTTAATGGGGTTGTTTTTTCTTATAAATTTGTTTAAGTTCCCTGTAGAATCTGGATATTAGCCCTTTGTCAGATGGATAGATTGCAAAAATGTTCTCCCATTCTGTGTGCTGTCTGTTCACTTTGAAGGTAGTTTCTTTTCCTGTGCAGAAGCTCTCTAGTTTAATTAGATCCCATTTGTCAATTTTTGCTTTTGTTGGAATAGCTTTTGACGTTTTTGCCATGAAATCTTTGCCTGTATCTATGTCCTCAATAGTATTGCCTAGATTTTCTTCTAGGGTTTTTATAGTTTGGGGTAGAACTACATTTTCTTTATCAATTCATCTGTTGATAGACACTTAAGTTGGTTTCAAATTTTGTCTACTGTGAACAGTGCTGCAACAAACATAGGAATGCAGATATCTTTTTGATATACTAATTTTCTTTCTTTCACATATATACCCAGCAGTGGGATTGCTGAATCGTATGGTAGCTCTATGTTTAGTTTTTCCAGGAACATCTAAACTGTTCTCCACAATGGTTGTACTAGTTTATATTCCCACCAACAGTGTACATAGGTTCCCTTTGCTCCACATCCTTGCCAGCGTTTGTTATTATCTGTCTTTTGTCTATAAGCTATTTTAACTGGGGTGAGATTATATTTAATTGTAGTTTTCATTTGCAGTTCTCCAATGATCAATGATATTGAGCACCTTTTCATATGCTTGCTTGCCATTAGTATGTCTTCTTTTGAGAAATGCCTATTCAAATCTTTTGACATTTTTTGATTGGATTAGATTTTTATAGGCTTGTTTGAGCTCATTATATATTCTGGTTATTAATCCCCTGTCAGATGGGTAGTTTGCAAATATTTTCTCCCATTATGTCGGTTGTCTCTTCATTTTGTTGGTTATTTCCTTTGCTGTGCAGAAGTTTAACTTGATGTGATCCCATTTGTCCATTTTTGCTTTGGTTGCCTGTGCTTGTGGGGTAATACTCAAGAAATTTATGCCCAAACCAATGTCCTGGAGATTTTCCCCCGTGTTTTCTTGTAGTAGTTTTATAGTTTGGGGTCTTAGATTTAAATCTTTAAACTATTTTGATTTAATTTTTGTATATGGTGAGAGACAGAGGTCTAGTTTTATTCTTCTGCCTGTGGATATCCAGTTTTTCCCAGCACCATTTATTGAAGACTGTCTTTTCCTCAATGTATGTTTTTGGCACCTTTGCCAAAAATTAGTTAGTTGTAGGTGTTTGGATTTGTTTCTGGGTTATGTATGCTATTCCATTGGGCTGTACATCTGTTTCTATGCCAGTACCATGCTATTATAGCTTTGTACTATAATTTGAAGTCAGGTAATACGATTCCTCCAGTTTTGTTCTTTTTGCTCAGATCTGTTTGGGTTTTGGATTTTTTTCATGGTTTAATCTTGATAGGTTTTATGTGTCTAGGAATTTATTCATTTCCTCTAGATTTTCCAATTTATTGGCATATAGTTGCTCATAGTAGCCATTAATGATCCTTTGAATTTCCATGGTATCAGTTGTAATATTTATTTTTTTCATCTCTGTTTTTATTTATTGGGTTTTCTCTGTTTTTTTTTTTTTTTTTTTTTTTTTCCTTCAGTCATCTGGCTACGGGTTCATGAATTTTGTTTGTCTTTTTATAAAACCAGTTTTTTGTTTCCATAATCTTTTCTAATGCTTTCTTCATTTCAAATTCATTTGCTTCTGCTCTGATCTTTATTATTTCTTTTCTTTTACTCATTTTGAGTTTGGCTAACTTGTTTTTCTAGTTCTGTAAGATACATCATTAGATTATTTATTTGAAACTTTTCTTCTTTTTTGATGTAGGCACTTAGGGCTATAAATTTCCTACTTAGTACTGCTTTTGCTATATCCCATAGGGTTTGGTATGCTGTGTTTCCATTATCATCTGTTTCAAGAAAAATTTCTTCTTAATTTCTTCGTTGACCCACTGGTCATTCAGGAGCATATTGTTTAATTTCCTTGTATTTCTATAGTTTCCAAAATTTCTTTTGTTATTGATTTATAGTTTTATTTCATTGTCAGAGAAGGTGTTTGATATTATTTCCATTTTTTGAATGTTTTAAGGCTTGTTCTGTGACCTAACATATGGTCTATCCTTCAGAATGATAATTATCCTGAGGAAAATAATGTGTATTCTGCAGCTGTTGGATAAAATGTTCTGTAAATATCTATTAGATCCATTTGGTCTATAGGGCAGATAAGTTCAATGTTTCTTCATTGATTTTCTGCCTGGAAAATCTGTCCAATGCTGAAAGTAGGGTGTTGAAGTCTCTAGCTACTATCTTATTGAGGTCTTTCTTTAGCTCTAATAATATTTGCTTTATATATCTAGGTGCTCCAGTGTTGGATACATATATATTTAAAATTGTTATACCCTCTTGTTGAATTGTCCTCTTTATCATTATACAATGACCTTCTTTGTCTCTTCTAACAGTTTTTCTCTTGAAATCTATTTTGTCTGATGTAAGTACAGCTACTTCTGCTCTCTTTGGTTTCCATTGGCCTGGACTATCTTTTTCCATCTCTTTATTTTCAGTTTGTGTGTCTTTACATGTGAAGTGTGTTTCTTGTAGGTAACAGATCATTGGGTCTTATTTTCTATCCATTCAGCCACTCTGTGTCTTTTGACTGGAGAGTTTAATTCATTTACATTCAGTGTTACTATTGTTAAGTAGGGACCTACTCCTGCTTATTCATTATTTATTTACTAATTATTTTGTGATTTTCTCTTTCTTCTTGCCTTCTTATCTTTCTTTTAGCAAAGGTAATTTTCTCTGGTGATATGATTTAATGTGTTGCTTTTGTGTGTGCGTATCTGTTGTATGTTTTCTTATTTCAGGTTACCATGAGGTTTGCAAATACTGTTATAACCCATTATTTTAAATGAATGACAATTTAACACTGATTGCATTAAAAACATGCAAAAAGAAAACTAATAAAAACTCTACACTTGAGCTTTTTTCCCCCTACTTTTTGTTGTTTCTTTTTATGTCTTACTGTCCTGTTAATGTCTTGAAAAGTTGTTGTAGTTATTACTTTTGATTGGTTCATTTAGTGTTTCTATTTACAATATGAGCAGTTTATGCACCACAATTACAGTATTATAATATTCTATGTTTTTCTGTATGTTTACTATTACCAGTGAGTTTTGTATCTTTAGATGATTTCTTCTTGTTCATTAATATTCTTTTCTTTCAGATTAAAGAATTCCCTTTAGCATTTCTTGCAGGCACAATCCTGGTGTTGTGAAATTCCTCAGCTTTTGTTTGTCTGAGAAGGTCTTTATTTTTCTTTCATACTTGAAGGATATTTTTGCTGGATATACTATTCTAGGGTAAAAGTTTTTTCCTTCAGCACTTTAATTATGTTATGCCATTCTCTTTTGGCCTGTAACGTTTCCACTGAAAAAGTCTGCTGCCAGATGTACTGGAGCTCTATTGTATGTTATTTGTTTCTTTTCTCCTGACACTTTTAGATACCTTTTTTTTAATCCTTGACCTTTGGGAGTTTTATTATTAAATGCCTTGAGGTAGTCTTCTTTGGGTTAAATCTGCTTAGTGTTCTATAACCTTCTTGTACTTGAATGTTGATATTTTTCTCTAGGTTTGGGAAGTTCTCTGATATTCCTTTGAATATGCTTTCTACCCCATCTCTTTCTCTGTCTCTTCCTTAAGGACAGTAACTGTTAGATTTGCCCTCTTTAGGCTGTTTTCTAGATCTCTTAGGCATGATTCATTCTTTTAATTCTTTTGTCTCCTCTGACTGTGTATTTTGAAATAGACTATCTTCTATCTTCAAGCTCACTAATACTTTCTTCTGCTTTATCAATTCTGCTGTTAAGAAATGCCAGTGCATTCTTCGGTGTATCAATTGCATTTTTCAACTCTAGAATTTCTCCTTGATGTTTTTAATTATTTCAAACCCTTTGTTAAATTTATCTGATAGAATTCTGAATTCCTTTTGTGTTATCTTGAATTTCTTTGAGTTTTCGCAAAACAGCTATTTTAAATTCTCTGAGAGGTCACGTATTTCTCTTTCTCCAGGATTTGTCCCTAGCACTTTATTTAGTTCACTTGGTGAGGTCATGTTTTCCTTTGTGGTCTTGACGCTTGATGAAGTTTGTCAGTGTCTGGGCATTGAAGAGGTAGATATTTATTGTAGCCTTCACAATCTGGGCTTATTTATGTCCATCCTCCTTGAGAAGGCTTTCCAAGTTTTCAAAGGGACTTGGGCCCCAAGCCTAATAACACTGTGGGTTTGTCAGACTCATAAGATACCACTTTGGTGGTGTTAGATAAAATCCAGAAGAATTCCCTGGATTACCAGGCAGAGTTACTTGTTCTTTCACTTTACTATCTCTCAAACAAATGGAGTCTCTCTTTTCGTGCTGAGCCACCTGTACTTGGGGTGTGGTGATGCAAGCACCCCTATGACCACCACCACTGGGACTGCACTGGGTCAAATTTGAAGCCAACACAGCACTGGGTCTTACCCAAGGCCTACTGTAACCACCACCTGGTTACCACCTATGTTTACTCAAGGCCCTAGGGCTCTATGATCAGCAGATGGTGAAGCCAGCCAAGGATTTTGTTCCTTCCTTCAGGGTGGTGAGCTCCCCCTGGCCCTGGGTGGATCCACATATGCTATCTGAGAGCCAAGGATTAGAGTAAAAAAATATTAGAAATTTACTTGATGTTCTATTCTATTGTGTCTAAGCTGGCACTTAAACCACAATACAAAGTCCTTCCCACTCTTCCCTCCTCCTTCCACAGGCAGAGGAACCTCTCCCTGTGGCTACCAACACCATTAGCCCATGGTGGTTTCTGCCAGACCATGCTGATGTGCACCTAAAGCCCAAGGGCTCTTCAGTCGGCTTTTGGTGAATTCTGTCAGGCCTGAGACTTACTTTCAGGGCAGTGGGCTCCCCTCTGGCCCAGGACAAGATCTGGAAGTGCTGTCCAAGAGCCTAGGCCTGAATGCAGGGACCCCAAGAGACTGCTTGTTGCTCTACCCCAATGTGGCTGAGCTGCTAACTGAGGTGCAAGACAAAGTCTCTCTGCTTTTCTCAAGTGGGAGTCTTTTATCAGTCACCACAACAGTGAATATACTGGGTCACATCAGAAGCCAGCATGTCTCAGAGTCTCATCCAAGACCCATTGTGTACTACCTGGGTATTGCTGCTGGTCATTCACAACCTAAAAGCTCTTTAGACAGCAGGTCTAATCCTGCCAGGGCTGGGTCCTTCTCTTCAAGGCAGCAGGTTCCTTTCTGGCTCAGGGTGTGTCTAGAAATGTCATCCAGAAGCTAGGGCCTAGAATGGGGGCCTCACAACTCTGCCTGGTGCCTTATCTTGCTGTGGCTGAGCTGATATCCAAGAGGTAAGACAAAGTCCCCTTTACCCTTTGCTCTCCTCTCCTCAAGCCAAAGGAATGAGTCATTTTTGTTGCTGTGAGCTGCACTTCCTGGGGTTGGAGGAGAGATGGCACAAGCATTCCCTTAGCTGCCCTGGCTGGTGTCTCTCTAGGTCACATGCCACCCTAGTCCGCTGGCTCTAAGCCCAGCCTAGCACTAGGAGTTGCCTAGGAATTGCAGTCCTTGTGTCCTAGACTGCCTTTCAAGTCTATCTAGTACCCCAGAGCACTTTGACCAACGGTAGTGAGGTTTGCCAAGAAACGAATGTCTTGACCACTGAGATGGATGATTCCCCTCTGGCTAGGGCTGGCCCAAAGGCTCCCTCCATTCATGGGTGCTGGCTGAGCCCAGCATGGCTTTTCTGTCCACTGTGACAGGGTAGCACTGAGTTCAATGTGAAGTCTCCCAGTTGCTGTACTCTCCCCCTACAAGTTCACAGATTCTCTCTTCACACAGCATGACTGCTGCTGGAAGATAGAGGAGAGGTGGTGTCAGGGATTCAAGACTCTCTAGCCTACCTTCTTCAATGCCTCTTACAGCAATATGAAGTTAAAGCCAGGTACTGTGATTGGTCACCCGATTTTTGGTTCTTGTGATGGTACATTTCTTTGTGCAGATAGTTGTTAAATTTTGGTGTTCCTGTCAGGGGGAGGGATAAATGGTGGAGGCTTCTATTCTACCATATTGTTATACTCTCTTAGATGAGGCTTTTTGTTTTGTTTTGTTTTAATTTTTGAGACAGAGTCTCACTCTGTCGCCCAAGCTGAAGTACAGTGTCACGATCTCAGCTCACTCTGCCTCCCAGGTTCAAGGAATTCTCATGCCTCAGCCTCCCAAGTAGCTGGGATTACAGGCACCTGCCACCATGCCTGGCTAGTTTTTTTATTTTGAGTAGAGATGGGGTTTCACCATGTTGGCCAGGCTGGTCTTGAACTCCTGACCTCAAGTGATCCGATCACTTCGGCCTCCCAAGGTGGTGGGATTATAGGAGGGAGCTACCGTTCCTAGCCCTAGATGAGTTTTTAATTACTCTTATTCCACCACTTCCTCCTTCTTTTACAACAAATATGTCTCTTCTTCCTCCTCCTCTTCCTCCACTTCCTCCTCCTTCTCCTCCTTCTTCTTCTTCCTCCTTCTCCTCCTTCCTCCTCCTCCTTCTTTCTCCTTCTTTCATCCTCCTTCTCCTCTCTTCTCCTCCTCCTTCCCCTTCTTCTTCTCCTCTTCCTCCTCCTCCTCTGCCTGCTGGGCAAAATGGTGAAAATAAAATTTTGCTTCACTTTGTGAAATCTGGTTCTTTTCCCACTCTATTCAGTATGTCCCTACTTCCAGTCTAATTCTCCACATGGTTTCAAAGATTCAGCTTCAACTCTTAAGCACATCTGGTTTATAATCCAAGTCATATAGATGCATCATCTCTCAGGTATTGTGGTACCTCCAAACTTTGCCAACTGCTCCTACTACTCATTGCTATTGGCTAAAAGAAGTGGGCACAGTTCCGTGAGGTAATTTCCATTTCTCTATGGATAAGATAGAACATGGTTTCTGCTGGTGGAGGAAAGGGGGTTGATTGTTTTGTCTTTGCATGGGAGAGATTATACTCTGCATTATGATGAAGTGATTCTGCATTATGATGAAGTGATTCATATGTCCCGGTAAGTAGCATGTTTATAGAGGGATGCAGAATGGCCAACGTCTGGCATTCCTGCCAGCAGCCTCCATGGCTATTCCCTTGGAGGACATGACAAGTCTGTTACAGCATTATTTCTAGCTTATCCCTAATGCAACCCCAGAATGTTGACTCAGGATTCCTGGGCACAATGCTTTATTCTAGCACCTCAAAGTATGAGCTTAGCATCAGTCAGGAGCTTATTAGACAGGCAGATTCTCAGGCCTCACCCTAAATTTACTGAATCCAAATCTGGCCTCACTTTCAGGAACTCTTTACAAGCTGTGGAAGAGAATTACCTAAACATAACCCAATCACCCACTGCATCATTTCATTGAGTGGTTTGTTGTCAGTTTGCATTAAATTACCTGGGATATTGATTACAGAAGTTGATTCGTAGCTTACTCCTGAGAATCTAGGATGATGCCAGGAATCTATATTTTTGACAAATGCCCTGGAGTATTCTTAAATGTACACTGATGTGGTGGGTTTCAAAGTAAATATGACTGTTTCTCTGGAATGCAACACACATTTTAACATACAGGGAGACAGGGTGGGGTGAGGCAGTGGTTTCCCTAGGTGTATGTTGAAAAAACTCTTGGGGCTGGGTGCGGTAGCTCATGCCTGTAATCCCAGCACTTTGGGAGGCCGAGGTGGGCAGATCACTTAAGGTCAGGAGTTTGAGACCAGCCTGGCCAACATGGTGACACCCCGTCTCTACTAAAAATACAAAAAGTAGCCAGGCACAGTGGCATGTGCCTGTAAACTTTGGAGGCTGAGGCAGGAGAATGGCTTGAACCCGGGAGACTAGAGGTTGAAGTGAGCTGAGATGGTGTCACTGTACTCCAGGCTAGGTGACAGAGTGAGACTCTGTCAAAAAGAAAAAAGGAAAGAAGAAAGAGAGAGAGAGAAAAGAAAGAAAAGAAAAGAAAAAAGAAAACGGTTTTGGTCTCTCTGAGGTCAGGCCAAGGCATAAATTATGTAGTGTATGAATGTGGAAAACACAGGCTGTGGAGTCATACACCATTTACTAGGTGAACATAATTTTGTTGAGCCGTAGCTATAATGTCATGATAATTATTATGCTTGGCCTGTTATAGGGAGGACTCTGGTAAGTTTCTGGTGCATAGTAGGAACTCAAGCTTTTGTGTCCATTGATATGTACTACTATTTCCATTTATTTATCATTTTGAATATACAATCAATAACAAAAATAAATAATAGCTAATATTAATTGAGTGTTTATTATATACTAGGCACTACATGAAGTATTTAATATATATTATCTCATTTATTCTTTACAAAAACTCTACCAGGTTGATATTATTATTCTCTTTGTTTGACAGATAAAAGGAATTGAGACGTGGGGAGCAGCCAAATGCTCCTAAGGTTGCTAAGCTTAGACTCTTTCAAGCATAAGTGGCACCATGCTAGCTTGGTGAAGGTTGAAATGATGTAAGAGACAAGGTCTTGGGAAAAATGTTTTTATAATCTTGGAGGCAAGCAAGTCTATGCAAACAAATAACCAAGATGAAGAAATACTCAGAACTTCCAAGGGATACACATGGAATGTCACAGACTTTCATTGGAAGAAGAGGCCACTTTCAAGTTCAATGGCCAGGGCAGATTTCATGAAGAAAGTGATTTTTAAATGTAACATTGAAAGATATATAGAGTTCTGGTAGAAAGGGATTGAATGAGTTACCACATGGAAAGTATAAACCTCTTAAATAGGATCTGGCATAGAGGAAATGCTTAGTATTTTAATGTATCTCTACTATTCTAGGTATTATAGTGTATCTCTACTATTGCTATCACTATTATTATCATTACTCCTCTGTGTGTGTTTGTGTGTGTGTATGTGTGTGTGTGTGTGTGTTGTAACAAGTTTTAATGTGTATTGTGAAGGCATCTACAGAAGCCACTTGGTGTATACAAACTCAGCAACCTCATCTCACCCACAGTTCATTTCTCTCTCCATGAGGTCTTTCTGAGAAACTTCATCAAAGGTCATATTCCAGATATGAACCCTCCCCTGACATACTGCTCTAGTCTCCATCTGAAATGATTGTGAAAATTGTGTGTGATGTGGTTTTTTGTGAACTCATCTACACATCATGATGTTTAGGTGGCTACTTCCTTCACAGCCTCCCCTGGGGTTGTGGGCAGGTGTCACATGGCTGTCATGGGTGCTTTGTGGTGATCTCATTGCAGGGAATTTCTTCTGCATCTTATAGCATCTGTTCCTCTGTTCATCTTGTCCTCAGATGTTTGGATCCATCTTCCCTCAAGCCAATGAGGTGTCTCAAATAATCCAGGACATGTGGGCTTTGGAGCTTGCAAACCTCATCTTAAAGACTGTAGTCCTAAAGTCCTGATTGTGTGACTGTCTTAGTCCATTTTTTGTTGTTGTTGCTTATAACAGAATATCTGAAACTGGGTAATTTATAAAGAAAAGGAATATATTTCTTACAGTTTTGGAGGCTAAGTTCAAGGTTGAGGGGGCACATCTGGTTAGAATGGTCTTGCTGGTGGGGATTCTCTGAGAGTCCCCAGGTGATGCAGGGTGTCACATGGCAAAGGGGCTGAGTGTGCTAATTCAGATGTCTCCTCCTCCTCCTCCTTGTCCTCCCCTCCTCCTCCTTTATCTTCTTCTTCCCTTCTTCTTCTTCCTCCTCCTCCTCCTCCCCCTCCTCCTCCTCCTCCTCCTCCTTCTCCTCCTTCTCCTCCTCCTCCTTCTCCTCTTCTTCCTCTTCTTCTCCTCTTCTTCTTTCTCTTCTTCTTTTTTTGGATGGAGTTTTGCTCTTGTTGCCCAAGCTGGAGTGCAATGGTGTGATCTCGGCTCACCACAACCTCTGCTTCCCAGGTTCAAGTGATTCTCCTGCCTCAGCCTCCTGAGTAGCTGGGATTGCAGGCACGTGCCACCACACCCAGCTAATTTTGTATTTTTAGTAGAGACAGGGTCTCTCCATGTTGGTTAGGCTGGTCTTGAACTCCAGACCTCAGGTGATCGGCCTACCTCAGTCTCCCAAAGTGCTGCAATTACAGTTGTGAGCCACCATGCCTGGCTTCTTCCTCTTCTTATAGGGCTATCAGTCCCACTCCCATAGTAACCCATTACTCCATTAATCCATTAATCCATGACAGCTAAGCCCTCATGACCCAATTACCTCTCAAAGGCCCCAACTCATGGCATTAACACACTGGAGATTAAACTTTTACATGAATTTTAGAGGGGATAAATACTCAAACCATCGTAGTGACCTTGGCCAAGTCACCTATCCTCTCTGAGTCTCATTCAAATGCCCATCTTGGAGGATATCTGTGCATCTTGGCAATGTGTGTTTGCCTCTGTGTCCCCACACAAATTTCATCTTGAATTCTGATCCCCATATGCGAATTAAGGCCAACTGGAAATGATTGGATCATGGGGGCAGTTTCCCCCATGCTATTCTCTTGATAATGAACAAACTCTCATGAGATTCGATGGTTTTGAAAGTGACCATTTTTTCCTGTGCTCTCACTTCTCCCTCTTGCTACCTTGGGAATAAGGTGTCTGCTTCCCCTTCCACCATGATTGTAAGTTTCCTGAGGCCTCTCCAGCTATGCAGAACTGTGAGTTAACAAATTGCTTTCCTTTATAAGTTACCCAGGCTCAGGAAAGTTCTTTATAGTAGTATGAAAACAGACTAACACATATGTATAGCTCTGGCTCCCAGGCATCCTTCAATAGGAATTTTCTGAGTACCTGCTATATGCCTGAGTGTTGCTCTAAGTGCTAGGGCTACAATGAAAACAAAACCAACAAAGTCCCTAACCTCATCAGAGTTGATCAGTAAATACATAGCACATCACAGTGTAGCAAGTGCTACACATAAAAATAAGGCAGGATCAGGGGAAAGACTATTCTGGTGGTGGAGGGATTATATTTATGGTGAGTGGGGAAGGCCTCACTGCCAGGGGTCATTTGAGCAGAGAACAGAGAGAAATGATGATAGAGACATAAACCCTCTGACCTTAGGGTTTATATTCTGGATGCTTCTCCTGCCTGGGACACTCTATCCATAGATAGCCACATGGCTGACTCCCTTATCTCCTTTGGGTCTCTCTCTTCCATATCTTCTTCATGGTGAGGTCTTCTCTGACAACTTCTTTGGAAAATAGTTGAGCATCACAATCAGTGTCTGCCTCCTCACCCCATTTAATTTATCTCCATAGTACTCATTACCACCTGGCATATATTTATTATATGTTAATTTAATGTCTGCTTCTAGAACAGGTTGGCAAACCACAGCCCACTGTCTGTTTTATTTTTATTTTTTTTCTGAGAAGGAGTTTTGCTCTGTCACCCAGGCTGGAGTGCAGTGGCGTGATGTTGGCTCACTGCAACCTCTGCCTCCTGGGTTCAAGCGATTCTTGTGCCTCACCCACCTGAGCACTGTCGTGTCTGGCTAATTTTTGTATTTTTAGTAAAGACAGGGCTTTGCCGTGTTGACCAGGCTGGTCTTGAACTCCTGACCTCAAAGTGATGTAGCTGCCTCAGCCTCCCAAATTGTTGGGATTATAGGTTTAAGCCACCATGACTGGCCCCATTGTCTGATTGTGTAAATAAAGTTATATTAGAATACAGCCACAGTCATCCCTTTGTGTATTGTGTATGGTTGCTCTCACAATACAACAGCAGATTTGAGTGGTTGTGACAGAGACAGTGTGGTCCTCATAGCTTAAACTATTTGCTATTTGGTCCTTCACAGAAAAAAACTTTGCAGACTCGTCTTCTACAATATAAGCCCTGTGGAAGCAGAAATTTTGTTTTGTTTATTGTTGTATCCCCAGGTCCTAGTACAGTGCTTAGCTTGTAGTAGCTCCTCAATAAATATTAGTTTACTGAATGAGTGAATGAATGTAGGAGAAGAGTAAGGAGAATAACCAGAAAACCAGGCCAGTCTTGAGTCTTGAATGCTGTGCTAAAGGCCTTGGCTTCCCTGGTGGTCAGGGAAAAGGGAGTGTCCAGTGAAGAGGAGGGTGAAGGAAACTCTCTGGGTTCCATCAGTGAAGAAGTTAAACAGCTATTTCTACCATGAGATGACTATTATTCATGTTGCTATTATTCATGCATTACTACAGTGCATGTCCAACGTGCATGTTGGAGACATCATGTGTAAGTGTGGGCATATGGGCACCATTTTTGAATACCTGGTACCATTACTCAAAGTGGAATAGAGGTTGTGTAATGGAGGACCCCTAGGGTCACAACATGCAGTGGGTGATTCATGCTTCCCCCACCAACCACCTGTGGAATCTGGAGAATTTAATGAACTTCCCAAACCTCAGTATCCTTGCCTTCAAAATGGGATATTAACAGATCTACACTCATAGAGATTTTTATGGATTTAAGGAGTTAGTTAATGTAAAGTGTTTGGATCAGTGTCTGACACTCAGTCAACTGTTAATGAATATTAGTGATACTTCATGATTAACAACTCTCCATGATGTCCCCCCATGTGTGTATTATCATAACAGTGTATAATGTCACATAGTAAAGAATTTAACCTTATTCAAAGAGAGGTCTGTCCTTTGCCCTCAGATTCTGGTTGGTAATCTGTAAGCCCTGGAGCTGTCATGCTTGATAGGAGTGTCTTTATTTGCTTAGGGATCCTGGGCTAGCCAGATTGAAGCAATGTGATTTAGGGTAGGGGCTTTGAGCCAAACCAACACTGTGATTTAGGATAGGGAACTTGGTCCAGCCAGATGGTAACTATGTGATATATAGCAGGGACTCTGAGCCACACCAACAATGGTGTGTAGGATGGAGGCTTTGGGTCATGCAGTTTTACCTCCTGAGGACTGGAAACTGAGATCAGCCATGTGGGCAGTAAACGTCCCTACATGATGGAGCCACAATAAAGACTCTGGACGCCAAGGCTTGGGTGAGCTTCCCTGGTTGGCAACACTCCATGCATATCAATGCCAGCAGTGTAGTGTTGTCCTAACTTTGTGGGAAGAGGCCAACTGGAAGGTCTGTGTTCCCCCTCCACCGCCACCCCTGCCTATATCGTCCCCTGTTTGTCTCTTCCCTTGGCTTATTTAAATCTTAACCTTATTTTTTTCCATGTAATGAACTGTGTATAACAGCTTTCGGTGAGTTCTACAAATCCTTCTAGCAAGTTATCAAAACTGAGGGTGGTTTTGAGAACCCCCTGTATTTACAATTGCTGTCAGTAGTAGGAGTGGGTTTGTATGAACTGTTCTAACTTTGGAGTTGGCTTTTTGCAAATGTGCAGAATGTGGGCTTCCATGTACGCCTGGTTCCTTCCTGGCCTGACCCCTCAAGAGGCGAACTGTCCCAACACATCCTCCTCAGGGGACCTGTACCCTCTTCAGTTTCTTCTGTCACTGAGGTTGATGAGGAGACAAGACCACTACATCAGCATCCCAGGTATACCATTTTCTAGAGGCTACAGGACTGGGTGTTTCTGACCCAAATGGGAACCTGGGAGGGAAGAAGGACGTGCAATTCCCTTCTTTCTTCCCCAGACCTTTGTGGTGAATGCCCTGTCCTCACACTGAAGCCTTACACTGGGGCCACAGAAATAGACAGATAGGGCCTAGTCTATCATTGATGGGCATTTGGGTTGGTTCCATATCTTTGCTATTGTGAAGAGTGCTACAATGCACATACATGTGCATGTATCTTTATAACAGAATGATTTCTATTCCTTTGGGTATATACCCAGTAATAGGATTGCTCAGTCGAATGGCATTTCTGGTTCTAGATCCTTGAGGAATCGCCACACTGTCTTTCACAATGGTTGAACTAATCTACATTCCCACCAACAATGTAAAAGCATTCCTATTTCTCCACAGCTTTACCAGCATCTGTTGTTTCTTGACTTTTTATTTATTTATTTATTTTGAGTGGGAGTTTCACTCTTGTTGCCCAGGCTGGAGTGCAGTGGCACAATCTTGGCTCACTGCAACCTCCACTTCCCAGGTTTAAGTGATTCTCTTGCCTCAGCCTCCCAAGTAGCTAGGATTACAGGTGCCCACCACTGCGCTACGCTAATTGTTCTATTTTTAGTAGAGATGGGGTTTCATCATGTTGACCAGGCTGGTCTTGAACTTTTGACCTCAGGTGATCCACCAGCTTCAGCTTCCCAAAGTGCCGGGATTACAGGTGTGAGCCACCGCACTTGACCGTTTCTTGACTTTTTAATAATCGCCATTCTGACCATCATGAGATGGTATCTTATTGCAGTTTTCATTTGCTTTTCTCTAATGATCAGTGAAGTTGAGCTTTTTTTCATATGTTTGTTGTCTGTATAAATGTTGTCTTTGGAGACGTGTCTGTTCACCTCTTTTGCCCACTTTTTGATGCGGTTATTTGTATTTTTCTTATAAATTTGTTTAAGTTCTTTGTAAATTCTGGAGATTAGACCTTTGTCAGACGGGTAGACTTTAAAAATTTTCTCCCATTCTTTAGGTTGCCTGTTCACTCTGATGCTAGTTTCTTTTTGCTGTACAAAAGCTCTTTAGTTTAATTAGATCCCACTTGTCAATTTTAGCTTTTGTTGTAATTGCTTTTGGCGATTTCATCATAAAATCTTTGCCCATGCTTACATCCTGAATGGTATTAAAGAAAATGTGGTACATATGCAGCCACTAAAAGGAATGAGAACATGTCCTTTGCAGGGACATGGATGGAACTGGAAGCCAGCATTCTCAGCAAACTAACACAGGAACAGAAAATCACACACCGCACGTTCTCACTCGTAAGTGGGAGTTGAACAATGAGAACACATGGGCACAGGGTGGGGAACAACATACACTGGGGCCTGTGGCAAGGGGAGGGGAGGGAGAGTATCAGGACAAACAGCTAATGCATGTGGGGCTTAAAACCTAGGTGACAGATTGATAGGTGCATTAAACCACCATGGCACATGTATACCTATATAGCAAACCTGCATATTTTGCACATGTATCCTGGAACAAAGTTAAAAAAGAAAGGGAAAAAACAGATGGGGCAGACTCCAAGGGGAATGAGGTTCACATCCCATGGGAAAGGAAAACGTATCAATGCATAATAATGATAATAATCATAATATTACACATTAATAAAATATGTTCATCCTGTCATTCTTGTGCACACAGTTCTATGCACATGTAGGTTTCTTTAGGACACATTCTTATAACTGCCATTGCTCCATCAAGGGAGTCATTGATTCAACAAACACCTAATGAGTGCCTGTTATGTGCTGGGCACTATTCTAGGAAGTTGGGAGATGTCATGGGCGTGAGTTCCCTGAGTTCTTTGCAGTTTTTTTCAGAACATAATAAGCTCTCTGAACTGCCCGAGGGTCTCTGTCCAGAGTTTGTAGCGTGTAAGATGTTATGGGCTCTGTGCCCTGTATGAGGACTTTGAATTCTGTGGCAGGGTCTATATCCCAGGGAGTGAGGTCCCTGAGCTGTTTGGGTAATTTTTGCCCAGAATATGAATTCTCTGGTACATTGGGACATCTGTGTCTCAGCGTGTGAGGTCTGACCTGTTTGTGGCTCTGTGTCCAGGGTATGAAGGCTTTGAACTTTATGGGGGTCTCTGTCTGCAATATGAGGTCTCTGAGCTCTTTACGGAGGGGGTGGTTTGTGTCCAGGATGTGAGGTCTTTGAATTGTTTGGGGATTTTATTTTTATCCAGTGGATGAGGTCTCTGAGATTTGGGGGACTATTTTTTCAGAGTTGAGATTTTAAAACAGGTTGGGATTTTTTTTTTCTAGTGTGTAAGGTCTGAGTTCTTTAAGTGTCTGTGGATGTAATGTTTCTGAGCTGCTTGGGGGTCTGCATCCCAGGGTGTGAGATCTGCGTTCCTGGGGAGTTTGTATCACAGTGTCTCTGGGTTCTGGGTTCTTGGTAGGTCTGTGTTCACATCATGAGGTGTCTGTGTATTTAGGGGTCTGTATCCTGGATTTGAGGTCGCCCAGCTATTTGGTGTGATCTATGAAGAACTGGAGGTCTCTGGACTCTGGGGTCTCTGAACTCAGAGTGTGACTTCTCTGAGATGTTTAAGGGTCTGTGCCAATGTGTGATATCTTTTAGCTATTTGGAGTCTTTATTTTATGAGAGTCCTGAACTGGTTGGCTGTTTTGTAGGATGTGAGGTCTCTGGCTGTTTGGGAAGTTGCATTCTTGATGTATATAGTTTTGGGTCTGTGTCTAAGATGTGTCTGTCTGCAGGTCTCTGAGCTGTTTCTGTGCCTGTTCTCAGGTTGTCAGGTCTCTGAGGTATCTGGGGAGTCTGCAATCAAAATATGATGTTTCTGAACACTTTGGGTATCTGTGCTTGAGAAAGTGAATCTCCTGAGCCATTTGGAGGTCTCTGTTTATCATGTAAGGTCTCTCAGCTGTGTAGCCATCTTTGTCCAGAGTATAAGATCTCTGAGCAATTTGGGGGTCCCTGTCCAAGGTGTGAATTGTTTCAGCAATTTGGGTCTTCATCTCAGAGTGTGAGGTCTCTAAGTTGATTGTTTCATATTTAATGTCTGTCTGTTGTTCGGGGATTTGGTGCTCAGGGATGAGGTCTCTGAATTCTCTGGAGTTCTGTGTTTCAAGGTATGAGTCTGAAGTATTTCAAAGTCTGCGTTGGGGCTATGAAGTCTCTAAACTTTTTGAGGGTCTGTATTTCAAGTTGTTTGAATCTGTGCTAGTTAGGGTTTTGTATTCAGGGTGTGAGGTCTCTGAATTAATTAAGGGTCTCGGTTTCAAAGTGTGAGTCTGAAGTACTTTCAGTCTGTGTTTAGGGTATAAGGCCTCTGAAATCTTTGAAGATATTTGTCCCAAGGTTTTAGTCTGTTGTATTCAGGGTCCAACTTCAGGATTTGGGGTTTTAAATGCTTGAATGATCTGTGGTCTAGATCACTGAGGTAAGTGTTCAGGGTGTTCTGAAATGTCTGAGTGTGTTTCTTGGGGTTTGAATATGGGAAAGCTGGGTGTCTTTGAGAGTGTGAAGTCTCTGAACTTGTAGAGGGTTGCTGACAAGGTTTGGATTGGAGATATTTGAGGGTCTGTGTTTAGGCTCTGGGGTCTCTGAGCTTTTAGAGGGTCTTTGTCTTAAGGTTTTAGTGTGAGTTATTTGGGCCTCTGCTTACGATGTGAGATCTTTAGAAGGTGTATGTCCCAAGGATGGAGTCTGAGGTGTTTGGGCATGTGTTCAGTAGAGTTCTAAGTTTGGGTTGAAGGTATTTGGGGCCCGAGTTCAGGGTATGAGAAACATGCTCTTTAAGGGTCTGTATTCCAAGTTTTGAGTTTGAAGTATTTGAAGGTTTATGTTCAGAGTGTCAGGTTTGAACTCATGGGAGGTCTGTGTTCCAAGGTTTCAGTTTAAGGCATCTGGGGATCTTTGATCAGGTTGTGAGTTCTCAGGAATCATTGAGAATTTACAATCCAAGGTTTGAGTCTGAGATATGTGGGTGTCTCTGTTCAGGATATAAAGTCTCTGAACTCTTTGAGGGTGTGTGTCTCATTTTTTTTTTGGTCTAAGTTTTTGGAGGAATGTGTTCAGGGTGTGCAGTCTCTAAACTCTCTGAGGATCTGTGCCCCAATGTTGGAATCAGGTATTCAGGGGTCAATATCTAATGGTGTGAATCTCTGAAACACTGAAGGTCTGTGTTTTGATGTTTAAGTCTGACATATTTGGAGGCTCATATTCAAGTGTGAGGTCTCTGGAACTTTAGGGAGTTACCAAGATATTATGAGTCAGTCATTTGGCAGCAGTGTACAGGGTATGAAGTATCTGAACTTTTGGTTTCTGTATCCAAATACTTGGTTCTGAGATATTTGGGGATCTGTAGTCAGGGTGTGAGATCTCTGAACTTTTATAGTGTCTATGTACCAGGTCTTTATTGTGAGTTATTTTGAGTCTGTATTCAGGGCAGGAAGTCTGAATTTTTAAAATCTCAGTCCCAAGATTTCAGTCTGATGTTTCTGGGGATCTGAATTCAGAATTTGGGGTTTCTACTATTTGAGGGTCTTTGTTCCAATTTTTCACTCCAAAGTGTCTGGGAGTCCACGTTTAGGGTTTGCTGTGTTTGAAGGCATTGAGGTCTGTGTCCTAAGCTTTTAATCTGAGGTATATTAGTCTGTTTTCACACTGCTGATAAAGACATACCTGAGACTGGAAGAAAAAGAGGTTTAGTAGACTTACAGTTCCACATGGCTGGGAAGGCCTGACAATCAAGGTGGAAAGCAAGGAGGAGAAAGTCACGTCTTACGTGCATGGCAACAGGCGAAGAAGGAGAGCTTGTGCAGGGAAACTCACATTTTAAAAACCATCAGATATCATGAGACTCACTCACCATCACAAGAACAGCACGGGAAAGACCTGCCCCCATAATTCAACCATCTCCCACTGAGTTCCTCCCACAACACATCAGAATTATGGGAGCTACAAGATGAGACTTGGATGGGCACACAGAGCCAAACCATATCATGAGGGATCTGAGGTGAATGTTCAGGATGTGAGGTCTCTGAATTTTAGAGGGTCTTTGTTCTAAAGCTTTAGTGTGAATTACTTAAGGTCTGAGTTGGAGTTTGAGCTCAGTGATTTTCTAAAGGGTGTCTGTCCCAAGTTTGGGTTGCGGGTATTTGTGGTCTTTGTTCAGGGTATGATGTCTCTGAATCATTGAGGGTCTAATTTTATTAGGTTTGAGTTTGAGGACTTGGGGGTCAGTGTTCTGATCAAGAAGCCTCCCAAATTTATGAGGGTCTGTCTTTTAATGTTTGAGTCAGAAGCACTGAGGATCCTCTGAACTATTGAGGGTCTGTGTCCCAGAGGATGAGTTTGGAGCATTTGGGGGTCTGTGTTTAGTATGTTAGTTCCTTGAACTCTTGGAGGATCTTGGTTTTAACGTTTGAGTTTGAGATATAAGAATGTGTGTGCAGAGTAGTGTGGTCTGTGTATTCATTGAAGTCGGTGCCCCATGGCTTGAAACCTATGTGTTTGGGGGTCAATATTTAGGGTGTCAGGTCTCTGAATTTTTATTATGGTTATGTCTTAATATTTGAGTCTGAGATACTTACAGGTTCATATTCAGAGTGCAAGGACTCCAAAATCTTTGAGAGTATGAGTTACAAGGTTTAAGTCTGAGGTATTGGGCAGTCAATGGTCAGACTATTTTCTCGTACCTTTGAGGGTTCATATTTGAATGTTTGTGTGTGACATATGTGGGGATCTATATTCAGGGTATACAATTTCTGAACTATTGAGGAGCTGTGTCCAGGGTATCAGTCAGTAGTATTTGAGGGTCTTTTCATAGTGTTAGGTCTTTGAACTCTGAGGGATCCAGGTTTTGATGTCTGAGTCTCAGGTCTGGGGCTCTGTATTCAGGGAGTGTGGTCCTTGAACTGTCTGTGTCCTGAACTTTCAACCTGAGCTATCTGGGGATCATTGCTCAGGGTGTGAGGCCTCTAGACTTTTGGAGTGTGACGGAGGTTTTGTGTGCCAATTTTTGGGTCAGTGTTCAGGGTGTGAGATCTCTGAACTTTCTAGAGAGTCTATATTTTAATGTTTTCGTCTGAGGTATTTGGAGGTCTGTGTTCAGGGATTGCAATCTTTGAACTCTTTGACAGTTTGTGTCCCAGGATTGAGTTGCAGATGTTTCAGGGTCTGTGTTTAGGGTTTGAGGTCTCTGATATCCTTGAAGGTCTGAGTCTCAGGGTTTGTATCTGAGGGGCTTTGCTCCCATTTTTGTGTCTGAAGTATTTTGGGGTCCATGTTCAACTTGAGTTGTATTTGAACTCATTGAGTTTTGTCACGCAGGGTTTAAATCTGAGTGTCAGTGTTCAGGGTGTGATATCTCTAAAATTTTAGAGGATTTTTAGCCCAAATTTAAAGGTCAATTATTTGGGAGTCTAATTTTAGGGTGTGAAGTCCGTATTTTTTTTTTTTTAAATTGAGACGGAGTTTCTATCTTGTCGCCCAGACTGGAGTGCAATGGCACAATCTTGGCCCACTGTAACCTCCACCTCCTGGGTTTAAGTGATTCTCCTGCCTCAGCCTCCTGACTAACTGGGATTACAGGCACCCACCACCACGTCTGGCTAATTTTTGTGTTTTTGGTAGAGATAGGGTTTCACCATGATGGCCAGGCTGGTCTCGAATGCCTGACCTCAGATGATCCACCCACCTCGGCCTCACAAAGTGCTGGTATTACAGGTGTGAGCCACCATGCCCAGCTGAGGTTCGTAATTTTCTAAGGGCCTCTGTTTCAAGTTTGGGTCAGTGATTTTTATGGTGTGTTTTCACAGTGTTTGATGTCTGAATTATCTGAAGGTCTGTGTCTCAACACCTAAGACCAAGGTAAAGGAGGGTATCTGTACTCGGCATGAGATCTCTTTACTCTTTGAGGGTCTGTGTCAAGGTTTGAATCTGAATTATTTAGGTATGTGTTCAGAGTTTGAGATCTCTGAACTTTTTAGAGGGTCAGTGTCCCAATATTTGAGTCTGAGGTATGTGGGTCTATGTTGAGGTTGTAAGGTGTCTGAGCTCATTGGCGGTTTGCGTCCAAGATATGAGTCAGAGCTATTTGGTGACCTATGTTCAGAGTTTGGGTTTCGAAAGCCTGAGTTCCAAGATATGAATCTGAGGAATTTCTGTGTCTGTTCATGATATGAGTTTACTAAACTATTGTGGGTCTGTGTTTTAGGCTTTGATTCTGATATATTTGGGGTGTGTACTTGAGTGTGAGGTCCTTGAACTTTTAGGTGTGATCAAGCTTTTTATGTCAATTTTTTGGTCAGTGTTTAAGGTGTGAGGCCTCTGAATTTTCTAGAGAGTCTGTATCTTAATGTCTTAGTCCGAGGTATTTGGAGGTCTGTGTTCAGGGTTTAAAGTTTCTGAACTCTTTGGTAGTTTGTGTCACAATAATTGAGTCTAAGGTATTTTGGGGGCCTTTGTTCAAGATTTGAGGTCCCTGATCTCTTTGAGGGTCTGAGTCTCAAATTGTACCAATTGGTCTCTGTTCCAGCTTTTGTGTCTAAACTATTCGAGTGTCCAGATTCAGGATGTGTTTTGTTTGAATTCATTGAGGTTCTGTGTTCCAATGTTTGAGTGTGAAAATTGTGGGGGTCAGTTTCAGAAAGTTAAGGGTCTCTGAATTTTTTATAGGTCTTTGTTCCAGAGTTTTAGCATAAATTTTGTGTTGTCTGAATTCAGGGTGTGAAGTCTATGTTTTCTAAAAGGTCCCTTTCCCACTTTTGGGTCACTTTTGGTATTTGTGGTCTGTGCTTAGGGTGTGAGGTGTCTGCATGCATTTAGAGTTTGTGTTCCAAGGTTTGAATCTAGGTAGTTGGTGGCCTGGGCGGCGGGGAGAGAGTGTCTGCATTCAGTTTGTGAGGCCTTTAAAATATTTGAGGTGTTGTACTTTAACATTTAAGTTGGTTATATTTGGGGATTTTCAGTCAGGGTATGAGGTTTCTTAATTATTGAGCCTTTGTGTCCTGTGGTATATGTTTGTGCTGTTTAGGTTTGAGTTTTAGGTGTTTTGAGGCCTGTATTCAAAGCATGAGGTCTCTGAACCGCAGTTCCAGGGTGTGAAGTTTCTGGGCTCTTTGGGATTCTCTGAAGCAGTGTGGATGACATGTTCCTGTTTGTGGGTCTGGTTCTGGGGCGTGTGGACTGGGCACTGTTGTGGACTCTCTAAGGTATGAGGTCTTGGAGCTATTTTAGGATCTGTGTTTAAAGTGTGAGGTTTCTGAACATTTTTTTGGATCTTTTTTCAGAATGTTAGGTCTCTGAACTCTGGGGAATCTCAGTTAACGTTTAAGTCTGAAATATCTGGGGATATGTGTTCAGAGTGTTAAGCTTCTGAACTCTTTGACGGTATGTCCCAAGGTATGAGTTTGATATATTTGGGCTCTAGGTTCAGAATTTAATGTCTGTGAACCTTTGGAGGGTCTGCACCTCAATATTTGAGTAATGTGTGGGTCTGTGCTCAGGGTGTGAGGTCTGTGAATTCTTTGAGGGTCTGAGTGCCAAGGTTTGAATGTAATGTATTTGTGTGTCTCTGTTCGTGGGGTGAATCTACTGAAGCCTTTGAGAGTCTGCATTCCAAGGTTTTGAGCTGGAAGTGTTTTGTTGTCCTTGTTGAAAGTGCGAGGTCTCTGATTTATTTGAGTGCCCTTGTTTCGAGTTTTGAATATGAGTTTCCTGGTGGGGTTGGGGGTGGTTTGTTTTTAATCTGTGATGTCTCTAAGCTTTTTGGTGTCTGTGTTCCAAGGTTTGAGTTTTAGGTGTCTGGAGGCCTATATTCAGGGCATGAGGTCTCTGAACTCATCAAGGTATGTGTTCCAAAATTTGAGTGTGAGGTGTTTAAGGGACTATACTCACGGTGTGTGTTCTCTGAACTCTTTGAGAATCTGTGGTCAAAATTTTCAGTTTGAAGTGTTTGGAGGTCTTTGGTTGTGTCATGAGATCTCCGAAATTTTTGAGGGTCTGTTTCCCACAGTTCGAGTCTATCATATTTGGGACTAGTATACAGAGTACGTCTTCCCTGAAATCATTCAGAGTCTGTGTTCAGGGTGTGAAGTCTCTTAATTCATTGAGGGTCTATGTTCCAAAGCTGAGACTCTCTTAATTCTTCAAGAGCAGTGTTTTGGCCAGGCATGGTGGCTCATGCCTGTAATCCCAGCACTTTGGAAAGCTGAGGTGGGTGGATCACAAGGTCAGGAGTTTGAGACCAGCCTGGCCAACATAGTGAAACCTCATCTCTACTAAAAATACAAAAAATTAGCTAGCTGTGGTGGCACATGCCTGTAGTCCCAGCTATTCGGAAGGCTGAGGCAGAGGCTGTAGTGAGCCAAGATCATGTCACTGTACTCCAGCCTGGGTGACAGAGCAAGACTCCATCTCAAAAAAAAAAAAAAAAAAAAAAGCAATGTTTCAAGATTTCAGTCTGAGTATTAGGGCCTAAGTTCCCATGTTTTATCCCTGATAACTGGGGTAGGAGTGGCATGAGTCCTTGTTCCAGGGAGTAAGGATGCTGAATTGTTTAGGACTTTGTGTTCAGGATGTGAGGTTTGTGATTTGTGCAGAGTTCTCTGGTTTGAGATCTGTGAGGTTTCTGTGAATCTGTGTTTAGTGTGAGAGGTTGCTGAGTTCTTTAGGTGCCTTCATGCAGAGAGTGAAGTCTTTATACTCTTTGGTCAATTCGAGGGTGTGAAGTTTCTGAGCTCTTTGGGTCTCTCTAAACCAGTGTTGATGATGTGTTCCTGTTTGTGGGTCTGGTTCCAGGGTGTGTGCACTGGTCACTGTTGTGGACTCCCTAAGGTATGAGTTCTTGGAGCTATTTTAGGATCTGTGTTTAAAATATGAGGTCTCTGAACATTTTTTGAATCTGTGTTCCTGGCTTTGAAGTTTTTAAACTCTTTGGAACACTGTGTTTCACAGTGAGAGGTCTCTTAGATTTTGGGATTCTTTGGCCAAGTTACGAGGTATTTGATCTGCTTTGGGGTCTGTGTTCAGTTTATGAGGTCTTTGACTAATTGTGTGCCGGGTAGAAGATCTTTTAGCTTTGGAGTTCATTGTTCAGAGAATGAACTATCTGGAGTTTCGAAGGTCTCTGAACAGTATGGGGGGCTGTGCCCAGGGTATAAAGTCCATGATCTCTTTTGGTGTCTATGCTCCAGAAGGTGAGGTTTTAAGCTGTTTTTGAGGTTTCTGAGGGGGCTCTCTGAACATGATGTGAGTTGTCTGAAGACTTTGACAAAGAGGTCCAAGGTGTTAGGTTTCTAAGTTAATTGTGGGTCTGTTTCCCAATGTTCAAGGTCTTTCACCTGTATGGGGATCTGTGTTCAGGCTCAGGGGTCTGTAAATCCGTTTTTGTAAATATGAAACCTACAAATATAAAATTTGTAAATATGAACCCCCAAATATCTAATACTCAAACTTTGGAGCATAGAACATTTAAAAGTTCAGAGACTTCACACCTTAAACTCAGTTTTTCATACCTCGGACTCAAAGCTTGGAAGAGGACTTACATGAGTTTAGAAACCTTACTCCCTGAAAACTCCCCAAATAGCTCAAATTAAACCTTGTAATACAGACCTTTAAAGAATTCAGACACTTTAGACCCTGAAAAAAAGTCACCTCAGACTCAAATATTGGAAGAGAATCTCAAAGATTTTAGAAATCCTACCGTGAAAAGAGATCCCTAGGTACCACTCTGTGAATGCAGTCCTGCAAATATCTCAGATTTGAATTCTGGAACACAGGACCTCAAAGAAGTTAGTGGCTTCACACCCTAACTATAAGTCCCCAAATGCCACAAACTCAAATCTTGGCACACAGAATCTCCAAGAGTTCTGAGTCTCTGAGATCTCACACCCTGAAGAGAGACATTAGAACCTCAGAACAAAACTTAGGACAAAAACCTTAAAAGAATTCAGACCCAAACACCTCAGACTCAAACCTCGGAACAAAGACCCTCAATGACTTCAGAGACCAAAATCCTACAGAAAGGCCCATGATATGGAAACTCGGAATTGTATGTCACAGGCTCTCAGAATTCAAAGACTTCAGACTCTAAACACAGAGCAACAAATACCTTAGACTCAATCCTATGGAAAAAAAAATGCTGTCAAAAAGATCTCACACTTTGAATGCAGATCCCAAAATGATTCAGATTTAAACACTGGAACATAATTAGTTCAGAGACCTTCCATTCCCTGCTCAGAGGAATGAAACATTTCTGATTCTGAAGTTGGAACAGAGGTCTTCAAAGATTTTAATAATTTGCACCCAGAACATGAATACCCAAATACCACCGAATATAGGAAAGGCAAACTTTTTTCTCCTATTATACTCTCACAGCACTCAATACTTCACTTCTGATGCCAGATATATGGGAATTTTTGCACGCATCAATTCTCCAGTAGACTCCAGCTGGGTATCCTACAATTTAACTCGGTTCTGACACTCTACCTGGAGTTAGAGTCAGATCCCGTAGGTTAAGGGTCCAGTCCTGCAAGACTGCCCTCCATTTCAGATTCCAATTGCAAGTCCAGGCCTTCAGTAGTTCTGACTGATATAAACTAATATAAACTACAACCCCTTCCTTGGGTTTAATTACTTGCTAGAATGGCTGACAGAATACAGAGAAATGCTTTCTGACATTTCCTGCTTTATTATAAAGGATATTACAAAGGATAGAGATGGAGGATGAAGAGACAAACAGGGCAATGTAAGTGGGAAGGGGCATGGAGCTTCCATGCCCTCTCGAGGTGCACCAACCTTTAGGCATCTGCATTAAGTGCATAAAGGTTGCATTAGCAACCCTGAAGCTCTCTAAACCCTGTTCTTTTGTGTTTCTATGGAGACTTCATCAGTTAAATCACTCAATCTTTTTTTAAAAACTTTTTATTGGAATTTTATTTGGAAAATATTTATCTTTGTACAGATTTACATGAATGTTCATTTTTTTTTTTTGAGACAGAATCTCTCTCTATTGCCCAGGCTAGAGTGCAGTGGCCTGATCTCAGCTCACTGCAGTCTGCACCTCTCAGGTTCAAGCAATTCTCTTGCCTCAGCCTCCCTAGTAGCTGGAGTTACAGGTGCCCACCACCACACTCAGCTAATTTTTATATTTTTACTAGAGACAGAGTTTCACCATGTTGGCCAGGCTGGTCTCAAACTCTTGACCTCAAGTGATCTGTTTGCCTCAGCCTTCCACAGTGCTGGGATTACAGGTGTGAGCCGCCAGAATCATCCAGATTTAGACTTGTGTTCCTTTTATTACAACCCAAATCATTTTTCTCACCTTTTATTTTAGGTTCAGGGGTACATGTGCAGGTTTGTTACATAGGTAAATTGCATGTCACAGGAGTTTGGTATACAGATTTTTTCACCAGGGTAGTGATAAGCATAGTACTCAATAAGTAGTTTTTGATCTTTACCCTCCTTCCATCCTCCACCCTCAAGTAGGCCTTGGTGTCTGTTGCTCTCTCCTTTGTGTTCATATGTACTCAATGTTTAGCTCCCATTTGTAAGTGAGAACATGCAGTGTTTGGTTTTCTTTTCCTGTGTTAATTAACTTAGAATAATGGCTTCCCACTCCATCTATGTTTCTGTAAAGGACATGATCTTATTCTTGTTAATGACTATGTATTCCACGGTGTATATGCACCACATTTTCTTTATCCAGTCTACTATTGATAGGCATTTACGTTGATTCCATGTTTTTGTTATTGTGACTACTGCTGCAATGAACATACATGTGCACATGTCTTTATAGCTGAATGATTTATATTCCTTGGGTATATGCTCCAAAATGGGATTGCTGGGTCAAATGGTAATTCTGCTTTGAGTTCTTTGAGAAATCCAAACTGCTTTTCACAATGGCTGAACTAATTTGCATATCCAGCAGCATTGTAGAAGTATTTCCTTTTTTCTGCAACCTCACCAACAGCTATTTTTGACTTTTTAATAATACCCATTCTGATTGGTGTGAGATGGTATCTCACCACATTTTTGATTTGCATTTCTCTAAAGAGTAGTTGATATTGAGCATTTTTTCACATGCTTGCTGGACAGGATCACTCAACCCTTCTCCCTTTCAAGGTCAGTGGTGGGGCTAAAAGTTCCAACCCTCTAATCATTGCCCGGGCAACCAGCCCCCATCCTGAGGCCATCTAGGAGCCCATAGCCACCAATCAATCCATTAGCATGCAAAAGGCACTTATCATTTTGGAGATCCCAATGGTTTGGGGAGGGGTAGAGAACAAATATATACTTCTTACTATGTCACAAACACACATAAATCTTGGAACCCTGGCTGTCTGAAGTTCAGAGACCTCATACAGTGAACTTAACAACAATAAAACCCAGAAGCAAACTTAGGAAACGAATCCTCAAAGAGGTCAGAAACCTTCAACGTTGAAAAGAGATGCCAAACACCTCACACTCGAAACTTGGAACACATACCATGACAGTGTTCTGCTCATTACAACCTGAACACCTAAATATTGAATGACAACATCACAACCTGAGTATTGAATACTAGTGGTTCAATATTTAGAACCTAGACCCTCACCCCAGTGAATTCATAGACCTCAACCCAGTACACTAGCTTACAGACAAATGAGACTCAAACCTCATGACACAAAGCCTGAAAGATTTCAGATATCAAATATCCTGAAAGAGATTTCAAACACCTCAACAGCAACCTTGGACCCAGACCTTCAATGAGTTCAGAGAATTATGCCTTTTAAAAATAACCCATATATGTCATATAAACATTAAAAAACAGACCCTAAAATATTTGTGAGTGTTTACACTCAGAAAGCAGACTTAAAATGCCTTAGGCTCAAGTCTTGGAACACAGACCCTCAAAGATGTCACAGAACTAAAACTCTAAACACAAATGTGCAAATACCTCAAATTCATTATATAAGACATAGACCCTCATAGACCTCAGAGATTTCACACTCCAAATGCAGATGTGCAAAGAACTCAAACTCAATTATATAGTATATAATTATATACAAATATAAATAAGAATAAACATTATTTAATATAATTCTTAATATATATTTAATATAATATATTAAATATATATATTTATTTAATATACTATAGTATATTAAAATATATATACATTTATATATATAAAACCTTCAAAGAACCAGATACCTCATACCCTAATCATGTACCACCAAATACCTAAGACCCTGTGGGAGAGTAGTAATAACCTCCAACAGGTTGTTAGTTGGAATGGACTCCTGTTACAAAAGACAGATTAATAAGATAAAAAACAAACAGAAGTTTTTTTTAACATGTATATTTCTTTTTTAATTTTATATATTTTTTTATTTTTTATTGCATTTTAGGTTTTGGGAGTACATGTGAGGATCATATATACACAGGGCCACACAGAGAATGAGTAGTTCTTAAAGAGATGGCTTTGAATTACAGCTTATGTAGCCTTATTAACAAAGAGTAGTAACTTTTTAGAGAAGTCACAAGATAAAGGAAAAGGACGTTGAGTCTCTATAGGCAGCAACTTGGGGAAAGACAAATAAATGGCAGATAAAGGTGAGTCAGCAAAGTTTGTCGATATATGTTCCTCTGGAATCATCTCCAGGCTGACGAAGGTCTAAAGCTGTCTTCAGTTGTTAACCTTTACTCACCATGGTTGTAGGGATGGGAGCAGGATACCTTTGTTTTTGTGAATTTATGTTCAGTTTTTAGGCAAATAGAGGTAGGGCAGAAAGCTCCCCTGTGCCTATTTTCTCTTAATTGCCTTTAAGTCAACAATCCTTCTTATTTGGGGGAGGCATATTCTGATCTCCCACAATCCCAACCCATCAACCTCAAAGAGTCAGAACCCTCACACCCTGAATAAAGACCCCTAGAAGCTCAGATTCAGAATTTGTACCAAAGATCCTCAGTGATCTCAGAGTCCTCACACCCTAAACATAGATCCCTAAATGTATCAATTAAAACTTTAGGACACAGACCCTCAAAGAGTACATCCTAAACATAGAGTCCCAAGCACCTTAGACTCAAACCTTAAGACATGGAGGCTCAAAAAAAAAAAAAAAAAAAAAAAAAAATCAAGAACCTTACTCCCTGAAGTTAGATTAACGCAGGAGCAAACAGGTTACAAATGCTCAGAGTTTAAAGACTTCATATCTTGAACATTTGCCCTAAATACCGTAGGAAAAAAACTTGAAAAATAGGCTCTCAATGACTTCAGAGACCTGTCATTCCAAACTCCAATCCTGAAATGCCTCAGACTCAAACAATGGAAGATAAACCCTCAATGATAATCATAGCCTTCAAACACTGAATGCGGAACCCAAAATCCCTCAGATTCAGTCTTGGAATGCAGATAGAGAAAACATGAAAGACAGATACTAAGAGTTCTGAGTACTTACAATCTAAATACTGATCCCAAATGCAGGAGCTTCAAACTTCAAACATAGACCTTCAAAGAGAAATCACACGCTGAAGAAATATCTGCAAATACATCAATCTCTACCCTTAGTACACAGACCCTCATAGAGTTCAAAGGCCTTACATTTTAAACCCAGACTCTAGTACCTCAGACTCAATTTTATTTTTAAAAAGTACTTCAACAAGTCTGGCCTCATATGCTGAACTCAGACTCCCAAATACCTCAGGATTAGTGCTTGGAAAACAGATCCCATAAAATTATAGCTATCTCACATCCTAAACACTGACCCACTACTGTACTTTTGACTCAAACTTTGGAAGACAGACACTATAAGATTTCAGGGACTTCACACCCTAAACACAAATCTCCTAACACCACAAACTCCACACTTGAAAAAAAAAAAAAAACACCTCAAAGTACTCGAGACTTCACATTCTGCTTGCTGACTTCCAAACAATTTAGACTAAAAGCTTGAAGTACAGACACTAAATGATTTCAGAGATCTAACATACAATCTAGATCCCTTGTTATGTCAGACTGAGACCTGGGAATGTACATCATGAAAGCACTTCAGAATCTCCAACCTGGAACTCACACCTGATAGAACACAAGCAAATCTTTGTACTAATATCCTTAAAGCATTCAGAGACCTCACACTCAGATCACAGACCCCAAACTATTTCAGGCTGAAACAATGTAGCATAGACAGTTAATAAGTGGACACCAGGCTAGGCATGGTGGCTCATCCCAGCACTTTGGGAGGCCAAGGGTAGAAGAATTGCTTGAGCCCAGGAGCTCGAGACCAGGCAGCATAGTGAGACTCTGTCTCTACAGGGAAAAAAAAAAAATTAGCTGGGTGTGGTGGTGCATGCCTGTAGTCCCAGCTACTTTGGGGGATGAGGAGGAAGGATTGCTTGAGCCTGAGAGTCTGAGGTTCCAGTGAGCCATGACCATGCCACTGCACTCTAGCCTGGCCAACAGAGCATCTTGTCTCAAAAAAAAAAAAATTGGACACCTCTCATTCCTTGATTACAGACCCCTCAGAACCCCAGATTCAAACCTTAGAACACAGACTCTCAAATAATGCAGAGAGTTTATGCTCTGAACATAGACCCAGAAACTATTCAGAGACCTCACACTCTGAACACTGATCTCCATGTACCTCAGATTCAAACCTAGGGACACAGGCCTCAAAGAATTCAGAGAACATGCACACATAACACATACCTCCAAACCCCCCACACTCAAACTTGAGAGACTAAAAATTTCAGACCCTTCTCCCTAAACAGAGACCCCTCAAATATCTCAGATTTAAACCTTTATCTGCCAGAGACTCACAGTACCTTATACTCACACCTTACAACACAGACCCCTAAAGCTTTCAGAGACCTTTCTCTGCAAACACAGACCCCCAAAATGTCTCAGATTCAAACCTTGAAATGCAGATTCTCAAAGAGATCATAGACCTCACACCCTGAATATAAACGTCTAAATAACTTAGACAAAAAACTTGGAACCCAGATCTTAAAAGATTTCAAGGACCCCATTCTTTGAATGCAGAGCAAAAATATGTCTCAAACTTGGAAACAAAGCCTAAAACTTCAGACTTGACCTGTTGATCACAGACCCCCCCAGTTACCTCCAATTCAAACCTTACCACACAGATCCTGAAAACTTTCAGACCTTACACTCTGAACACAGAACCACCAGTTGCCTCAGACTTTTGTACTGATCCTGAAAGATTTCAGAGAACATAAGTATACACATCTAAGTTATCTCAGACTCAAAATGTAGAACATACTCCCTTATAGATATCAGAGGCCTCACACCCTGAACATAGACTTCCAAACACCTCAGGCAAAAAACTGGGAGCAAAGACCTTGAAAGAATCCACAGACCTCACTTCTTGAACACAGACCCCAAATATTATACCTGAGACCCAAATGTGGACTTAGACCCAGCAAACGTTCAAAGACCATATGTCCTGAATACAAACTTCCTAATCTTTAAGACTAAAACCTTGGAACAGAAACTGAAAATTTCAAAGCCTTTAGAACTCTGAATATGGAGCCCCAGATAACTCGGGATGAATCTTTGGGACACAGATCCTCTAAAAGTGCAGAGACCTTGCACCATGAATTCAGACCTCCAAATATGTGAAACAAACTTTTGAAAACAGTCCCCCATAGATTGCAGAGACATCCCACCCTGAACAGAGATCCCCAAATACCTCAGACTCAAACAAAGATACCGAAATATTTGAGAGGCCTTACATCCTGAACATAGATCCACAATGACTTCAGATTAAAATCTTATAAAACCAATCCTCAAAGACTTCAGAGACCTCACACTTGTGAACACAGATCGCCAAATACTATAGCTCAGAGGTCAAACCTTGAGTCACAGACCTTAAAGAGTTCAGAGAACTCATACCCTGAACATAGACCTCCAAATCATTCAGAATCAAAACCCAGAACAGAGACTCTCAAGATTCAGAGACCTCACATCCTAAACACAGATTAAGTATTCAGAGGCCTCATACTCTCAACACTCATCCTGTGTAACTCAGATTCAAACCCAGGGAGTCACAAATGGTAAATATTTGGGTAAATACAATAGACGGTTCTTCTGAGTTCTTTGGAATATGTTTGATGCTTGAAAGTAAAATGTATAACATTGTCTGATGGGGTTTTCAATGTATGCAGATGTAATACATAAGACAACTAGAGTGTGAGCAAGGGATGATTAAGAGGCCTATAAGGTAGCAAGATTTCTACATTCCAACTGAAATTACAAAATATTGAGTCTAAGTAGAATGTGGGGAGTTAAGCATGTATCTCCCTCTCTGTAAGGGAGATAGGAAAAATGCACCAGGGTGGCATTTGGCAGCAGTCATTCCTAGAATAACTACTAAAAGATCTACAGTTGGCCCTCTATATTTTCAGGTTCTGCATTCTCGAATTCTACCAACTGAGGATGAAAAATATTCAGAAAAAAAGCTCCAAAAAATGAAAAAAATAATATAAATCGGCCAGGTATGGTGGTTCACTCCTGTAATCTCAACACTTTGGGAGGCCAAGGTGGGCTGATCATCTGAGGTCAGGAGTTCCAGACCAGCCTAGCCAACACGGTGAAACCCCACCTCTGCTAAAAATACAAAAATTAGCCAGGCATGGTGGCGGGCGACTATAATCCCAGCTATTTGGGAGGCTGAGGCAGGTGAATTTCTTGAACCCAGGAGGTTGAGGTTGCAGTGAGCCAAGATTGTGCCATTGCTCTCCAGCCTGTTTGAAAAGACCAAGACTAACTCTTAAAAAAATAATAATAATACAAGTAAAAACAATACAGTATAACGACTATGTACATAGCATTTACATTGTAACAGGTACCCTAAAAATGTATACATCTATTATATATGAATAAAAATTAAATTAAAAAAGAAAAATAAATAAAAAATAATAATTTTACTACTTAAATTCCCTAGTGTCAATGTTTATCACTTATTTAAATCAATTTCCATTGACTGGAGACCATTATGTAATGTAATAAGCTTGAAAGACATGTGTGCTTTCTTCTGAAATTGCAAACATAGATGCACTTTATTGAAATAAAGTCTCCACAGCACTGTAAAAAGAAAAGGAATCCATGAGTCCATACTGATATAAATAAACAATTTAATAAGTAAATAAATGGAGAAGGGACAGATCTTCCTCATCAAACAATTTCAAATAATAAATGTAGAAGGAAGGAATGAAATAGAAAATCACTATTAGAACAGCATAGTAATAATTGCTCCAGGTAAGATCCATGGATTAATACTAAAATTAGATGCCTATACTTTAAGGAGGAAAGGGATATTTGCATTTCCTGAAAGTATTCCCCTTCAAATATGCATTAGTTACTGTAGAGATTTTAACATACATACAAAAATTTTTAAATATTCTTTCCTCCAGGAGGTGAAGCTTAACTCTCTTTCCCTTGGGTGTGAGCTAGACTTAGTGATATACTCCTAATGAATAGAATATGAAAAGGGGAAAATAGTAATTTTATAGTGGAGAAACTTGACATACATCATCTTAAATATGAATGTTAATACCACCAGTAAGAATTATCATGTTAACCCTCTGACATGATGTGATGAGAAGGATACTTTACCTCAACAGTATTCTTCCACAAAAGCCATTATCCTAGCCCAATCATGAGAATGTATTAAACCCAAATTGAGGGGCAGTCGAAAAATTACCTGACAAGCACTCTTCAAAATTGGTTACTGAGATTCCTCCAACTTTCTTCCTTTTCTTCAAAATTGTTTTAGCCATTCTAACTCCTTTGCTTTTCCTTATAAATTTTAGAATCAGCCTGTTTTATATGTACAAGAAGTCCTCCTAGGATTTTGATTAGTACTGTGTTAAATCTGTACATCAATTTGTCTTTACGATGTTGGGCTTTCAAATCATGAACACAACATGTATTTCCACTTATTTAGGTCCTCTTTGACTTTGTGGATCAGTGCCTTATAGCTTTCAGCACACAGATCCTGTACACATTTTGTGAGATTTATATCTAGGTACATAAATGTTATGACTGATTGTAAATGTTTTCTTAATTTCAGTTTCCAATTGTATGTTGTTTTCGTTTGTTTGTTTTTTTTGAGACAGAGGCTCATTTTGTAACCCAGGCTGGAGTGCAGTGTGGCAAGATCTCAGCTCATTGCAACCTCCGCCTCCCAGGTTCAAGCGATTCTCCTGCCTCAGCCTCCCAAGAAGCTAGGACTACAGGTGTGCACCACCATACCTGGTTAATTTTTGTATTTTTAGTGGAGATGGGGGTTTACCATGTTGGCCAGGCTGGTCTTGGACTCCTGGCCTCAAGTGATCTGCCCACCTTGACCTCCTTGTGCTGCCCACCTTGTGCTGGGATTACAGGCCTGAGCCACTGCACCCGGCCCCAATTTTATGTTGTTAATGTATAGAAATCCAATTTATTTTTGTGTGATGACCTTGTGTATTGCTGCCTTGCTAAACTTACTTATTGGTTCTAAGAAAGGTGTTTTTTGTTTTTTTTTTTTGGTAGATTTCTTGGGATTTTCTATGTAGACAATTATGTTGTCTGCAAATAGGACAATTTTTACTTCTACCTTTCCAATCTGAATGCCTTATATTTCATTTTTCTTGCCTTATTATGCTAGCTAAGACTCCCAGCACCATGTTAAACAGATGTGGTTAGAACAGAAATCCTTGTCTTGTTTCTGATTGTTAGAGGAAAGCATTCAGTCTTTCGCCATCAAATACAATGTTAGCTGTCAGTTTTTTGCAGATCTCTTTATAAATTGATAAAATTTTCTTCTAGTTCTACTTCGCCGAGGATTTTTTTTTTTTTTTTTTTTTTTTTGAGACGGAGTTTCGCTCTTGTTACCCAGGCTGGAGTGCAATGGCGCGATCTCGGCTCACCGCAACCTCCGCCTCCTGGGCTCAGGCAATTCTCCTGCCTCAGCCTCCTGAGTAGCTGGGATTACAGGCGCGCGCCACCATGCCCAGCTAATTTTTTTGTATTTTTAGTAGAGACGGGGTTTCACCATGTTGACCAGGATGGTCTCGATCTCTCGACCTTGTGATCCACCCGTCTCGGCCTCCCAAAGTGCTGGGATTACAGGCTTGAGCCACCGCGCCCGGCCTCGCCGAGGATTTTTATCACAAATGGATGCTGCATTTTGTCAAATGCTTCTTCTGCACCAACTGATACCATATGATTTGTCTTTAGACTGTTAATATCAAAGATTAAATTGATTGGTTATTGAATATTGAATTCACACTGCATTCCTGGAATAAACTTCCTGTGGTTGTGCTGTATTATTCTTATTGCTGGATTAAATTTGCTAATATTTTATTGAGGATTCTTACATTTATATTAGGATTCTTAATCTTAAGAATCCCGCTTTTCTTTCCGTGCTGGTAGCGCTCACACAAAAATGGTGAACGTTCCTAAAACCTGCCGGACTTTCTGTAAGAAGTGTGGTAAGCACCAACCCCACAAAGTGACACTGTATGCCCAGGGAAAGCGGCGTTATGACAGGAAGCAGAGTGGCTATGGTGGGCAAACTAAGCCGATTTTCTGGAAAAAGGCTAAAACTACAAAGAAGATTGTGCTAAGGCTCGAGTGCGTTGAGCCCAACTGCAGATCTAAGAGAATGCTGGCTATTAAAAGATGCAAGCATTTTGAACTGGGAGGAGATAAGAAGAGAAAGGGCCAAGTGATCCAGTTCTAAGTGTCATCTTTTATGAAGACAATAAAATCTTGAGTTTATATTAAAAAAAAAAAAATCCCAAATGTTTATGCATCTAATAACAGAGCCACAAAACACATGACAAGAAATGCACAAATCTATAATTACAGTCTGAGACTACAATATTTCTTACTTGATAATTGATAGAACATGTTGGCAGAAAATCAGCAAGGATACAATAGACAATAATCTGAAAGACACAAACCACCAAGGCTCACTCAGGAAGAAATAGGTAACCTGAATAACCCTTTATCTGAATAACCCTTTAAAGAAATTGAAACTGTAGCTTAAAAATGCTCCTACAAAGAAAATTCCAAGCCCAGATGGCATCACTGAAGAATTCTACCAAATATTTAAGGAAGAAAGAATACCAGTTCTACACAAAATCTTCCAAAATATTGAGGAGGAAAGAATACTTTCCTACTCATTCTATAAGGCCAGAATTGATTGATTCCAAACCTAGAAAAAGATATTAATAGAAAAGAAAAGTATAAATCAATATCCATCATAAATATACATGCAAAAATTCTAAACAAGATTTTAATGAGTTAAATCCAAAAATACATTAAAAGAATAATACATCATGACTGAATGGAATTTATTTCAGGAATGTAGGCTGGTTTAATACTTGAAAATGAATCAATAAAATTCACCATATTAACAGCTAAAAAAGAAAAAAACATATAATTACTTTAACAGATGCAGAATGTTGAAAACTTTTGCCCTATGATGAGGAACAAGACAGAGATTTCCACTTTCCCCAATTGTATTCAACATTGTAATGGAGGTTCTAGGTAGTGCAGTCAGGGAACAAAAGTAAGTAAAATACATGCAGGTTAGGAATAAAGTAAAATAGTCTATTCACAAATAACACAATTGTTTACATAGAAAACATGATAGAATCTAATTAAAACAATAAAAAGCTACTAAAACCAACAAGAGAGTTTAGCCAAGTTGCAGGATACAAGCTCATTATAAAGAATAAGTTGTGTTTCTGTCTACTAGCAACAAACAATAAAATGGAAATAAAAACAGTACCATTTACAATATCATAAAACATGAAAAACATAAAGGATAAACCTAACAAAAATGAAAAATCTGTACATTGAAAACTACAAAATATTTCTGAGAGAAATTAAGAACTGCATAATTGAAAAATACAAAAAAAGGAAAAAAAAGACCTACATAAATGAAGAGAGATATCTTGTTCATGGGTCTGAAGACTCAGTATTAAGATGTCAATTCTCCCCAAATTGATCTATAAATTTGGTGCATTCTCAATCAAAACTACTGATTTTTTTTTTTGGGAGGTGGGGGTAGAAACTGACAAGCTGATTCTATAATTCGTATGGAAATGCAAAGGACCAAGATTAGCCAAAATAGGATTTCAAGAGTTACTACAAAACTGTGTGACGGTAGTGTGACATTGGCATAAAGATAAACAAATAGATTAGCACAGCACAGAGAGTCCAGAAGTAAACTCACACATATACAAACAACTGATTTTTGGCAAAGGTATGCAGATAGAGACATGAGAACCAGCAAAAGCCAGTGTAACCAATGTACCCTCACTAATTAACTATGAGGGGATACATGCCTAAGAGGAGGCTTGCCAAAGAGAAAGAAGTCCAAAGTCAGATGAGCTTTCTAGCACAAATGAGAAGCCTGCACACCAACAGCGAAGACTGAAGTGACAAGCTCAACTATAAAATGGGGCTCAGTTGGCACAGAAAGGTGAACCTGGTGGCTTTTGTATAAGGAGAATGGGAAACTAGGGCTTCTCCTTCTGATGGTGGAGCTGTGAAGGACAGACTCTTCCTTCCTCTCCACTTGCTTCTGGTGAACTACTCGGAGATACTGACGCTAAGTAATAGCTATCTGATTAGATGTGAGCATGTGTGCAGCAACTGAATGGGCATATGTAGTATTTGAAGGAGTTCACAGATCATTGGAGTAACAATTTAAAATAACATACTTTGTCAATCCATTATCAAGATTTCCAGAAACTCTCCTTTGCAATCATGAGAATTTCCTTCATGTTTACCAGTTAGTTTAGAAAAAGCATCTCACAAAATGTTTATATTCATAATACTTATTCATGCACTTATTGTGGCCTACTGTGGGACAAAGGACACCAGAGAAAAGATCCTTCTCTGACTCACAGCCTCAGTCTCCAGCTCCAGTGGCCTTTGCAGTTTGCAAGCATGCTTCCAAGACTTAGCACACGATGTTCCTTCTTCTAGTTCTGCATTCTGCACATGTGGGCACCCACATCACATCACCTATTGTGGATGGTGCTCATAAGGTTGCTAAGCTTCTCCTTGAGCTGAGGGATTCAAAGGAACTACTAGATCCGCGGGTAGCACAAGGTGAAGAAGCATACATGTTTATGTTTATGATTCAGACTTAAACCAGAATCGGAAAGATACAGATTTAATTCCAGGCATACCTTGCCAGAGGGTGTGACATTAGGCAAGTTGTGCGTACTCTCAAACCCCTATTTCTTCATATAGGAATTTTTTCATGATGAATTGTTTAAGGAAGTGGACAGAAAATGATCCATGAGGATGTTTGCTGCAGCATAAATGATCATCTAAAATGATAAACATATAAAAACACATGCACTAAAATGACAAACAGAAGAGAGGTTTTTAATGAATGCTGGAATTCCAGAGTTGTTTCTTCATTCTCCTCTTTCTAATTTGGTGGATTTTTTTTATGAGCATGAATTATTTGAATAACAATGTTCAAACTTATTTTTTATCAAAAGTATAAATTCAAATACTAGTGTGGTGTTTTCGCCCATCAAATAGCAGAAGACAGTAGGACCGGTCAATTCTTAGTGATTGGATTATTTGTAAGGAGCAGATATAACCTGTGACATAAAATGAATACAATGAAAGTGACATCTAAAATCATCACAATGATACAAACAGGGGCTTGGGAGCACCTGCATAACTTTGATCAGAGTGCTTGCTTTGCACTAATGTTGCCTGAGGGTGAGGTTCTGGGGGAAGGGTCACGGTGCTGGGCAAATTGGGATTTCTTTTTCAGTTCAAATCAGCTCTCACACAAAAAGGACCTTACCTGTCCTCTCACTCCTTCACAGCATCCTAGAGAAACTTGATCCCATGCATAGAACACAGCAGCTGCCAACCGACAGGCACGTTAAGTCAAGGAGGCAGCAGGCTGCAGATAGCCTTTCTAAGTGATAACAGGGAACACCTAAGAGCTTTACCTGAGAAACAGGAAGCTGAGACTAGAGCCCACAGTTTATGCTGATTGCAGAGTGTGAGATCTCAGTCTCTCAATAAATCTTTATTTAATCCACATAAAGATTCGAGTAGTAGGAGCAGCTCCTGTTTAGATACAAAAAGTGGTTATCCCTGATTGGTGAGATCAAGGAAGAATTACATATTCTTCACATTTGGCTCTGTATTGACTCTACATCTTACCTGTAGGAGAGAGGGAAAGGAGAGGGAGATCTGGCAATTCTACTTCTGCCATGGGGGAATCTTTCTAACTCTCAAAGAATGTGCGCTTCTTTAAGGGTAACCTGCAGTCTGAGAACAGTCCAGGTCCAGGCATGCAAGGACAGAAAGGATATTTTTCCCCCAGGGGTTTAGCGGGGGCGGGAGGGGGTGGACAAGGATGTGCAGGGCAAGCTCCTTTCTGTCCTGCAGGCACCCATCTAACTTTGTTTGCCCAAAGCAGTAATAGTGGGCTTCTGTCCGCCCCCCCAACCTCCCCCCACACCTTCTCTGACAACAGAGGATCAGACTGCCTAGGTGATGGTAAAGTTTGACATGCACCGGGTGCAGGAGATCTATGATCCCTAGCACTGCATTTTATCTGCTGAGTTCCCCTTAGAGAGAACCATGCATCTTGGGAGCCCCAGAACATGTTGGCTGCACAAGAACTAAGCACACTACTGAGAGGAGGCTGCTGGTGTGGTAGCACTAGTGAACCTCTCTTTTCTTTTGAGATCATGTTGTACATACACAGTGCTACATAACCGGCTCTAAGGGGGTAAGGGGGGTTCTGGCTAAACCCACCTAGCAGGATTCTTGCTGACGACAGGCCAAGGGTAATCAGACATCAACTAGGGGATGGTGGAAGATGAGGAGCCCCATCAGATAGCAAGGATGATCAGATATTGAGGGTGGAGGGTTCATGCCACATTGACATAGCAGGGCTCTTTGCTAAAACTGGGTTTTACAAGGAACTGCACAGATGGGCCTAGGAGAAGTTTCAGAAGCCTGACTTAAAAGTCTGGCCAAGCAAAGACTATTTGTCAACATTCAAGACAGTTTCCTTAATATTAAAGTCGTAGAAGTAGAAATGCTGGGTCACAGGATTTTTTATTTTTTGAGACAGGGTCTTGCTCTGTTGCCCAGATTGGAGTGTAGTGGTGTGATCTTGGCTAACTGTAACCTCAACCTCCTGGGCTCAAGCTATCCTCCCACCTCAGCCTCCCAAGTAGCTGGGACTACAGATGTGCACCACCATGCCCAGCTAATTTTTGTTTTGTTTTGTTTTGTTTTGTTTTGTTTTGTAGAGACAGGGTCTTGCCATGTTGCCCAGGATGGTCTCGAACTCCTGGGCTTAAGCCACCCACCCACCTCAGCATCCCAAAGTGCTGGGATTACAGGCGTGAGCTGCTGCACCTGGCCTGGATTTTCGTGCAAATGTTTAGGCTTATTTATGTATGTGGGTTTATCATCCTTCTTCTTTACATTTTTTTCTGGATTCCTGTCATGCTTAAAATGGCTTTGCACTCTCTGAGAACCTAAGCTTTCCACATCTTGGGGGAGACTGAATATTCTCTTGAGGGCCACTGAGGCAGCAGCACTGAGAAAAAATTGGAGGGTAAATTTGCAGGTGAAGTACAGAGCTGGGAACATTCCTAGACCGAGAAGGACAGAACGTTTTGCGGGAGGGGCGAGAAGCCAGAGACAAGCCCTTCCCAGCGGTGAGCAGGCCCTTCCTCCAGGTGGCACAGAGCCTCTAGGAGGCGGGAGAGGGATGGAAAGACAACCCACGTGGCACACCCCCGAGGTTTGGGATTGGCTGGTGGGGTTGAAATTGCTGAGGTTTAAGTAAGGAAGCAGAAGCAGGTAGGTGCTACTTCTCTTCCTTTCTTCATTCTTCCCCAGGCTCTCTGCTGACTCGGGTCAAGTGTAAGTGAGAGCAGGTGTGAGGGATCGAGCCAGAGGGCTTCGGGTGGGTCGGGCACTGTGGTTCCTAGCCTCAGAGAAGGAAGGGCCTCGAGGTCTTCATCCTTCTTCTTAGCAGGAGGTGATGCGGCAGGGCCGAGACAGGGGAAGAAGGAGGGCCGTGGAGGGGTGGAGGGTCAGCCAAGATGGTGTGAGTTTTGGAGGGGGACACTGTTTGAGTCCTGGAGGTATATGAAACTGCTCATAGAGGACAGATGCCAGAGTCCTCAGTGGGGACCAGGGAAGGGTGGGACGGCCCGTGTTTGTCAGCGCCCGCCTCAGGGTGCATGTTCACCGGGCATCTTCTCATCAGCCCCTTCGCCCACGAGGTGAACGCCGCAGAGCTGTGAGGGTGCTGTTCGCATTCCAGCGGTCGGGACTCTTTCAGCCGAGACTGAGAGTCAGTGGGTGGGTCCACCGATGGGTCCCCCTGGGAGTTTAAGTGTGAGGAGGAGCTGGTGGGCTTCAGGCGGGTCAGGCAGCACAGTCCGTGGCCTTGGCGGAGGAAGGGCCTCAAGGTCGTGATTCTTTTCCTCACAGGTGGTGGCGCCGCTGTGATCTTGTGATTGTGTAGCAGGGCCTGGGCGAGGGAGGAAGTTGGGCCACGGAAGGGAGAGGGATCAGATGGAGCAAAACTTGCGGGTACTTTCTGAGGTAGCTTTGAGTCCCAGAGGCACCTGCAACTGCCGACAGAGGACAAGTTTCTGAGTTCTCAGTGGGGACCTGGGGAGGAGGGGACCTGGGGTGGCTGTATGTTAAAAAAAATCTCTTTATAATGCAATTCAGTTATGAAATTAAGTTGCTTTAGGAAAGACCCAATTTTTTGATCTAGGACTTGAAGATCACTTCTCTGCCAAGTTGGCTGTGGAAGAAACAAAGCAGTTTGCAGATAGATTTATTTGATGTGATTGGAAACCAGGCATAGTTATTATTAACTCAGGACCTGTTATGGAAATCTAGCAAAATTAAAAAAAAATTACAATCAGCAGATGGCCATGGAAAGAGTCGAGTATAATTACTTCTTTTTATTGCAGTCTTCAGTTCACGATCTTCTAGTTGCAGCGATGAGTGCACGAGTGAGATCAAGATCCAGAGGAAGAGGAGATGGCCAGGAGGCTCCCGATGTGATTGCATTCACGGCTGTGAGTACCTTTCAGTATCTTATTTCCATTGGCAGAAATGTATTTTTCTGAAAGAAAATAAAAAACATTGTTGAGCCAATATAGATCTGTTATATAAAGGACTTCCCTGCTGAAAATGGTTGTAAACTAAGTCACATGAATGAGACATTGAGCAAGGAGACTTATTTTCTGGTATTGTCTGCATATGCATGTTGTTAAGAGTCTGGAAATAGTCCTTATGACTTTCCTATCAGGCTTATTAATAAATAATACAGCCCAGAAAAGATGAAAATGGGTTCCAGAATTATTGGTCCTTGCAGGTAACTTCTTAAAGTATTTTCTACATAGGAAGAATAACTTTTTCTTAAGAGTACTTACAGAAAGGATAGGAAAAACCTCTTCAGATATATTTGTGATCAGCTATCTTCACGTAGTATGTATATTTGTGACTTCTACTGGCATGATATTAATAACAATATTCTATTTGCATTTATTCTCCCCCACGTCCCCAAAGCCCCGTGAATCTCAGCAAGAGGAACCACCAGCTGAGAATGAGGATATTGAACCTGGACTAGAGAGAGAAGGAACACCTCCTATTGAAGGTGAGAAGGGCATAGAGGAGCATTTTGTATTTCATGTATGGTATTATACTAGTAACAGGAATAAATAAACCATCCCCTAAAAATAGGCTGGAAACCTGTAAGGTAATCCTTGGTAAGAGAACGGTGTAGTTTTCAGCTACCGTAGTCCTTCTGATAAGTTTTCTCTTCAGCATTTTACTTATCCTGTATCTTAAGAGTTCTTTGGCATACTTGGAAAATACAATCCTTGCCAAGATTCTATATTAGCAAACAAAAGGAAACTACATTAAATTTAGACAAAACTGTAAACTGTTTTATGAGTTAAACTTGTTTTTATTGGAATATTATTTTTCTGGGCACAAGTCATTGCATTAAAAGTTTGAGCAAACCTAGATAAATTATGGTTAGCTCTTACAGAGCAATTTTTAGAAAATGTCATAATTCAGAGAAATAAAAATGTAAAATCCTTTTAGTTGCCATTAAAAGTCTTCAATACTTTTGTCTTTCTGAACCATAATCTATTTATCATAATCATATATTCATTTTTAAGTCTTTACTTAGAAACGATTTAAAATGTAAGGAAAAGTTATCTAAATACAGTGAACTCCTGTATATTCTTCACCTTGATGCACTGATTGCTAGCATTTTGCCACTCATCTTTCTGTTTTTGCTATATCAATATATTATTGCTAAACCACTTGAGAGTAGTTTCAAATACCACAACTCTTTCCTCTGTAATTCAGTATGTATCTGCTAAAAATATGGATAATCTCTTAAAAACTTCAGAACAAGTATCAAATTCAGAAAATTAGCATTGAGGAAACAGCTAATGTATATAGCACATTGCAGTTTTGTCAATTTGTCTAGGAATGTCCTTTATAGGGTTTTTGTTTTTTGTTTTTTGTTTTTTTTTCCTGATCCAGGATCTAATGCAAACCACTCATTGCATTTAGTTGTCATATTGTGCTGAGGATATAAATGAAATGATTTCTGTCTTGAGCTCACAACCTAATCAGGGAAATTCATGTAAACAAATAATTGCTCTAATGAGTGATTTACCGTAACAGAAGTATATGAAGATTGTGAAAGTGACAACTAAGTTGTCTTAAACAGTTGTAGGAAAAGAAAACTTCATAGTAGAGATATTCTTCCCCATTTTCTAGCAGAAAATTTCAATTGTACTCATGCATCTCATGTATTAGAATACTGGCCCACAGAGCTTTATTTAATAACACTAATTTATGATTTACTGCTTACTTATATCAATAACTTTTTTATTTGTATAAGAACGTCAAGTGGAAGGTGATGGCCAGGAAATGAATCTGGAAAACGCTGGCAATGAGGATGGAGATGACTTTGCTGTAGAGGAGAAGACTCCACCTAATCCGGAGCATGCTGAGACTCCAGAAGCAGGTAAGTTATTCATTCAGAATGGAAGTCATGGAGTTACTCTTCTATAATATGCTTTAATAACAAATCTCACATACAAAGATTATTTGAAAGGTAGTTCAGATACCAGATATTTGATTCAAAGACAGTGTCAGGGAAAAAAATGAATTAGGTCAAAGCCATGTTGTTGAATTATAAAATATGAAAGTATTAGTATTATTACTTTGGAGTAGAAATCTTTCAAAACTCAAAGCAAGTGATCAAAAACTTTAAAAAGTATATACATTACTTAACATACCCCGGGGCAATTGGGTATCTAAACAACACATAGTGTCGCTTTTAAAAAAAAAATTGACTAGAATTGTTTATCACAAATCGCTTTTAGGCACTAACAGGTAAGATAGACCTGTATGTTTTGAATTTTCCAAGTTGGTTTGTTGTTGTTGTTGTTGTTTTTTTTAATTGTGAGCTAGACTAAGAAACAGTCGCATTTTCCATCACATTTTAATGTCATCTATATGGTAGTGGCTTAAATAAACCAGTATGACCATGTATTTATTTTCTTTTCTTTTTTTTTTTTAAGGGGCATATTTGGTCTCTAACCACGTAATTTTTATCATCTAAACCAGGACACTTTTGAGAGGGAAAGGGAATGCTATGAATACATCAGGTTAACAGGTGCCAATGAGACAAATGGCCACCCTGTTATAAAGAGTCCATGTGAAGATTCAACTAGATCGAAGAATTATTTTTGCACTTTTGCACAAAAGAGACAAACCAAATGGAATGCCATTCTTTGACCTCTCTTTAGTCAGTTAAACAATTCCTTAGCTAATATATAATTAGTAGAATGTTTTTAGTCAACATATTTCAGTGACACTATGTTTGCTTGCTTGTTTTTTGCTTCTTGGAGTTTTTGTTTGGTTAAAAACAAACAAACAAAAACAAACTGAAATCAGTGGCTGTTTTTGCCCTCTACTTAAAATTATCTTTAAATGGGCTCATAGCATTTAATCTGTTCTGGCTTGAGAAGTCTTGGTTTCCTCATACCACTCGAGTAATGCATTTTAAAAATGAGTACACATATGCCTGAAAATGTACCTTAGCATAGAAGTCTATGCAGGGTTAGGGTTCTGGTTTTAATTTCATCTAAAAAAACAAAACTAGTGTTCTTTGTGTGCTTTTAGTATCATCTTAGTAAAGTTCTGCTAAGTAATGGACTCAACTGTTATGTTTATATTTTAGGAGATGGGCAGCCATAAGTTAAAAAGAAGACAAGCTGAAGCTACACACATGGCTGATGTCACATTGAAAATGTGTCTGAAAATTTGAAAATTCAATAAAGTTTGAGTTTTCTCTGAAGAAGTCATGCGTGTCTTTTGTAAAATCTATTCCTAGGAAGCTGATACTATTGTAGATGGTATCTAGAAAAATTCTTGTGTTCTGTTTACAGCTGGTATGCATTTTTGTATACTGATTTTGTGTCAGGTGACGTTGCTAAACTTGCTTAATCTGTTGGTTTATCTCTACATCCTTTTGGATTTTCTCCATACATAATCATGCAACATGTAAATAATGATAATTCTGTTTTTTTTCTGTTGAAGCTTTATACTTTTATTTCTTGTCCTTATGACACTGGCCAGACCCCTCTAGTACAATGTTGATTAGAAGTGATGATGGGGTAAATTCTTGTCATATTCCTGATGTCAAGGAGGAAAACTTCAACATTTAACTATGATAGGTTTAAAAAATATATGTAGATTCCTTCTACAGGTTAAGTATAGCTAATACAAAGTCCTCCAAAATCTGAAACTTTTTGAGTGCCTCCACGATGCTCAAAGGAAGTGCTAATTTCAGATTTCAGATTCTCAGATTGTGGATATTGAACCAATAAGTATGTTGGAAGCACTCCAAAATCTGAAACAGCATTTCAGAGATGGTATACTCAACCTGTATTAGATTAAGGACATTTCAAAAAGATATTAGTTTTCTAAGAGCACTCCTCATGGGCTCTGGGGTGCTGCTGCCCAGTGCCAGCAGCCGCTTGGCACAGTAATTCCAGAGGTCCCTCAGCCCCATGCCTGACCCCCTCTCCCTGCTGGCAGCTCCACAGGCTTCCTTTCACTTCCACCTGCTGCCCACGCCGGGACACTGACAGGGCTTACGGGCCTTGGGACATGAGTACTTACCATGCTTACCATGAATATATGTTGAATTTTATCAAACACTTGGTCTGCATCTATTGAGGTGTAGGCCATTTCTCCATGAAACTGTTAACATAGCATTCCTAGAATAAGTCCAATTTGAGTTGTGATATATTGTTCTTTTATGTATTACTGGCTCCTTTTCCTAATGTTTTGTTTAGGATTTTTGAACTTTTGTTCATGAGACTGACCTATAATGTTTTAATACACGCTCCATTCAGGTCTTGGTATCAAGGGTATTCTAGCTTCCTAGTATGAGTTAGGATGCATATTCTCCTTTTACTTTTCTCATATGGTTACCTAACATTGGAATTCTTTCTTAAATGTTTGATAGAATTTGCCAGTGAAGCTATCTGGATCTGGAGTTCTGTTTGTAGGGAAGTTTAAAATTGAATCAATATCTTTAGTCAGATTGGGACTATTTCAATTTTCTATTTCTTCACTTTGGTTTTATTTTTCTAGGACTCGTGTCCATGTTATCTAAATTTTTGTAATACAAAATAGTCCATAGTATCCTCTTCTTATCCTCTTAATAATGCCTATTTTCTCTTGTATTCTTTCTTTTTTCTTCTTTTTTTGAGATGGAATTTCACTCTTCTTGCCCAGGCTGAAGTGCAGTGGCACAAGCTGTCTTGGCTCACTGCAACCTCTGCCTCCCAGGTTCAAGCAATTCTTCTGCCTCAGTCTCCTGAGTAGCTGGGATCACAAGCGCCTGCCACCATGCCCAGCTAATTTTTGTATTTTTTTTTTTTTTTTTAGTGGAGATGGAGTTTTGTTATGTTGGCCAGGCTTGTCTCGAACTCCTGACCTCAGGTGATCCACCCACCTCAGCCTCCCAAAGTGCTAGGATTACAGGTGTGAGCCACCATGCCCGGCCTCTCTTGTATTCTTGATCAATGTTAGGGTCTTTTCAAACTAAACTAACTTTTGACTTTTTGTTTTATATTTTGCTAATTTGGGCTCTCATGTTTATTCTTTTACTTTGTGTTTAATTTGCTGTTTTTAACTCCTTGAGATAGATATTTAGATCATTAATTTTCAGTCTTCTTTTTAATGTATACTTCATAAATTTCTCTCTATTGAGAGCCTTAGCTGCATTCCACAGGTTATGATATACACTATTTTTGTTATTTAACTCAATATTTTCTAATTCACATAATTTCTTTGAATGATAGATTACTTAGAAGTGTATTTCTTCCAAGCATTTGAACACTTTGTAGCTGTTGTTGTGTTACACAGCATAGATAACTGATAATATCTGTTTACAAAAGTTACATCCAAAATATAAAAATTTACAGAAGTTGAAAGTAAAAGGATGGACACAATATATTCTGCACAAAATAATTAAAATAGCCTTTAAGACAAATGAGCATTACTAGGGATAAAAAGGGGTATTTCATAAAGAAAAGGTTCAATTCACTAGGAAGATTTAATTTTAATTATGAGTGTAATGTGGCTTCAAAATATGCTGGGAAAATTGGCAGAATACGAGAAGATGTTGGTAACTGAGAGAACAAGCAGACAAAAAGCAGTAAGGAGGTGGGTTCTTCCCTACTGGAAAACTAAGCACTTGGCTTTGTCTGCCTTTAAGGTAGCCTAGCACTGATTCCTCCCCTGAGGAGGGGATGTGGAGCAGACCCGATAGAGGGTTCCTGGTCTTTCGGGTTTAACTCCTCCCAGTCCATCACCAGGTATGGGAACTGCTATAGGTTTGCAAGGAAATCTAGTACAACCTGGATATCATTTTTAGTTTCTGCATGTGCCATCTGGGGGCTAGAGAGAGGTGGCAGATGGAAGCGAAGGGCTGGGTGCCCTTAATAAACCCAGTGTGTCATGACAGCAAGGAACTAGTTTTAGAGATTCATTGCAAGCCAAAAAGGGTTTATTGAAAGGATGCTGGACTGCTTCTAGATTACTCAGGAAGGGCGGGGCCCAGGGTGACTCTTAGCTGTATGGGAACCAGGCATCCTCCTTTCAAGGGCTCCTGATTCTTGAGGACCAACTCCTGCTGCTAGCCCTAGGAGGCCTCCCGGTCCTCTCCGTGGAGGAAGACGTCAGGTGGAGGGTTGATGTCCAGTGTCGAGCAAGGAGAATGTTGCTATAGGGTGTAGTCAGGCAGCACAGCTGCACAAGCCATGGCCAGCCACCACCAGGACTTGGGGACTGGGCTCTTCCTAGAATACTCTCTCTCTTCCTATCTATGTCCTGATGCCTGCCATGGGCTGCACTCTCTGGGACCAGCAGCTACAGCCTGACACCCCCGAGCCATGCCCAAGATCTGAGCCACTTGCTCTGGGCACACTACTCATGGGCTTTGGGATGCTGCTGCCCAGTGCCAGCAGCCTCGTGGCACAGGGATTCCCAGAGACCTCTCAGCCCCATGCCCGACACCCTCTCCCTGCTGGCAGCTCCTTCCACTTCCACGGGCTTCCTTCCACTTCCACTTGCTGCCCACCCAGTGATGCTGCCGGGGCTTAAGGATCTTGGGACCGTGTCATGTAGTTTAAGCCCCCTCTCAGCTGTAGGAGAGGTACCAGCTGTAGGGATGGTTTTGTCATGCCTCTTCTCTCCAGCTGGCCTTAGAGAGAAGAGCTGAATTGTGCCTCCAGGCTGCTCAGTGTCTGCTGGCCCAAGAGGACAGCTGCCAAGCTGTCAACCCACCCATGGCCTTAGGAGCCCAGGGGGAGACAAGGAGCAGGCCCAGACTCTGCAGAGCGCTGATAAGATGGGCCAGGGACGCATCTCTCCACGTCCAGTGGCCTTGGGAGCCACAACCCCTCTGGATCTGGGGGCCAGGACTGCCAAGAACTGCAGCTGGAGCTTCCTTCTTTTCAGGAGGGGCAGGACCTGGGGTGGCAGGGAAAACTGGGACAGGGCTGGAGGCAGGCTCGGCCGCTGACATGATGGCCTGTCATGGCTTCTGCCTGCACTCCTCAGGCAGGCTCCTTGGAGGGGACATTTCATGGCCTCAGAAACATGTCTGGACATGGCACCTGCTTGACCCCCAGCCCTGTAGTGGCTGGGGGAAGCCTGCATGGATGAGGGGAAGAATAAGGGAGGAAGGTCAGAGCTGTACAAGGGGATGCAAAACCTGTACTCCACGACCACTGTGTGAGGCACAATGTACTATCCCAGAAGCCTTTGCTGAAGTGCAGTGGACAGTACCCTGGATGGGGGTCAAAAGAACTGAGTTGGCTTTTAGTTCTCCTTCTGAAAAGCTTTGCATAATGACATGTAGATGATCTTTGAGTCTCAGCTTTGTTGCTTGTAAAATGCAAATAATTCCTCCCTCCCAAGGATTCTATATAGACTGAGATAGAAAGTGTGAATGTGCAAAGTAAACAGCTAGGCCTGTCCTAAAGGCACTGTGAATGTTGGTTGCATCCAAATCTGATTTTTGTCTGGGACCAGGGTTAGGGGCCTGAATACACCAGAGGTGAGGGCCAGCCTCCCTGAGAACCATCAACAAACTTACCCCACATCCCGTTATACCTCCTCACCCCCTGCAGCCTGTCAGCTTCCCCCATCTCCCACACTGTCACCTGGGGCTGTGGTGCACCAGAGGACACTACTTGCTCCCTGGTACACAGGTGAGTGCAGCCAGAGTCATACCCAAGGCCTATAAATGAGGTCCACAGGCAAGAGCCATCCCAGCCCACATCTGGTGCCCAAGATGCAATACTAAGTAGGAAAAGCACTGTAGAACAGTATGTGGATATGGTCTTGTTTATGTGTGTGTGTAAGATATAGGTATAAAATATGCTTGCATATTCATAGGAAATTTATGGAAGAATACACAAAAATTGTTAACAATGGTTATTACTAGTTTTACAGGGATGATAAACAGGGAGGGGTGAGGACTGTATTTTTACTAATCATTATCCTTTGAATATTTTTGCCATGAATGTGTGCTACTTTTATAATTTAAAAACCCTTAAAATCAAAAGATATAGATAATAATATGTAGATATAGATAGGTGATTGATGTACAATAGTGGTAGCTAAATGATATAAAATAGCTAAAAGCTAAACCATTCAGGTATCTCTGTGCATTGGTTTCCTCACATGAAATGGTACCTGTTTCATAGGATTATTGTGGAGATTAAATGACTTCATACATTTAAGTCCTTGGAACAGTGCCTGGCACACTGTAAGTGTTCAATAAATGTTCCCCTTTTTAGGATAACACTGGTGTGGAGGTGGTGGAGGAAGACAGACTGGCTAGATGTGATAATCTCTTTCGCCATCTTGTGGTCAGTGGAGCACAGGTTGCATAGCAACATTAATGCCAATTAGCAGTGTGGGTTCGCTTTGCATGTTTTCAGTCCTCTTCATAGGTAAGTGTAGCAGTTCAGGCATTAGTGGGATGGAGGACGTAGGACTTTTAAAATTGAAAAAGAGCTTAAAGAAATAAACAAATAACTTTACAAATGGGTAGCTAGAATGGGACTTAGAGACCCCTATTCTAGTTATCTTTGATAGCAGATGCTCCTGATCCCTAGCCCTGTCAGTGTCAAAAAGAAAGTAAATTGGCCAGTCCGTTTTTTTTTTTTTTTCTTTTTTCAGGTTCCTCTTTTTCTGTCAGGCTTCTTAGTTGCATCAACAGAACCAATTTTAGCTTGCTTACGCAGAAGGGATTTCTGAACAGCTATTAGTTAGCTCAGGGAAACCTCCAACAAGCTAGAGAATCTGGTTTGGGAGCTAGGTTGCCACGAGTTGCAATCCTACCTCCTCGGGACAGGCACTGCTTAGGCTGAGTCCAGGACTATGGCACTAGGATATCTCTTACAGTTGCTTGTGAAAACTCAGTGTCTCTCAACCATGATCTGCCATTGTCCACAGGCATGGCTTCTACTATTCTGATTTCCACTGGTCTCTTCATGTGTTTCTCCTGATCTAAAATTTGCATGGGGAACAACTAATTGGTGGAGCCTATGGCTCACGCCTCTGCTGTAGGCTGAGTTCTGGTTTCCATCTTAGGGATGAAGGACTCTTAATGCAGACCTTCTTCAAAATTTAGAAGGGATATTCAGAAGAGCCTGGGTAGGGCAGGGGACGATGATGCTCTGACTTTGGGGAAAGGGCATTGAGCATGTGTGCTTCAGAGTCCCATGTCCCTTCTCTAGGTCTTGTCTATCTAGCTGTAGGTTCTACATATGACCCAGGCAGTACTGGGAATCTAGGTCTATTTGATTCAGTGGCAGGCCGGACATGGTGGCACATGCCTGTAATCCCGGCTACTCAGAAGACTGAGGTGTGAGGATGGCTTGAGTCCAGTAATTTGAAGCAGCACTGAACTATGATCATGCCACTGCACTCCAGCCTGCGTGACAAAGCAAGACCCTGTTTCTTAAAAAAAAAAAAAAATGGTGGCCAGATTCCATATTGATTATTAGTGGACAAATCACAGTGATAACAGATGGGAGGGTTTTCTTTGGACAGGGAAGTCCATGTGGGGAGTGGGGCACAGAGGCCCTGGCTGACTGCTTTACCATTGTATTCAACAGCAGCTAGCTTGGTGCCTCAACACATGACTGAAAAAATGGTGGAATAAAAGAACAAACTAAGCTGGTCACCTTTCTTTTGTAGTTGTAAAATTTCACTGACACTTAGGGCCCCTAATTTCAGAAGAAACCTAACAGATGTGTTTTGGAGGTGTCTTGTTAGATAAGGGAGATCAAGAAAGGTAACTCCACTCATACCAAACTACACCTTCATGTAGGGTTTCTGACTCCTTTCCAAGAGATGACTCCCCTCCACATTTAGTGTCGCCATTCAGAGGGAAAGAGCAATCAAGTGTGTGCCATAAGGTTCTACAGTGCACCATCCACACATTTTCTGTTTTTTTTTTTTTTTTTTTTGTTGTTGTTGTTGTTGTTGTTTGTTTGTTTGTTTGTTTTTTGCAGCAGAATCTCACTTTGTTGCCCAGGTTGAAGTGCAGTGGTGAGATCTCAGCTCACTGCAAACCCTGTCCCCCAGATTCAAGCGATTTTCCTGCCTTAATGTCCCGAGTAGGTGGGATTACAGGCATGCAGCACCACACCTGGCTAATTTTTGTCTTTTTAATAGAAACGGGGTTTCGCCATATTAGCCAGACTGGTCTCTAACTCCTGACCTCAGGTAATCCACTGACCCTGGCCTCCCAAAGTGCTGGGACTACAGGTGTGAGCCACTGAGGGCAGCCCATCCAGATATTTTCTTAAAACAATTCTGCACTTAGGATATATTTCCAGGAGAAATAGATGAAATATTCCCGCAGTGGAATTGCTTGAAACTGCTGGGCTTCAAGACCTATTGGAATTGAACTTTGACCTCCAGCAGGTGGCTTAGCCTATGGCCTCCATATTTGCTTTTATGAATCAATGATGGCAAATGCCCATCTCTGGCCATGCCAGCTGAAAGGCAAAGACCACCAGAGGGAGCAGGTGTGCCTCTTCCATGGTTGAACATGGCACTTCCTGTTTGCCACCCCCATCAACCTGCTCTGTTCTGGAAAACACCACTGTTGCTTAGCAACAGGGAAGCTAGTCATCCAGGGCCCCATGTTTCTACCAGTCACCAACCCAAGTGAGACATGGAATGTAAAGGCCTGGCTTCAGATCACATTTACTGTAGCACTTTGGAAATTGCTGGCCACTCAAAATGTGGCCTGTGATTCTTTAACATTTCAGGGGTCCGCCAGACCACACAGACATTCAGTGAATTAGCTAGGACTCATGGGACTCAGTATATTATTGCACTTGTGGCTGTTATTACAGCAAAAGGTTATACAATATGATCAGCAAGAAATAAACAGAACAGTGGGGTCTGGAGAAGTCCACGCGCAGGCTTCTTCATGCTCTCTTTCTCCTGTGAGGGGGCTCACCAAGCACATTCCTCCCTATAAATGAAAATGCACAATGTGTGGGTAATGTTTTGCCCAAGGAAGTTAACTTAGTGCCCCAAATTTTTATTGGGGTCTGGTCATTAGGCACCCCTTGCCTATTATGTACCCAAATTCCAGACACTTGGAAGGAAAGCACGTGTTCAGAATAAACTACATTGTTGGTACAAACTGCTTAGGCACTGTGAACCACCCTTCTCAATTAGGGAACATGTCAAGTGCTGTCTTAGTTTTCTATTGCTTCCATAATAAATGATCATAAACTTAGAGGCTTAAACTATACAAATGTATCATCTAACAGTTTTGTAGGTCAGAAGACCAGCATAGGTCTCTGGGCTGAAATTACGCTTTTGGCAGGGTTGTGTTGTCTTCTAGAGGCTCTAGGGGAGAATCCATTTCCTGCTTATTCCAGGTTGACAGAATTCAGTTTCTTGACATTGTAGGACAGAGGTCCCTGTTTCCTTATTGGCTGTCATCTGAGGGCCATTCTCAGCTTTTACAGGCCACCACATTCCTCAGCTTGTGGCCTTTTCCTCCATCTTCAAAGCCAGAACAGTGAGTAGAATCCTTCTCAAGTCACTTCTCTGGCCACAGCTGGAAGAGGTTCTCCACTTTTAAGGACTCCCGTGATTGGACTGGGTACACCCAGTTAATCCAGGATAGTCTTCTCATCCCAAAGCCCCTACCCTGAATCACGTCTACAAAATTCTTTTTGCCATGTAAAGTAATATATTCATAGGTCCCAGGGATTAGGACATGGACATCTTTGTGTATCCAGTATTTTGCCTACCACAAGTGCCAAGTTCCTAGATGCCAGCCAAGGGCCTTCTGAAGATAACAGTCTTAGGGATGCTATGTTTAATCTTTTCTGCATACTCATGCATATCTAAAGGAAGGTGGCGTCATAAGTGAAAATGGATAGCCTCTTCCAATAGCTTGTAGCCCCTATCATGCTTATAATGTGTTGGACTTCATAAACAACTGGACCCAGGGCTCAGCCCACAAAGATGCCTTATAACCCAGATTCCAGTATGGCATACATATTCTGACCTTGGAACTGCACAGTGCTATCCCTTCTATGCTTCAACCTGGATAGGAGCCAAGGCCTAGGAAACTGTTAGGTCACGTTCTCTCTAGCATAGGGCTTGACAGAAAATACAGTTAAGTTTAATTTTTTTTATTGCATTTTAGGTTTTGGGGTACATGTGAAGAACATGCAAGATTGTTGCATGGGTACACACATGGCAGTGTGGTTTGCTGTCTTCTGTCCCCTCACCTGTATCTGTCATTTCTCCCCATGCTATCTCTTCCCACCTCCCCACCCCCCCGTCCCTCCCCCATTTCCCCCCAACGGACCCCAGTTTAAATTCTTACCTATGTACCAAGAGCAAGTTACTTGTTCTCTGTGAGTCTCATTTCCTCATCTGCTTCCAGGTATAACACAGTATCTTATAGATTTCAAGGAGAAAATGCATACAATGCATGGATGTGTAAGACAATGCTTTCCAGATCACAATGGCTAGTGTGCTAGGAGATGGAACATCCAGTAGGAAGAAAAACAAGACTAAAGTCTCCTGTTTCAATATGGAGCTTCCTTTTAGGGGGAGAAATAAGAGAAGAGGAAAGGTTCACTTTTAGGATCTGCCTGGGTCATCTTTTTTTTTTTTTTTTCCTGAGCTTATCACTTTATGGACAAACCTATTTCTCCTTCTTCCTGTGAAGGTGTGATATTGTGAATTATTAACGTTTGTTTTTCACCCCATGCTCCAGCTTGCCCTTGTACTCTTGGCCCTGCTGCAGATGACAGGCCCAAGGCTTCTGCCCCAGGGTAGAGTTATTTCAGCAGAAATGCAAATAGAAACAAACAGCCCAAGATCAGCTTTTAAGTCACAGAAGAGATTTCAGAAAATGTCCACTGAGAAAATATAACTGAAAGAAAAGCTTTTTGAGTTGGAAGATCTGAGTATCAAGAGATAAGGACCTGGCCTATCAACAGGAATACAAGGATATATGGTTTGTCCAAGGTACTTCCAGCCATCTCAGACTAGATGAAGCTCCCACACACTAAAGGGAGGGCTGACAGGGAGGCAGAGCGATACTGATGACATTCAAGGCCAGGGGATTTCAACCTCCATTTCAGACTATGCTGAAGTCTTAAGGAGAATCTCTCTCTTTCAGTCTCTCTCTCTCTCTCTCATACACACACACACATTCTTACCACACTCACTCACTCTCTGTCTCCTGTCCCTGCTCCCGACTGGATTTGGGTTCCCTTTCATCTCCAAGTATCACAATGGTATTTCCTGGAAGGCTAGAAAGGCCACTCAATTAGCTTTCAGTCTGGGCCTTGGGATTGAGGAAAGAAAAGAGAATCTGTGGTGTTTACAGACACTAGCACCATCCATTAGAGCAGGAAATGTTAGAAACCAAAGGCTTGTATCAAAGACTTGAAGTTTTCCTATGTGAGTCTTCAGAAAACCATGTTAGGGCCTCTGAAAAAAAAGACACTGTGGTAATGGCTTGGTGGTGTTAATCAAGTAAAGACCTCATTCCTCCCATTACTGGAGCAGCCAAAAGACCTCCTGACAGCAAGGTGACAATGTTCAGATAACAACAGGTGAACAAAATAGCCCTGCATACCCGGAGACAGAGCCGTTCACTGAGTCATTGGGTTTTCCAGTTCAGTGCAAGGGTGCCTAGCCAATGCAGTGAGCAAAGGATGATGTCAAGATTGAATTTTCAGGGATCAAAATTGGAGCAGGTCAAAATTATTAACAACTTGGCAATGCCCAATCCCTTCTGCCTGCAGCTACTAACACAACATGGCTCCTAATTTAACAACCTTCTGAATTTGGGGGAAGCTTTCCGAAACCACTAAAGAAAACAAATAACATGCCTTGAGAACAGTGTGTATTATGGTTAAAAGCAACTGACTATTGTTCCTCCATCTGGGTTGCATGAATGCACATCAGGGGAACCATAAGTCCCATTGAATTACAGGCAAATGTACTACACCAGGTGCTTTTTTCAGGGGAGAAGAGATATAGTGTGATCAGATTCTCTGAGGGGTCTGAGTCTTAAGCCACTATTCTAATGGGGACTCTTGGATTTGTGCTTTATTAACGTGTGTCCTATGAAAATTCATTTATAACCTTCATGTCATACCTTTCCTGACTGTAGAGTGGAAACAACAACAACAACAACCAATATCAAGCCCACAACATTATTGTGGGGAATTAATTAAAATATGCTGTATAAATAAAATTGATTTTTAAATGAGACATTCATGTGTTCCCTTCCCCATCCCCAATAGATAGCTCTATCAAATAAAGAGCAATCGGTTAAGATTTTGGATATCAGAGATACATATTTTTAAAAAACGTATGTGTACACAGTTTATATATGTGGCATAATGGTGTGTCTAATCCTGTATTTTTTCAAGAATCACTTTCATCAATTATTTGGCATTGTGTGCTTTAAAATAATGATGATGATAATGATGATGATGATAATGATAATTCCTTGCACTTGCGTAGCCAGTAGTCCTCTCATTTATCTCATCAGTTGTTGACAAAGCCCTCCTCTTACTCTTGTAAATGAAATGAGGCTATTGCTGGGTCTGCAGTGTTTGGTTGCCATGGTTTAAATTCGTTTCATAAGCTGTTGCTTGGCAATCCCACGCGTCAGCTGGCTCTTTTTCCTCAGCACTCTCGCCACACGCTGTCTGAAGTATAATGAGACTGAGGCTAGGCAAAGGAGGATGGCAGTCCCCAAGCACTTTCCATCTTCCCACACAACACTGTTTGTTACCATGATGCTTGATAAATGTGTTAGAAGCAGAGCAGTGAAGTGGTTGCAAACACAGAATTTAGACTCACATAGACCTGGGTTCAAGTTCTGGGTTGGGATTTGGCTCAGTGTCTCCTTTGGCCATTCACCTAGAAACCAGAGTCTCAGTTTCCCCATGTATCAAGTGAGAGATGATAATATCCAGCACCTGGAGTGGATGTGAGAATTGGAGGAAAAAATTCATTTGAAGTACCTACACACCGTAGGTGCTCAGTAGCTGTAACCTGTACTAATAAAAGTCATGGGAGTTAGTGGAACTATAACTTTCCTTGTTCTGTAGTAAAATGCTCTGATGTAGCAGTCAGTTTGGACTTAATTCGTATAGTTGTGGCCCACTTTCTTTTATACATAGTATGAGTGGGCTTACTGCAAATCCATAGCGTAACACAGAAATTTATAAATAAACTATCAGGATCAAGGAAAAGACTGGAGTGTTGTGACTAAAGGAAGACAAGTAGAGATGCTACAGACAGAACCTATCAATAGATGTCCACTCCAGGTAGTGAGTGGGTTGGCACTGTGCATTCAAAGGGGCTGTCATGAGGGAAGCTTGTCTCCTCCCTAGACAAACCCATACTCACCGGCAAGTGGTGTGCCGGTAAAACAGCTCTTAGGGGGAGAAAAGCCTTGATTTGTAGTGTTTGCCTATTTCTGTGGTGTAAATACTCATACTATGGCCAATTTCAAACTACCAATGTGATGCCATTGAACAGAATGTGGAGTCCTGCTTCAGCACAAAACTAATCCTTTCCCTAGGGGCAGCTTCATAGTTTGTTGTTGCTGCTTTCTTTCTCATTAGTGGACATTTCCAACAAGCTCTTGTATCTATAGCAGTTTAGGGAGGTCAGTTCTCAGGATTGCTCTTCTAGGCCTTTGATTTTCCCTGACTGGAAGCATATGGCTGAGGAAATATCCTTTGTTCTATTGTGCGGGCCCATCCAACATCTCCATAGGTTGACTTCAGCACTCTTTCTGGCTTAGGATCAGAAGCTCATAATCTTTGCAGGATCCAGGGAAGACTTGGGAGCTAGGAATTACCTAGATGAAAATCTTAATTGAGGCAGTATCTTCTCCCAAAGTTATTTTATCATTTTAAATAACCCAACTCACGTACTGCTGTCATAATACTCTCTCGTATTCATTGTAGCATTCTCAGTGCTACAATGCATATGACCTTACTGTGTTTATATTAGTCACCAACCAGTTTCAAAATGAATCCCTTTTTAAATTCATTCATGCCACTGTAAAGCTGCTTCTTCTAATATGACTTCAGTGTAGTTGTCTGATTCTGATAGCTGGAGTAAACAAACTGTGTGTTTGAATTCCATTCTGGACTGAACAATTTCAAGTGTCAGTCAGTGATGCTCATTTATAAGAACAGGCACATTGGCCAGCTTTCAGTGAAAATATGTTGCATGTGTTTTACATTTTACTTGGTCCATAATTTGTATTTCCTTCCACTTCATATCTGACAATATCCAGTTAATTGGCTTCTACAGATAGAGTGCCCCAAAACATAGTGTCTTCCCTATGAATCAGCTGAAAAATGTCAGAATATTTATGAGGCAGCAGAAGAGAAAATTAGATATAAACCCCACAACTTTCTAAGGAGGGTAGGCCCTGTTAACAGCAGATTTTTTGGGGGTGGGGTTAGATACAAAGTCATGAAACTCAATGTAATTAATGACCTGTCACAGGTCTGAAGAGAGTGTTCAGTAGTGAGTGGAGTGTACAAACTTGAAGACAGAAACTGGAAGACACTTAAACTTCCCAGCAAAAGCAAGATCTCTGATGGAGAGACCAAAGCCAGGGAAAATGGAAGCCTGTTTGGGAGATGGTGCAGGGAGTGGGGGAGGGAAATCTGATCAGTGGAGACTGAAAAGAAGGATTTGGGAGAAGAAATAACGTCTAATGGGGACTTTCTAGTTAAATTCTGTGCGGGGAAATGCTCCTAATACATCTCCCATGGGAAATTTTCATTTAATTCTACAATGCTCACTGTTTAATGGGCATGGATTCTCTATGGTCAATGTGAATAAAATTGTGTTCCAAGATTTAGATATGGAGAAAAACAGTCCATGAGTCAGGGTAGCAGACATGTGGCTTATATATACTCTTGTGTGAATGAAGGGAATTAATTTATTCCTGTGGAAAACAATCCATTCCCTCTAGGAACTAATTCAGTCTTGCAAGAATGAGAACTCACTACTGGGAGAACAGCACCAAGCCATTCATGAAGGATCTGCCTCCATGACCCAAACACCTACCACCCTATCTCCCCACACTGCCACACTGGGGATTAAACTTCAACATGAGTTTTGGTAGGGACAAACAGACCACATTCAAACTATAGCAGTACCTGAAATACCTTAATAGGGGCTCCTCAGGATAAGAATAAGTTGTTGTGGGTAGTTGTCTGAAAGGACACCAGTCTTCGTGTTTGTAGTAGCAAATACTCTTCCTATAAGAGTATTCTTATAGGAAGAACTTTATTTTGATCAGCATGCATATCAGTCAAAATTCAGTTGCACATAACAGAAATTACTCTAGCTATTTTAACAGGATATGGATTTAACATAGGGAGTAGGTGCTTACAAAATCACCAGAAAGGCTTGAAGGAGCAACCTCCAAGCTCGGAAATGTCTGCAAAAACAACAAAAGAACTGCCACACCAGAAAAATGGCTATCTCTGCCACAATCAGGAAGCTGGAACATCAGGAACTTTTTTTTTTTTTTCCTGACAGCTGGGTTCAGAATCAAACCATGTTAGCCCACATCCTGGGATTGGATTAAGGACTCTGCCACCACAGCTGTTGGCTCTAGGAACATGCCACCTTTGCTGTGATTCTGAAATCAGAAATGAAAACTGTCACTGAATCTGTTATCCCAGAGCCACCCCATGCCTGCTAGATCCACAGCAGCAAAATTGAAGCCTCTCCCATTACTACCTCTGTCCCCAAGTGACTAGATTTTGAAAGATAATTCCCACATGAGTAAAACTGATTAGCAGAATCTAAATTGCGTCTATTGCCATGTTTCAGAGGAGTAATGGAGTTTTTAGCTTTCTAGCCTGTGTCATAAAGGAAGACACACTAGAGAGGGCTTAGAGGAGATGTCTAGCAAGCCAATTATAGACTTCACCACCAGTCATTCCCTATCTAGAAACAGACCCTCATTCCTGACCCTGACCCTCCGAGACTGGCCTTTCATGATATGAAACAGGCCCAATGAGATAAAAGCTTCAGTTTTGAAAGCACCAAAATAGCAACATAATGTCACTGGACTGGGAAATATTATGCTGAGAAAACCTGGATTGATGTAAGTGATATGCACAATCAAAAAATATAACAAGGCCAGATCTGTAAAATGAATATTATTGTCTGAAACAGAAACTAAAATTTGAAAAATCATATTTGAGAAAAAAGTGCCTTAAAAAGTTGTAACATCAAGCAACACTATATATTTTTAAAGACACCAACATATCTAGGACATATTTCAAATACATTTAGAGTATTTGTCTGTGTTACAGAGAGGACAATGAGAATAGGGATTTTGAGTAAAAGAGAAAAAATCAATAACAAAGAGAATAGCCTGTGTTGACTGATGATAAAAGTGTGCCATGATCTGTACAGTATGAATAGCTCAACTCCTAATTTTGTAATATCTAAATAGGATACATAAAACTTACCAAAAGTTAAGTTACTGCACAGCAAAGGAAACAATCAACAAAGTGAAAAGGCAACCTACCGAATGGGAGAAAAGATTTGCAGGCCATACATCTAATAGGGGTTAATATGCAAACATATATAAGGAACACACACAACACAATAGCAAAACAACCAAACAGTTCAATTAAAAAAGGGCAAAGGACTTTAATAGACATTTCTCCAAGGAAGACATAAAAATGGCCAGCTGGTATATGAAAAATGCTCAACATCACGAACCATCAGGGAAACACAAATCAAAACCACAATAAGATAGCACCTCACACTTGTTAGGATGGATACTATTTTTTTATATTTATTTATTTGTTTATATTTTATTGCACTTTAGGTTTTAGGGTACATGTGAAGAACATGCAGGATTGTTGAACGGCAATGTGGTTTGCTGCTTCCATCCCCATCACCTATTTCTGTCATTTCTCCGCATGTTATCCCTCCCCAACTCCCTACCCACCACTGTCCCTCTCCTAGTCCCCCCAACAGACCCCACTGTGTGATGCTCCCCTTCCTGTGTCCATGTGTTCCCATTGTTCAACACCCACCTATGAGTGAGAACATGTGGTATTTGATTCTCTGTTCCTGTGTCAGTTTGCTGAGAATTATGGTTTCCAGGTTCATCCATGTCCCTACAAAGGACACAGACTCATTGTTTTTTATGGTTGCACAGTATTCCATGGTATATATGTGTCACATTTTCCCTGTCCAGTCTATGATCAATGGGCATTTGGGTTGGTTCCAGGTCTTTGCTATTGTAAACAGTGCTGCAATGAACATACGTATGCATGTGTCTTATAATAGAACGATTTATAATCCTTTGGATATATACCCAGTAAGGGGATTGCTGGATCAAATGGAATTTCTATTTCTAGGTCCTTGAGGAATAGCCACACTGTCTTGCACAATGGTTGAACTAATTTACACTCCCACCAACAGTGTAAAAATGTTCCTATTTCTCCACATCCTCTCCAGCATCTGTTGTCTCCAGCTATTTTAATGATCACCAAACTGGTGTGAGATGGTATCTCAATGTGGTTTTGATTTGCATTTCTCTAATGACCAGTGATGATGAGCATTTTTTCATGTTTGTTGGCCTCGTCAAGATCTTCTTTTGTAAAGTGTCTGTGCATATCCTTTGCCCACTTTTGAATGGGTTTGTTTGTTCTTTTTTTCTTGTAAGTCTGTTTTAGTTCTTTGTAGGTTCTGGATATTAGCCCTTTGTCAGATGGGTAGATTGCAAAAATTTTTCCCGTTCTGTTGGTTGCTGGTTCACTCTAATGATTGTTTCTTTTGCTGTGCAGTGCTCTGGAGTTTAATTAGATCCCAATTGTCTATTTTGGCTTTTGTTGCCAATGCTTTTGGTGTTTTAGTCATGAAGTCCTTGCCTATGCCTATGTCCTGAATGGTTTGCCTAGGTTTTCTTCTAGGGTTTTTATGGTGTTAGGTTTTATGTTTAAGTCTTTAATCCATCTGGGGTTAATGTGAGTGTAAGGTGTCAGGAAGGGGTCCAGTTTCTGCTTTGTGCACATGGCTATCCAGTTTTCCCAACACCGTTTATTAAACAGGGGATCTTTTCCCCATTGCTTGTTTTTGTGAGGTTTGTCAAAGATCAGATGGTTGTAGATGTGTGGCGTTGCTGCCAAGGCCTCTGTTCTGTTCCATTGGTCTATATCTCTGTCTGTTTTGGTACCAGTACCATGCTGTTTTGATTACTGTAGCCTTGTAGTATAGTTTGAAGTCAGGTAGCGTGATGCCTCCACCTTTGTTCTTTTTGCTTAGGATTGTCTTGGCTATGCGGGCTCTCTTTTGGTTCCAGAGCATTTCAGATTGCTGGTCTTTGTGGGAGTAGGACCCGCCAAGCCAGATCACTTGGCTCCCTGTTTCAGCCCCCTTTTTCCAGTTGAATAGGCAACTCTTTCTCCTAGGCGTTCCAAGTGCCAGTTTAAATGGCACCCAGATTTTTGTGAACTTTTGTGCGGAGACCTGCTGCACTTGCTGAAACAGCCATGATGGAGACTTATGGCACTTTTCTGCCCAGGAATCTCCTGGTCTGTGAGCAGTACAAATTCGTTTGGAAATGCAGTGATCACTCACCCTCTGTGATCTTGCTGGGAACTGCACTCCAGAGCTATTCCTATTTGGCCATCTTGGATTATCTCAGGGATGGGTAATATTTAAACAAAAAGAACAAGTGCTGGTGAAGAAATTGGAACCCTTGTGTATTGTTGATGAGAATGCAAAATACATTCTCTTTGAAAAGCAGTGTGGAGGTTCCTCAAAAAGTTAAATATAGAACTGCCATATGATCCAGCAATCCCACTTCTGGGTACTTATCCAAAAGAATTAAAGTCTGAATCTTGAAGAGATATGTGCACTGCCATGTTTATTACAGCACTATTCACAATAGCCAAGATGTAGAAACAACTTAAATGTTTATGGATAAATAAATGGATAAAGAAAATATTATATATATATATGTGTGGATATATATATATACACATTGTACATGTGTGTGTGTGTGTATATATATACACACACAATGTAATATTATTCAGTCTTTTTAAAAAGGGAATCTGCCCATATGTGACAATATGGATGAACCTGCACCTTGTGCTAAGTGAAATAAGCCAGTGACAAAAGGACAAGTACTGCATGATTCCATTTATATGAAGTATCTAAAATAGCCGAACTCATAGAAGCAGAGAGTAGAATGGTGGCTTCCAGGGTCTGGAGGGAGAAGAAAATGGGGAGTTGGTCTTCAATGGGTATAAAGTTTCAGTAATGCAAGATGAAGAAGTTTTAGAGATCTGTATAGCATTGTGCCTATAATTAGCAATGCTGTATTGTACATTTTAAAATTTGTTTGGAGGGTAAATCTCATATTAAGTGTTCTTACCACAGTAAAAAAGAAAAATAAATGGTGATTGGAGGCATGCATTTTAAACTAATTTGCAACTAAAAATTTCATGAAAACTGCCAAACATAACATGTATAATATACTTATATAAATTAGATCGAAAACATAAAAAATTTAAAAACATAAAAATAGTTCCCCAAATTCTGAAAGACATGCAAATATATAATTTTTATAAAGTTTTAAAATGCCACATAGGGTTTAAAATTTAATCAAATGTCCAAATGGAAAGTCTAGGAACATTCACGTTGTTAACTCTGAGACAATGTAAATCAAAAAGAGACAGTGTAAATAAAAAACGTATTGAATATAAAAGGAACATACAATGCAAAATCATTGAAACATTGTTGATGATTTTTTAAAAATGGCCAGAACAGCAAAATTGTTTTAAAATGAACTCAGTAAACAATTATAAAAGTATAAACTGCTGTTTGGGAGATACTTGATTTCAGTCCATATGAAAACTTTAAAAACCAAAGACAGAATAAGATTATTTGCCTTAAAATGAAATTGAAATAAAGACAAAAATATCAAAAGAACCACAAGGAGAAAACTCCCCCAAAACCTGAAACAAATCTATTTGACTCATAAAATCATTGAAAATCGAACCCCAAATCATTCAAATTTACTGAAAGATCATACATTATTTATTAGAAACGTTTCATTTTATACCAACTTAAAATTTCATAGTTTTGGCCAAATTGCCCAAATGCTACCCCTTAAAATTCGTTCTTTTCCAAATTCCCCTGTATCCTATTTACAGTAAAGCCCTAACATGATTAGGCAGCTGCTGAGCAGGCTGGGAGGCATCACTTTGGCACTTACAAACTGAAACATTCCACACACATAAAGATCAGGGCTCTCATTTTTGCTTTTCATGCCATGGGATGACTCTGCCAAAACTGAAGCTCTCAGGCCTGCCCTTCCCATCATGAAATAGCCTTTGCCTACAGTAAGGCCTAGGAGAGAACCCAACAGTTCCCAACCAGACCTAGGGTTCTCCTCCTCGTCTGTATCATTTTCTCTCCATGAATTGAACCAGTAGCTCCTTCCAGGGGTTGTGGCTATGCAGATGATGCTGACGTGATGGGAAGAAAACCCTAGCTGCTTCCCTATCCAGATGGCTGCTGCAGTGAGATTACAATGGTCAACCTTGGCCTTGTTCCCCTTTGCTGCCTACTGGAGGTGACTCATAGCTCCTATTGTTAGTTGCAAATGTCTCCCATGTGCAGGCTGGAGTAATTAGGTGGGGTATGGACGCAAAACAGAGGAGGCCCCTGATATAGGGGTTGAAGCAGGTTGAAGGGTGCAAATGCCTCATGTTCTGGGGAGCAGAAGTCAAGCCTCCAGCATGGTGAAGTGAAGGTTCTAGGTTGGGACTGCCTCATTCCAGGAGTGGCTGGTGTGTGGGTCCTGATTTAGGCATGAGCATCTTCAAGGTGTAAAGGGCAGAGGTGAAAGCCATGGTCAGGGCTGGGCTATGGTGGGGGGTGGGGAAGACGTTCACTGAGGCCTGGCCAGGGGCCATCCCCAGATACTGTATTTCATCAAATCTAAGATGCCATCGAGTGTAAGATGTACCATTATTTTATGTATTAACACATTAAAAGGCTGCCAATTAAAGCATGCCATGCTGTTTTCTCAGTACTTGCAATTTTTTATTTTTATTTGTCAAAAGAGTTCTTTGAGGCTTATGTAGATATATTATCTTTCCATATATGACTCTTGCAATTACATAAAAAATATAAGCGATGTAAATTGCTTAAAGTATTTCTAGAATTTCTTCACATCTAGAACCTAAGTATCCCAAATCACTTTTCAGCTCAGAGCTGAACTGTCTGTGTTTTCCCACACAACATTGTACTCCATGCCATCAAGACAGTTGGTGATGCAGCATTTCTTAAAAGAGTGACCTACTATTGTCCGTGGATTTTCTTCCAAGTTGCTGCTAAACTGCAAGTTTTGATGTGGGGCTTTGTTGCTTGGCCTGTGAAAAGGTATCCTGTTGAATGTATCTCAATAACAAAACCCAACAGAATTTCAGCTATTGCCAGTACCTTCATTGCATTGGACCTAAAACACACTTTGTTGTTGCTCTGCACAAAAATGTGGAATTGCAACAATTTCTCCATCTTTCAGGTAACTATTGCTTCATAACAAACCAGTTACACAGATTTCTGTTTCCAGCCCGAGGGCCGCTATTATTCTTTATGCTAATATGCCTCTGAGATTTGACCTTTGCTAGAAAACTCTCTTTTTTCTTTTAACTTTTGAAATAATTACAGACTTATAAGAAGTTGCGAAAATACTACAGGGAGGTCTCATGGACCCACCACCCAGATTCCCCTAATGGTGATATCTTAAATAACTATCGTACATTTTCCAAAGCAGGCAATCAATTGGCACAATACAATGAACTAAATTACGGAGATTACTCAGATTCTACCAGTTTTTTTTTTTTTTTTTTTTTTTTGAGTCGGAGTTTCGCTCTTGTTACCCAGGCTGGAGTGCAATGGCGCGATCTCAGCTCACCGCAACCTCCGCCTCCTGGGCTCAGGCAATTCTCCTGCCTCAGCCTCCTAAGTAGCTGGGATTACAGGCACGTGCCACCACGCCCAGCTAGTTTTTTGTATTTTTAGTAGAGACGGGGTTTCACTATGTTGACCAGGATGGTATCGATCTCTCAACCTCGTGATCCACCCGCCTCGGCCTCCCAAAGTGCTGGGATTACAGGCTTGAGCCACCGCGCCCGGCCTCTACCAGTTTTTATGTGTATTATTTTGTATGTTTGTGGATCACTCTATGACATTTTCTTATAAGTATAGATTTGTATAACCACTATAATCATGACACAGAAGTGTCTGTCACCACAAAAATCTTCCTCCTGTTACCCCTTTACAGTCACACTTTTCACTGAGGTAACTGTCCTCAGCCTCCTCCCCCTCCACTCTTGACTTTTTCTGATTATACATATTAAGCAGTACCTTTTGTTGCCTATTTTTCTCCTAAACATGCCATGTTCTATTAATCATCTCCACAATTCCTTACACAGCAAACTCCCTTGGTCCTTCTCCTGACCTTGCCAGTTATTATGACGATTGCAGCCTCCTGGCTTCTGGCACTTAACTCCTGCCACCTGGCCTCTATTACTTCAAAGTCCCATGATCCCCATGGACATTAATGAGCCCAGCTCCGTGACCACGGCTCCTATCCTCAGCCCTAGCTTGCAGGTGAGAGCCGCCACTGAACTTCTAAGTGATGCTGGTACCCTTATCACCCATACATTCCTTACGGCTTTGGTGAGTAGTATTTCCTGGGCCCCTATGGAACATAAGCCTCTGGCAGGATTTCTGACCTCACCTATATCCATTTCAACATGTCCAATTCCTTCAGCCTCTTTATTCCTTCCTCTGCTATCCTCTGGGCAACCCAAGCATTTCTACTTTACTCGGCATGAACCTTTGCCTACTGCAGGCTTCTAAGAGTCACCCTAGCCATGAGTCTGCTCCATTCTGATGTACTTGCTTAAGTGTTAATTTCACCTCACAAGAAGGTACCCTCAAACTGATGAATTCTCGGTTATTCAATCTTATATTTGAGCTACCTTGATCAAACACCTCAAAATCAAATCCCAGGCTCATGCTAATATATGCTAGCTAATTTTTCCAGCCCTGTCAGCACATAATCTCTTTCCTTCCCCATCATGCACCCCACATCTCCAGGTGAATTATGCTGGAGCTTAATCCAGGTCATTACCCTGGCAGCTAGGAGATGAGATTGGGGCAGATCCTGAAAGGGGAACCATTTGCTTCATGGAGAAGAGGCCTCACTAGTATGTTTCAGCACAAGGGGCATTCTAGCTCTTACTGGGATGTCTCCGTCCTGTTTTTTCAGGTCTCAGGTTTTTCAAACCAAGGCTCTGACTTTTCCCTGACAGACTTGTCTGGGATGAGTATTAATTAATCATCTTGAGAACTCTGATCGCTAACTATCAAGTCCTGAGTCTGCCTCTCTGATATGTCTGCTCTTCTACTGAAAGAGAGAAGGGCATCTTTATAAGCTACAAATGAGATCCTGTGGCTCTTACATTTAGCCATTAATTGCTTATTAACAGCCCTCAATTTCATTATCCTTTTGTAGGGCATCGATACAAATTTGTACTAACCAGCCAACTTTGCTGACTTGTTTTTCAAATACCAGAATCATTGTACCTACAAGGTGCTCCCTTCCACCAGACATTTTCCTAGGGCACTACTGGTGAAATCTTTAGCATTTAGATCATCATCTTATAGAAAAGACTATGTGTTCCCATCTGCAACTTAGGTGACTATTCGTTCCCATCATCAATTTGCCCACCAGGTGATGAGTGATCCAGTCCCCAAACCCCATCTGACCATCTGTTTTCTTGGACTTCATCAACAGTACAATTCATATCTGTCCAAAACCTTCAAGAAACAGATGCCAAGATGAGATTAGATGTACAAGAAATGTATTGGGGGAAATGCCTATGGGTAATAAAGAGGAAGAAGCAGAAGTAGGCAGGGAGGGCCTACATAATGCAATCCAGATCTGACATCTATGAAATGAGAGAAGGAAGGAAGTAGGAAGGAATTGGATAGGAAGAGTTCCAGACTGCTACACAGTTCAAAGAAAGTTTGAGCCAGGCAGATGAATTACAGGAAGCTTGTGTCTTGCAAGAATGAGCCAGCAGTAGTACTTGTACCATGCTCAGTCAGTGACCATTGGTGGCCTTGGGGAAGCATGGCCTCAGTGCAAACATGCTGGTGGACCAAGTCAGGTGGCAGCTGGGGCTATCAGTTAACTATGCTTCCTACAGCAGGAGATCTCAGTGGTACATTTTTATGGCCATTACATGTGGCATTCTAGGAGAAAGCCTCACTTCTATCTGTGGTTTTGATCCCTGGGGAAAGGATTGAAGGCTCTGCCTCTCTCTCTCTGCCTCTCTCTTTTATTTGAGACATGGTCTTACTCTGTAATCAGACTGGAATGCAGTGGCTCAGTTGTGGCTTATTGCAACCTCGACATTCCAGGCTCAAGTGATCCTTCGGCTTCAGCCTCTGAAGTACCTGGGACTACAGGTCTAAGGCACCATACCCAGCTAAATTTTGAATTTTTTGTAGAGATGGAGTTTCTCCATGTTTCCCAGTCTGGTCTCAAACTCCTGGGCTCAAGCAATCCTCCCGTCTCGACCCCCTAAAGTGCTGGGATTGCAGGTTTGAGCTACCCCATTTCACTTTAACAGCAATGCATGTACAAAGTAGGGCTGATTGATTCCCAGTCCCACCTGTATACTGCCAGAACCAGTTTCCACATTACCAAGAAGAGATTCCATCATCTCCCACTTCCCACTCAAGACTGGGAACAGAAATGGCATCTAGCAATGTGCCATGACCAATTCTCAATCATTTTGGACCCTCTCTTCAGCCTCAGTAGAGTCCTGGCCTGGACTTTGGACTGTATCATATAGCTAATTGATTTAAAATGTAAAACCCTAGACTAATTGTTATACTCTTTGCAAAACTGTGTTTTACCCCTGACTCCCACCCTTAGAGCCCATATGTATTAAGACCTCCAAACACAGTTGTCATTCAGGCCCTAATATGTACGAGTTTTGCTTTCTCAGGCTCATCAACCTGAAAGGAAGAGCTTTTAGCTCAATTGCACCTTAAGACCTCACAACCTTAGGCAGTCCAACCTTTAGGCCTGATTCATTTTTCGATAAGATTGGAGATATGAGATATCTGTGAAGTCTGCTATTCACCAGGTGTTTCTGAGTTGAAAGTGCCTCCACCTTTCCCTAGCAGCAAAATATCTTAATTGCGTGGTTTTTAGTTGTGGGGACATTCTCCTTCATAGTTGGAATGGCCTCGACTTAGCAAGAGTAACTTGGAATTACCTCCAAGAAGAGCCAGTTCTGAGAAGTATTTGACAAAGTTTACCTAAAGTTATGCCCCAGCTAGGGGTAACCTGAAAGCAATTCTTAGGGAGGCTGGTTTGGGACCATCACGGGAATCATTCTACACAAGTAGAAAACCAGACTTCTTTCAATGTTTACTTCTCTCCACCATCTAATGTATGACAGCATTATGATTTCACATACATTACAATGTCTATAGCCTCAGATTCTGTTGTGGATTGAATTGTGTCCCCAGAAAGATATGTTGAACTCCTAATCTCCAGTACCTGTGAATGTGACTTTATTTGGAATAGGGTCTTTACAGTTAAGGTAAGATGAGGTCATGAGGTTGGGCCCTTATTCCAATATGACTGGTCTCCTTATAAGAAGAGACATGGTGACAGACACATAGGGAGAATGCCATGTTACAACAGAAGCGGACTGAAGTGGTGTGTCTACAAGCCCAGGAATGCAAAGGACTGCCAGCAACACCAGAAGCTAAGAGAAAGGCATGGAACACATTCTCCTCTAGAGCCTTCAGAGACAGCATGGTCCTGCCAACACCGACTTTGGACTTCTAACCTTCAGAAGTGAGAGAGAATAAATTTCTGCTGTTTAAGCCACCCAGTTTGTGGTAATTTGTTACAACAGCTCTAGAAGACTAACAGATTCTGTACTGACTGGTTAGTTATGACTAGGGTTTCCAGAACTGTAAAGGGAAAAATCGGGACATACTCATCAGAGAGCAGTGTGTGTGTGATACTTTGGTGTTCCTGGGGCTTCTCCAAGTTCTAACAACCAGGAACAAAAATGCAGAGAAGAGGATTCAGCTTAGGTCTCTGGCTGTGAGATCTTTATAGTTAAGAATCTTGGGACTGCTGGGAAGATGGCTGACTAAGAACAGCTCAGGACTTCAGCTCCCAGTGAAAGTGCAGAGGGTGAGTGGACGCGGCATTTCCAGACGAATTTTTATTGCCCACAGACCAGGAGATACCCAGGCAGAGGGGTCGCCAGCGCCGCTGGCTGGTGCACTGTTTTGGCCCCCGCAGGGCTGATTTGGCCCACACGGCTGCTTTGACCACACCCTGTTGTGGCAGTTCTCTGTACAAAAGCCACTGGTCTGGGAGCCCTCTTAGCTGGCAATCGGAGCCCTGACACGGCAGAGTTGCCCATTCATCTGAAATAGTGAGCCAGGCCAGGAGATTCCTAGGCAAAAAACCCGCCAGGAGCCTCAGTGCCACTGTTTGAGCTGACTTAGTGAGTCGCGGCATGGGAGATCCCGGTGCCTTTTCAACAGGCGACTGGAACGCTGGATCATTCAACTTAAAAAATAAAAAAAAAAGACTCTGAGTCAGGGAGCCAGGTGATCAGGCTCAGCTGGTCCCACCCCACCCCCCCCAACGACAACAACGACAACAAAAACAGTAATTGAAAATGCTCTGGGTTGAGCTTTTCACAGCAAGCACAGCTGAACCCAGGATGGTCCGGCTCTGTTGGGGAGGGGCATCCGCCATTACTGAGACTCTTCACCACTACAGAGGCAGACCTCCCTTGCTGAGGCAATGCACCATTGCCGAGCCAACCTGCCACAACAGAGAGAGTCCGCCATAACAGAGGCAGGGCCACCGTTGCTGAGGCAGTTCTAACCATGCCCATATAAACAGGACTGCAGGGAAGATCACATGGCAGCTGGGTGGAGCCCACAGCAGCTCAGCAAAGCCTCTGCAGGCAGACAGTGACTAGGTGGGCTGTTAGCTGGGTGGGGCAGCCCTGAAAGAAAAAACAAAAAGGGCAGCAGCACAATGGAAACTCATAAAGCCCTAACTCCCCGGGACACAGCACCTGGGAACAAAAAGCAGTTTATGACTTCAGCTGCAGCAGACCTAAATGTACCTGCCCAGCACCTCTGAATGAACAACAGAGCTCACAGCTCAGGACTTGAGCCCTGATAAAAGACAGACAGTCTCCTCAAGTAGCTCCCTGACCCCCATAGATACAAAGAGTCACCTCATAAAGGAGAGAACGGACTGACATTTGGTGAGCATCCTTCTGGGACAAAGATAGCAGAAGATGAAACTGGTAGCAACCCTTACTGTTCTGCAGCTACTGCAGGTGATCCCCAGGCAAGCAGGGCCTGGAGAGGACCTCAGCAGTCCTGCAGCAGAGGGGCCAGACTGTTAGAAGGAAAGCTTAAAAAAAAAAAAAAAAAGAAGTAACCTCAGCACCCACAAACTGGAAGCTCACTCAGAGACCCAATCTGAAAGACAGTAACTACAAAGACAACAGGTGGATAAACCCACAAAAGTGGGAAGAAACCAGCACAAAAAGGATGAAAACTCCCGAAACCAGAACACCTCTCCTCCTAAAAGGGATCACAACTCCTCACCAGCAAGAGAACAAGACCAGATGGAGAAGGAGTGTGATGAAATGACAGAATCAGACTTCAGAAGGTGGGTAGTAAGAAACTACAGTGAGCTAAAAGAACATGTTCTAACCCAATGTAAAGAAACTAGGAACCTTGAAAAAAGATTGGACAAAATGCTAACGAGAATGGACAACATAGAGAGGAATATAAGTGAATTGATGGAGCTGAAAAACACAACACGAGAACTTCGCGAAGCATGCACAAGTTTCAACAGCCAAACTGACCAAGCAGAAGAAAGGATATCAGAGGTCGAAGATCAACTCAATGAAATAAAAAGAGAAGGCAAGAACAGAGAAAAAAGTGCAAAAAGGAATGAACAAAATCTTCAAGAAATGTGGGACTATGTGAAAAGACCTAATCTACGTTTGATAGGTGTACCTGAATGTGATGAAGAGAATGAATCCAAGCTGGAAAATGCTCTTCAGGATATTATCCAGGAAAACTTCCCCAACCTAGCAAGGCAGGCCGATATTCAAATCCAGGAAATACAGAGAACACCACAAAGATATTCCTCAAGAAGAGCAACCCCAAGGCACATAATCATCAGATTCACCAGGGTTGAAATGAAAGAGAAAATGCTAAGGGCAGCCAGAGAGAAAGGTCGGCTTACCCACAAAGGGAAGCCCATTAGACTCACAGCAGATCTCTCAGCAGAAAACCTATGAGCCAGAAAAGATTGGGGGCCAATATTCAACATCCTTAAAGAAAAGAACTTTCAACCCAGAATCTCCTATCCAGCCAAACTAAGCTTCATAAGTGAAGGAAAAATAAAATCCTTTGCAAACAAGCAAGTACTCAGAGATTTCATCACCACCAAACCTGCTCTACAAGAACTCCTGAAAGAGACTTTACACATATAAAGGAACAACCAGTACCAGCCACTCCAAAAACATACCAAATGGTAAAAGAGCATCAACACAATCAGGAATCTGAATCAACTAACCAACAAAACAGCCAGGTAGCATCAAAATGACAGTATCAAATTCACACATAATGATACTATCCCTAAATGTAAATGGACTAAATGCCCCAATCAAAAGACTGGCAAATTGGATAAAAAGCCAAAATCCATCAGTGTGCTGTATCCAGGAAACCCATCTTACATGCAAAGATACACAAAAGCTCAAAATAAAGGGATGGAGGAAGATCTACCAAGCAAATGGAGAGCAAAAAAAAAAAAAAAAAAAAAAAAAAAAAAAAAAAAAGCAGAAGTTGCAATTCTCATCTCTGATAAAATAGACTTTAAAGCAACAAAGATCAAAAGAGACAAAGAAGGACATTACATAATGGTAAAAGGATCACCGCAAGAAGAAGAGCTAATAATCCTAAATATATATGCACCCAATACAGGAGCACCCAGATACATAAGGCAAGTTCTTAATGACTTACAAAGAGACTTAGACTCCCACACAATAATAGTGGGAGACTTTAACACCCCATTGTCAATATTAGACAGATCAACCAGACAGAAAATCAACAAGGATATCCAGGACCTGAACTCAGACCTGGAACAAGCAAACCTAATAGACATTTACAGAACTCTCCACCCCAAATCCACAGAATATACATTCTTCTCAGCACCACATCACACCTACTCTAAAATTGACCACATAATTGGCAATAAATCACTCCTCAGCAAATGCAAAAGAACGGAAATCATAACAGTCTCTCAGACCACAGTGCAATCCAGTTAGAACTCAGAATGCAGAAACTAACTCAGAACCGCACAGCTTTATGAAAACTGAACAACTTGCTCTTGAATGTTGACTGGATAAACAATGTAATGAAGGCAGAAATAAAGATGTTCTTCGAAACCAATGAGAACGAAGACACAACATACCAGAATCTCTGGGACACATTTAAAGCAGTCTCTAGAGGAAAATATATAGCAATGAGTGCCCACATGAGAAGAAAGGAGAGATCTAAAATTGACACCCTATCATCAAAATTGAAAGAATGAGAGGAGCAAGATAAAAAAAACTCAAAACCTAGCAGAAGACAGGAAATAACTAAGATCAGAGCAGAACTGAAGGAAATAGAGACACGACAAACTCTTCAAAAAATCAATAAATCCAGGAGCTGGTTTTTCAAAAAGATCAACAAAAGAGACAGACAACTAGCCAGATTAATAAAAAAGAAGAGAGAGAATAACCAAATTGATGCAATAAAAAACGATAAAGGGGATATCACCACAGATTCCACAGAAATCCAAGCCATCATCACAGATTATTACAAACAACTCTATGCACATAAACTAGTAAACCTGGAAGAAATGGATAAATTCCTGGACACCTGCATCCTCCCAAGCCTAAACCAGGAAGAAGTTGAAATCCTGAATAGACCAATAACAAGGTCTGAAGTTGAGGCAGCAATTAAGAGCCTACGACCCCCAAAAAAGCCCAGGTCCAGATAGGTTCACAGACGAATTCTACCAGACATACAAAGAGGAGCTGACACCATTCCTTCTGAAACTATTCCAGACAATCCAAAAAGAGGGAATCCTTCCCAAATCATTTTATGAGACAAACATCATCCTCATACCAAAACCCAGCAGAGACTCAACAAGAAAAGAAAACTTCAGGCCAATATCCATGATGAACATAGATGCAAAAATCTTCGATAAAATACTGGCAAGCCGATTGCAACAGCATATCAAAAAGCTTATCCACCATGATCAAGTAGGATTCATCCCAGGGATGCAACGCTGGCTCAACATATGCAAGTCCATAAACGTAATTCACCACATAAACAGAACCAAAGACAAAAACCACATGATTATCTCAATTGATGCAGAGAAGGCCTTTGACAAAATTCAACAGCCCTTTGTGCTAAAAACCCTCAATAAACTAGGTATTGACAAAACGTATCTCAAAATAATAAAAGCTATTTACAACAAACCAACAGCCAATATCATACTGAATGGGCAAAAACAGGAAGCATTCCCTTTGAAATCTGGCACTAGACAAGGGTGCCCTCTCTCACCACTCCTATTCAATATAGTACTGGAAGTTCTAGCCAGAGCAATCAGGCAAGAAAAAGAAATAAAGGATATTTGAATAGGAAAGGAGGAAATCAAATTGTCTCTATTTGCAGATGACATGATTGTATATCTAGAAGACCCCATTGTCTCAGCCCAAAATCTCCTGATCTCCTGAAACTGATAAACAACTTCAGCAAAGTCTCAGGATACAAAATCAATGTGCAAAAATCACAAGCATTCCTATACACCAGTAACAGACTTAAAGAGAGCCAAATCAAGAACGAACTGCCATTCACAATTGCTACAAAGAGAATAAAATACCTAGGAATACAACTAACAAGGAATGTAAAGGACCTCTTCAAGGAGAACTACAAGCCACTGCACAATGAAATAAGAGAGGACACAAACAGATGGAGAAACATCCCATGTTCATGGTTAGGAAGAATCAACATTGTGAAAATGGCCATACTGCCCAAAGTAATTTACAAATTCAATGCTATTCCCATCAAGCTACCAATGACCTTCTTCACAGAACTGGAAAAAAACACCTTAAACTTCATATAGAACCAAAAGAGAGCCCGCATAGCCAAGTCAATTCTAAGCAAAAAGAACAAAGCAGGCGGCATCACACTACTGGACTTCAAACTATACTACAAGCCTACAGTAATCAAAACAGCATAGTACTGGTACCAAAACAGAGCTATGGACCAATGGAACAGAACAGAGGCCTCAGAGGAAATACAACATATCTACAACCATCCGATCTTTGACAAACCTGACAAAAACAAGCAATGGGAAAAGGATTCCCTGTTTAATAAATGGTGTTGGGAAAACTGGCTAGCCATGTGCAGAAAGCAGAAACAGGACCCCTTCCTGACACCTTACACCAAAATTAACTCCAGATGGATTAAAGACTTAAACATCAGACCTAACACCTTAAAAACCCTAGAAGAAAATCTAGGCAAAACCATTCAGGACATAGGCGTAGGCAAGGACTTCATGACCAAAACGCCAAAAACATTGGCAACAAAAGCCAAAATAGACAAATAGGACCTAATCAAACTCCACAGCTTCTGCACGGCAAAAGAAACAGTCAATAGAGTGAATTGGCAACCAACAGAATGGGAAAAAATTTTTGCAGTCTACCCATCTGACAAGGGGCTGATGTCCAGAATTTACAAAGAACTAAAACAGGTCTACAAGAAAAAAACAAACAAGCCCATTCAAAAGTGGGCAAAGGATATGAACAGACATTTTTTAAAAGAAGACATACAGGAGGCCAACAAACATATGAAAAAATGCTCATCATCCCTGGTCATTAGAGAAATGCAAATCAAAACCACATTGAGATACCATCTCACACCAGTTAGAATGGTGATCATTAAAAAATCTGGAGACAACAGATGCTGGTGAGGATGTGGAGAAATAGGAAGACTTTTACACTATTGGTGGGAGTGTAAATTAGTTCAACCATTGTGGAAGACAGTGTGGCAATTCCTCAAGGATCTAGAACTAGAAATACCATTTGACCCAGCAGTCCCATTACTTGTATATACCCAAAGGATTAAAAATCACTCTACTATAAAGACACATGCACACATATGTTTGTTGCAACACTGTTCATAACAGCAAAGACTTGGAACCAACCCAAATGCCCATCAAAGATAGACTGAATAAAGAAAATGCAGCACATCTGCACCATAGAGTACTGTGCAGCCATAAAGAAGGAAGAGTTCATGTCCTTTGCAGGACAGAGATGAAGCTGGAAACCATCATTCTCAGCAAACTAACACAAGAACAAAACCAAACACCGTATGTTCTCACTCATAAGTGGGAGCTGAACAATGAGAACACATGGACATAGGGAGGGGAGCACAACACACTGGGGTCCGTTGGGGAGAAATAGGGGAGGGATGAGGGGTGGGGAGGTGGGGATAGCATGGGGAGAAATGACAGATACACGTGAGGGGAAGGAAGGCAGCAAACCACACTGCCATGTGTGTACCTATGCAACAATCTTGCATGTTCTTCACATGTACCCCAAAACCTAAAATGAAATTAGAAAAAAAAAAGAATCTTACTGCACACTTTGACCAAGGCATCCAATGTTCTCAATTCTTATTTCTCCATTCACAATTATGCTTTGGGCCCCTGGAAATGAAAATAGTAATATTAATAGAAAGAGCTCTTGCTTGTTCTAGGTGATTTTACCTTAAGTCACCACTCACAACAATGCTAAAATGAGATCGTTATTATTACTGTGTTTATCTTTACAGATGAAGGAGCTGAAGCAAAGAGGTATTACATAATCAGAGGTCCTCTAGGAAATGACAGAAGTAGATTTGAATGCTGGCAACAATGGTTCCAGAGTCTGTGCACTTGTTAGGTCAGACTGATCTTCCAACAGGAAACGTTGAAGAGATCATGCCAAATAGAGTTCACCAAGTACTGAATGCCCCATTAGTCCTACAATCTACTGACTGTCAGAAATAAACAGGCAGGCATTGTTACCATGGTGTCTGGACATCCTCGAAGTTAGATTGTTGTTCTGGAAGCCCAAAGGCCACAATTTCAACCTCCTAGATCCAATTCCATTTTGCATAGGAGCTTATTTAGATTCTAGTCCCTGAAACCCCAGTCCAGCTTTTCCTGTGCAAAGGAGTCATCTTCAAAGTAAAATTTGTTTTCTTGTGCAGTTAGTAGTTCTCTCTCAAGATCACTTAGATGATAGAATAAATAAGTTAGCCATAGACATCAATAGATATTGATATCGCTATTGCCCATGGAGAAGTTGGAGGCTTCCCCAATAATCTATCCAATCAATTGTCATAGGGTACTACTAGTGCCAAGGGTTTATAGACAAATTGAAACTTCAAATTGATACTGAAATAATAGAGCATATTCCTTCACCAGTTTCCATTTGATTTTCTAATCAATCAGACAGGAATGTTTCTGGATGAGCCTTGGCAATAGCTCTACTTCCAAGCCAACAATTTTTGGACTGCTGTCCTCATTTCTTCTCTGTCATCAACAGCAATGGGGTTTGTTTCTGTTAGAGTTTGAGGTAGTCATAATCCTCATACCAATTTGAGCTCAGGTTGTATGAATACATGACCCCTTTGATGGATTTTATTATCTAGCTGACTCTTCCATCAAAATTAATTATGTTGTGGCAGTTTTTTCTTTCTCCACACCCTATTATGAAGATTGATAACTCTGTTAAGTTAGAAAAAGAAAAGAAGAAACACTTGAGGTTCCTAAGATATATACACTTTAAGCCCACTTCAATCTTGGGTGCTGCTTGTGGAATTTTGGGTACTGTTGCCAATTTTCCTATCTCATAAACAATGCCTACAGGTGAAGAAATGTTAGTAAATTAAATCTATACCCAGAATTCAATGGGAAAGTCCAGGTATTGTTTCCTTCTGTATTCTTCCCATCAACACTGTGTGGCCTTGGGAAACAGTTATGTGCTGGGGACTCTGTAATTCTGCTTTTTTTGAAAATCGTGAGGGTGAAATGGTCAGAAATCTCTGGGTATTCTTGGCTCAGAACCAAAACAACTTCTTGCATGTCCCCTGGTTGCAGAGACCTATATGTAAGATGCAATAACAGGTAAGCAAACTTTATTGCTCATCATGGGGCCTCAGGACATACTCACTCTCCCTGAAAGGTAGGGTCATTGTCTCTTTCTAGAAATGATAGGTCAGTTCACGTGGGAGTTTTGGTTTGGGCCCTGCCCTTGATCTGAAACTAGGTCCACACCTGAACCCACCAGATTGGTGTCCTTTTTCTAATGTATCCCTCTTTAGATAATCACATAAAAATTGTTTTAACTCAACATTTTAAAAAGTCAGGTTTATTAAGACATAATTTACATGCAGTAAACTTCACCCTTTTTAGAAATATGGTTCTATGAGTTTTTACAAACATGTATAGTTGTGTACAACTGATTGTGCCACCACCACAATCAAAATATATATTTCCATACCTCTAAAAGTTCCCTTGCTGGGCGCGGTGGCTCACGCCTGTAATCCCAGCACTTTGGGAGGCTGAGGCGGGTGGATCACAAGGTCGAGAGATCGAGACCATCCTGGTAAACATGGTGAAACCCCGTCTCTACTAAAAATACAAAAAAATTAGCTGGGCATGGTGACACGTGCCTCTAATCCCAGCTACTCAGGAGGCTGAGGCAGGAGAATTGCCTGAACCCAGGAGGCGGAGGTTGCGGTGAGCCGAGATTGCGCCATTGCACTCCAGCCTGGGTAACAAGAGCGAAACTCCGTCTCAAAAAAAAAAAAAAAAAAAAAAAAAAAAAAAAAAAGTTCCCTTGTGCCTGTTTGTAGTTAATTCTTCCCTGCTCCCACCAGCTGCTGGTAAGCACTAATGTTTAGCACATAGTTTTGCCTTCTCCGGGATATAAATGGAATCATACAGTATGTAGCCACCTGATTCTGGCTTCTTTTACTCATCATAATGCATTTGACATTCATCCATATTATAGTGTGTATTAATATCTCATTCCCTTTTATTGCTAAGTAGCATTTCATTGTGTGAAGGTAGTTTATCCTTTCACCTGTGAAGAGTGTTTGGGTTGTTTTTGAGCTTATATAAACATTCATATTCAAGTTTTTGGATGAATGTACATTTCCATTTCTCTTGGGTAAATTTGTAGGACTGGGATCACTGGGTCATATGATAAGCATAAGTTTGATTTTATAAGAAACGTATCCTCTTATTCTTCCCCAGTCTCTGCCATTCCTCTCTGAAAAGGTAACTACTATTGAGGTAACTACCTGGGGTTCATAATCCCCAAGCCTTTAGTTCACCATCAAAATTTGTTTTCTAGACAGTTTTAAAGAAAGTAGTTGCCATTGATCATTTGGTTTAACTTTCTAGTTTTTTGGGTTGTAATAATCAGAAAGTTATATAGTGTTGCCATATTTAACATAATGGGCTAAGTGCCAAATTTTCAAGTGGGTTTTTTTTTGAGTGGCTATTGCCATTCCTGGGATTGGGAAGCCTAGGGATTCCATCCCAATTGGAGGACCCTTGTGAAGACTAGCAAAATTCTTCCCAGCAATTCTCATGGAGATCTCTCTTAGAATTCACCATTGCCTTCTGATTGATCCCATCTTCAGATGCTCCCTACATGTTCTCTGACCTGCTTCTACATATCCCCATATCAACTCTCTGAGCAAAGGCCACTACAATTTCCTCTTATCTCTAGTGGTATGTTGTCCCATATCTTATCTTACTTCCATCAGCCACTTGGAAGACTTTTCAGTTCTTAGGACATGTTCCCTTGCCTGAAAACTTTCTTGGACTCAACTGGACTTCAAAGTTTTCTATGACAAATGTCCATCCCACTTCAGTGTGGGTGGAAGGGTGAGCAGAGCAGCTTTTTGGGGCTGTCTCCAGGCTACTCTGTTCCCCCTCCCTCTTGCATGTTGTTTGCCTTGAAAACAGTCTTCCTCGTTTGATTTGTCTTAACATTTTCATGTGCAGACATACCTTCTTAGTGGAGCTCAGCTGTGGGTGGGTGCACCACAATAACAAAAGTTTGTCCCTTGCCTTGGCACTCCCTAAATACCTCATCACTTTCAGATACATTCTCTCCATTTAATTCTTAGAGTAAGATACTCTGCCCTGCATCTTAGGGAAGATTCCCTAGTGAATCATCAAGACTATCTTTCTAGCTCCCCACAATGTTCCCTCCGTATATTAGAACTGTTGTCCTTTGACCTCTAGAATGGAAACTGACTGGCCTGCCACTTTCATGTGTTCACAAAAAATAGGTCAGTATTGTCCCACACTTTATTCAGTTTGTTCATGCTCCCTCTGTACACCTCAACAAGAGGGAAAGCTTTGTCATGAATTCTGATAATGTGATCCCTTTCTCTGTTTTTAATCTTCCTGTTTTCCTGCCTCTCCACTAGGAATAACTGGGTCCAAACCAAAACCCAAAGAATCTTCTGCTTCAAATTCCTGCAGGATGGTGAATTCCCCTCTATGTCACATTTCTTGGCAGTAGTTTCTCTGACACATTTAGGGCTCCCCAAACTGGTACCCACAGTGTGAAGATGTTGGAGGTCTTTCCAATTCTGGTAGAAGGGGGAGGGAGGTTTACCTGATCTATTTGTGAACTCAGAGCTTGGCTAATTCTAATCTGTGCTGCAGTTGCTCAATATATATATATATATATATATATATATATATATATATATATATAAAATATTATATTATGTGTTAATTATACATATCAATAATAATAGTTATACTTGGAATAATATTAATAAGCAGCAGCCAGGGTGAATTTTTAACTGGGTAAATGCTTCTTGGCCTGAGATACAGTGGTGATATTCTTGAACAGGTTGGGGCTGCTCTTGATTTGAGAGGCAGAGATGAAATTTGGCCAGAAGCTGTCTTAGGCTGTGAGGGGCCCAGGTAAGTGCACTGGTCTAATTGTACTGAGAGAATCTTTGTTTGGTTAGCGCTGCCTCTTCTGAGAATAGTAGATAAGCAGATCCCTGTGCAATGTCAACAAATACTGACCTGAGAACACAACTTTCTCCAGCCCTATAACCTGTTTCTCTGCCTGTATTGCCTATCTCAGCAAATGTCACCATCATGCACTGTTGCCCATGAAATCTTGGATTCAATCTGTAGTGGCAGGGGGAGGGAGGTCTCTCTGATCTAATCCTATTTTCCTGCCTATCCACTAGGAACAACCGGGTCTAAACCAGAACCCAAAGAATCTTTTGCCCCAAATTCCCTCAGGATGGTGAATTCCCCTCTACGTCATAATTCTTGGCAGTCTCCTCTCCCAGTCTCTACACTGCATCAGTCTTAGTTCTAACTAAACATCACTTCTTCCCATAAATGACCACAACCACTGCTTGGGGTCTTGCCATCACTGGCCCTCATCAGGATGAACTGGAAAGCCTCCACCTCTTCCATGCCTGCAAGCAAAATGATCTACCTCCAGGGCACAGTACTTCTAGTTTTCCTATTATCACCCAATGCCTGCTAACTCCTTGTCACGGTATGCAAGACCCTTTATGATCTGGATCCAGTTTATGGCTTTAGATTCCTAGTCTGTTATTTCCTTCCCTTGGCAATATTGACCTACCTGCAATTTCTTAAAATATACCCAAGAAGATCTCTTATGACCAGGGATTTTCACTTACTTTTCCCTCTCCCAAAATCCTTACTTGTCTGCTTCACAAACTCTTATATTTTCTTCTCATTCCATGTCAAATGCTACTTCATCTATGGAGCTTCTGATAACCCAGGCTGACCTATGCCATCTTTCTTCACCTGTTTTGCCATATGTTGTATATGTGACCTCTTATATAAAAATTGTGTTCAGTATTACTGCCTGTTTATTTTTCCCTGGACCACCATTACAGTGAACAAGTAGGTCTTTAAACTGGGCACTTGAAAAATAAAGGAAGCTCAAGTGTATTGTGTATGGAAAATATAAATGATAGAAATTGTCCCAATCCCTCTCTCAAGCATATCTCCTCATTGCTGGCTACTGGTAAGAAATTTTCCCTCCATTTTGGTCATCCACATGAGTGTAAAGTCACCAGGATTGATGACAAAAATACAAGAGAACTGGAAGACAGTGAGCCAGGTGTCAAAGTCTTCAATAATGAGGAAGTCTGTTGTTGCCTGCAATAAGGGGAGCCAGTGAACATTATATCAGTGTGTGTGAGCCTCAAGTAAGCTAAGTCTTTTCACCTCTTGGCAGAATCCAGAAATGAGGACAGAGTTAGTGAGGGCCAGCTGGGCTTGGTAGGGCATGCTTGTAGTCCTAGCTACTTGGGAGGCTGAGGTGAGAGAATCGTTTGAGTGCAAGACCGTAGCTGCAGTAAGCTGTGATCATGCCACTGCACTGCAGACAAGAGCAAGCTACTATTTCTAAAAAAATTTTTTAAAGTTAGTGAGGCCTAGGTCCCATCCCCTGCTTTTGTATTTTAGTATAATTGGCTCAGAAGTACTCTTTTAGTCATATTTATTGTTCACATAGACATTATTGCAATGGGTATATTATTTAATAAGAGTCTCTAATCACTTATAATCCACGTTTTCAATTAATCTAAGTCACTTTAAGTGTGAGACAATTCCTAAAACTACTACTTCTAGTACTAGTACTACCACTACTACTATCAGTAGGACTTTATAAATATCAGTTTTTGTGTTATCAGAGAAATATGAGGGTGTTGCTAAATTCAAATGGGATGAACCACCTTTTGGTGTAATTGATTCTAATATTAGTGATGCATATTTTCAAGAATTCAAGTAACATTAAACACTCAGTGAAATCACTTAGATTTTTACATTGTATTGATATATAGTTTATATTTATTCCAAATAAATATTTGATCATGTCCATTTCAATGAATTCTTGGATGAAATGCCTATGAGCACATCTCCCTTATAAGCAAAGGGGAAAATTATGCTCACTTTTATTTTACATAAGTAGTAGAAGCAGGAAGTTGTGACTTACAGTTCTTTATTGCCCTCTAAAAAGAATAAATCCTGATGCTGGAGGACCTTTTCTTCTGAGTGCAAATAAAATAAAAGCCTCAGAATGGTGGCCTTTCCCACATAATACTTGAAATAGTATTAAGTATGGGGTAAGTGTCCAATCTGAAGATAGAAGATAAAACAGAGCTCAATTTATCTGCATCAAAAAATCGGGAGACATTGAAAGCCCTGCTAGTATTTTGTGTGTGTGTGTGTGTGTGTGTGTGTGTGTGTGTGTGTGCGTGTGTGTGTGTGGTTGTTGTTGTTTTACATAGAATGTAAGAAATTCCCAAATCTAGTTTCAACTTTAGGGTCAGGAAATGGCGGAGGGCTGACCAGGATAGGAAACATGGTGGTTATATTTAATTTATACAAATCACTCTTGTGTGAATAAAGGTGTGTGTTCACATCAAAAGATCGTATTCACCAGTTAGGCTGGGGTGGAGGGGATTTCACTATGACCCAGCTGGAGACCTGTAGTCTGAAGGAGAACAGAAGAGATCCTGTGTCTCCTTAGTTTGGAGATCCATCTAGTGAGAGCCCATAGGGTACTTGGGCCTACTTCCTGCCATGTTTTGAATGTATCCCCTCAAAAATTCATATTGAAACTTAGCCCCCACTGTGGTGGTATTAAGAGATGGGGTCTTTGGGGAAGTGACGAAGGCAGAGAGAGCCCTCATGAATGGATTAATGCTTTATAGAAGGGCTGGAGAGAACTAGCCTAGGTCCTATTTGCCATTCTGCCTTCCACCATGTCAAGATGCAGCAAGAAGACCCTCACCATATATCAAACCTATTGGCACCTTGACCTTGGACTTCCCAGCCTTCAGAACTTCAAGAAATAAGTTTATATTACTTATGAATCACCCAATCTCAGGTATTTTGGCAGCACAAATGAACGAAGACACTCCAACAGCTGTGGTCCTGGATGAAGACTTGGGCTTCCTATAGTCTATTGATATTGCCTAGGGGAACAGCAAAGGACATGGTGTCACATAGACCTGAGGGCTGGGATCAGTCATATTGGAACCTCTGGAGATAGTTGGTAACCTCTGCATTCAGGAGGAGAAAAACACCCTTGACATTCCAGTCGCAAATGATGTGGTAGACAACTACTGCTGAGAATTCAATTCCCTCCTATTTTAATTTGGCATCTTTTTCAAGTGATTATAGTTGTTTTGTTTTGTGTAATCTTCACTCAGTTTCCCCCAATGGTCACATCTCATATAACAGAAAATGGGCATTGGAGCAATGTTGTGTGTATAGCTCTACATCATCTTATCACATGTAGATCCTCATAAGCATCACCACAAGCAAGATACAGAACTGTTCTATCACTGCAAAGGCCTTCTTCCTGTTGCCCCTTTGTAGTCATACTCACTTCCGTCCCACCCACCATCCCTATCCCCTGGTGACCACTAATCTGTTTCCCATCTCTGTAATTTTGTCACTTCAGGAATGTCATGTAAATTGAATTACACAGTTTGTGATCTTTTGCAAATAGCTTTTGTCTCACTCAACATAATGCCCTTCAGATCTATCCAAATGATTCTGTGTATAGTTTGTCCTTCTATTGGTGAATAGTATTCCATAGTATGGATGTATCACATTATGTTTAACCATTCATCTATTAAAGAACATTTTGGTTGTTTCCAGGTGTTTTTTTTTTTTTTTTTTTTTTTTTTTTTTGAGACAGGTTTTGTCACCCAGCCTGGAGTGTAGGTGCAGTGATGTGATCATAGCTTACTGCAGCCTTGAACTCTTGGGCCCAAGCAGTCCTCCCAATTCAGCCACCCTTGTAGCTGTGACTACAGGCCCATGCCACCACACCTGGCTAATTTTGTTTCCAGTTTTTGATATTAATATGTTAGGGTTGAAGTCTGACATTGTATTTATTTATTTGTGTTTGATGTATTCGTTCTTTGTTTCTCTATTCTTTTTCCTCCCTTCATGTGAATTACTCGAACTTTTCTTTTTTAGAATTGAATTTCTATTTATCTATAATGTTTTTAAAGTGTATCTCTTTGTATCACTTTTCTTACTGGTTGCTCTAGGTATTACATTATATGTATAGACCTTATCACATTCTACTGGTGTTCACAATTTACCACTTTGGGTGAAGTGTAGAACCTTACCTCTCTTTACTCTACTTCCTTTATAATTGAATTGTCTTAAATTGTTCCTCTGCATACACTGAGAACCACATCAGATAGTGTTCTAATTTTTGTTTTAAGTATCAAATGTAATTTAGAAGACTCAACAGGAAAAAGACAAATCTATTTACCCATATTTTTTGTTTTTTGGTTTTGTTTTGTTTTGTTTTGAGACAGGGTATTGCTCTGTTGCCCAGACTGGAGTGCAGTGGTGTGATCTCAGCTCACTGTAACGTTTGCTACCCAGGCTCAAGTGGTTCTCCTGCCTCAGCCTCCTATGTAGCTGGGGGTATAGGTGCGCGCCACCACACAGGGCTAATTTTTGTATGTTTAGTAGAGATGGGATTTTACCATGTTGGCCAGGCTGGTCTTGAACTCCTGACCTCAGGTGATCTGCCCTCCTTGGCCTCCCAAAGTAATGGGATAACAGGCATGAGCCATCGTGCCCGGCTCAGCCATTGTTTTAGGGCAGATTTGCTGGTGCCAAATTCTCTCCGTTTTCTACATCTGAGAATGTCTTGATTTCCCCTTCATTCCTGAGGGTATTTTTGCTAGATATGGAATTCTGGATTGACAGTTCTTTACTTCAGCACTTGAAAAATGTTGTGCCGCTTACTTCTTGCCTCCATGGTTTTTGGTGAAAAATTCTCTGTGGTCAAAATTGTTTTTCCCCTATAGACAAAGTGGTGTTTCTCTCTTACTGCCTTCAAGATTTAGGTTTCAGAAGGTTGACTATGATGTGTCCGGGCATGGATTTCTTTGTGTTTATCCTATTTGAGGCTTATTTAACATCCTCAATCTGTAGGTTTATGTCTTGAGAAATTTTCAGCCATTATTTCTTTGAATACTTTTTCAGTCTCATCTTTTTTCTCCTCTCTTTTTTTTTTAACTTCGATGACACAAATGTTTGATCTTTTATTATAGTCTCAAATGTTCTTGAGGTCTGTTTATTATTTTTTTTCTTGACTGTTTTCTCTCTGTAATTCACACTGGGTAATTTCTATTTTTCTATCTTCAAGTTCACAGATTCTTTCCTCTGTCCCTTTTATTCTGCTATTGAATCCATCTATTATGTTTTAAAATTTGTCATCATGTTTTTCAGTTTTAAAAAAAATCCAGCCGGGGGCAGTGGCTCACTCCTATAATCCCAGCACTTTGGGAGGCCAATGTGGTCAGATCACTTGAGGTCAGGAGTTCGAGACCAGCCTGGCCATCTCTACTAAAAATATAAAATAAAATAAAATAGCTGGGCATGGTGGCAGGTGCCTGTAATCCGAGCTACTTGGGAGGCTGAGGCAGGAGAATCACTTGGACTTGGGAGGCAAAGGTTGCAATGAGCTGAGATTGCACCACTGCACTTCAGCCTGGGAGAGAGAGTCAGGTCCCATCTCAAACAAACAAATGAACACCGCCCCCAAAACAATCCATTTAATTCTTTTTATATCTTCTATTTATTTGCTGAGACTTTATACTTTTTCATTTGTCTTGATTATGGTTGTAATTTATTGTTGAAGGATCTTTATGAACATGTGTGTCATTTTGTTGCTGGTGTCTCTTGATTGTCTTTTCTCATTTGAGATTTTCCTGGCTCTTGATATGAATGATTTTCAACTGAAACCTGGGTATTTGTAGTGTTATGCTATGAGACTCTGGATCTTCTGTTTTATCAGGCTCCTTCTGACACTGGTCTGACAGGGAAAGGGGAGTGCCACTTCATTACTGCCAGGTGGAGTGGAAGTCCAGGTTCCCCATTCAGCCTCCTTTGATACTGGGAGGAGGGTCTCCTCATTACTCGTTGGCAAGGTGGGAGTTCATGTTCCCCATCATGCGTCTGCTGATAGCACCCAGGTTGAGAGGAACGGGGACCTGGTCTGCCTTGTTTTGGTTCCTTATGTCCTTGACTGACACCAAGGTGGTAATGGTGGAGGGTGTGCTTGTAACTGCTGGCTGGTGGTGAAAGTGCTGATTTTCCACTAGACCTCCTCTGATACCACCCCAGTGGGTAAAAAAGGAGGGATGCCCTCCTTATTTCCAGGTGGCCATGGAAGTCCAGGCTTTCCATGTAGTCTCCACTGATACTGTGTCAGAGGGGGCTTGTTAACACCCAGAGCAAATTAGTTTTGTGATGGGGGGTTTGAGCACTTTGTTACAGCCTGGCAAGGGTGGAAGTCCAAGTTTCCCATTTGGCCTCTGTTGGCATGAGTGGTACTGCAATTTTTTTCTGTGGTGTTTGGTTGGAGAAGAGTGGTGATTATTACCTAAAACTCTTCTGTCATGAAAAGTTGCCCCTTTACTGTTCCTTTGCTTAGAGAGAGCAGGAGTTTTTTTTAAGACTTAAAGATTTTGTTGTTGTTGTTGGTGGTGGTGGTGGTGGTCTATGCTCATTGATGTTTCCAGGTTATCAGCTTCTCCAGCATCCAGTCCAGGATACATGAAGGAAAAACACCTTCAGGGAACTCACTGCTGTGTCATTCCTGTGTCATTCTGAGGTCTATAGCTCTCTGCCTTATACTATCTACTTTTCAGAGTCTTCTTATATTTGTGTTCTATACAATATCCAGGGTCTATAATTGTACTTAGCATGTAGAATAGGGAAAATACACCTACTATATCTTTCTGGAAACAGAAATTCCATTGCTCTGTTTTGAAAAGTCATTTTATTATAGAAAGATTTAAATATACATTAAAAGTAGAGAGATAAGTAAAATGAACCCTGTTTACTCAGCTTCGACAGTTTTCAACATTTTGCAAATCTTCTTTCATTTATCCTCCCCACCCCAAGATTTGTTGGAGTCTTTTAAGTGTAAATCCTAGATATTATATAATTTCACTCAATGTGAATATGCATCACTAACAGAAAAATATTTTTACATAACTACAATGCCATTATCACAATTTTCTATTTAATAGTATTTCCTAAAGATAGTTAAAAACCAATTCATATTCAAATCTCCCTGATTATGTTAAGAAGTATTTTTAAAGTTGATTTAAAAAATAGGATCTAAACCAAATGTAGCATTGTATTTGGTTGTTAATCAAGTCATTTTTTTGTATAAAATATCCCACATTCTGGATTTGGCTGATTATTTCCCAGTGTTAACATCAAACTTGTTCTATCTCCTATATTCACCATAAACTGGGAATTAGAGAGCTAGATATTTGATTAGATTTAGGTTCAATTTATATTTTTGGCATTATCAACACTTCACAGGTGATGCTGCATGCTTCCTATTATATCATATCAGGAAGCACATAATATGTAGCTCTTCCACTCAGTGATGCTAAAATTGATTGATAGGTTCAGGTGGTAGCAACCTGATCCCTCCATTGTAAAGTTCCCAACAATTATTTTACCTAATCTTTTTTATCCATTCATGATCATTGCCCTAGATTAGTGGTTCTCAAATTTTGTCCCCCAGGGGATATTTGACAATGTCTGGAGACATATTTGATTGTCATGACTGGTTGGCGGGGGTGCAGAGGGGGAGTGCTATTAGAATTTACTGGATAGGTGCCAGAGATGCTGCTAAAAATCCTTAAGTGCATAGGACATCCCCCAGATAATTATCTAGTTGCTAATGTCAATAGTGCCAGGGTTAAGCAAACTTGGCCTGGATCTATTATTTCATTAGGGATTGCAAAGAGGGATATACTAATTCCAGAATTTCTCCTGCATTTGCTATTTGGAATTGTTGCATACAGAAGAATGTCTTTATCTATTTGGTTACCCTGAAATACAGTTCATACTGGAAAGGCGACATAAATTCTTGATTTTTCTCTTTATTAAATTTTTGCAATATTGATTTGTTGCCCTAGTATCACTCAGGGGTAACCACTGTTTTTTAATGTCATTATGAACTCATGTATTTTATACATTTGATGCTTCATGAACTGCAGGTACTTCTAAATGATTTAATTGTCCCAATATAGGCAAGTGAGAACCCCTTCATCATGGTTCCTGTGTTCTTTTGACATAACTCCATTAGTCTTTGATATCTCATTTTCTTTCTAGCAAACCAAGATATTCCAGATTCATTTTGTATTTTTCCTGTTACAGACCTGAAAACAATAATTTCTCTAAGGAGGATTGGCTCCTTTTGACAGGAAATAATATTTAGAGACCATTCTGCTATGTCTTTTCAGTGGACAGAACTAGGAAATTTGTACTTTTTAGAAGAGAAAAATAAATTATAAGTTCATGTGTATATTTGTATTCTAAAAGATTACAGATTTTTAAAAATTTTATAACTGTATGCTTTTACTTACTTTATGTTAAAAAACTTGATTCCTGACATTATTATACTACTTATTTGTTTTATCCTACAACATACATTTAACAGTTTCAAAATAACAATGCCAGTAATACTACTAGCCAAAGACTACTGAACATGGTTCCTTTTTTCTTTAGGGTATATCACATGGGAAACGTATAGTCAAAACATTGTTTCTAGGGTTACTTGAAATAATCATTTTCTCTGTGTGGTTATACTACCAATTTGCTACACAGTTGGGGTCATTCGCTTTTAGGGATTTTTTTTTTTTCTTTTTAATTGACGGGATTCTAAAGTCAGAGCTGTGAAACAAAGGACTTTAGAAACATCTCATTTTCTTGCCTGTTTCCTCCACCCTATTTCCTCCCTCCCCCATAAGTAACAATTTAAATTACTTTACATTCTATTGTACCATTTAAGATGTGAGTAAATGTTTCTGTAAATATTTGTATTTCCCTAACTTTCTTACACTAGGGTAGCATACTATATACAGTGATCTGTACTTGGTTTGTCCACTTAGCAATATATTTCAGTGGTTAATACTAATTTCACTATATAGAAATCTATCTCATTCCATAGTACTTCATTTCATGGCTCCACTACAATTTATTCAACTACTCCCTTAGTGGTGGACGTCTTTTTTCCTCCAGTCTTTTATTATTATACATAGTAATAACAATGTGTGACCTCGTGCAATGAATGACCTTGTGCATATGCCATTTTGTATCTTTGGGTTAGATTCCTAGAAATGGGATTACTGAGTCAAATAGTGAATACACATGTAATTGTGCTAGACATTGCTGAAATTCCTTCTATTGAGGTTATATAATTTTATTTATATTGCTTTTTGTGGTTTGAAAAGGATTAATATTTGGAAAAAGAATTAAAAGTGTGAATGAGATTTTTATCTGCCAATTTGGGTGCAATATACATTTCTCCACTCTTCAAACTTGAAAGAGGTGTTTAGGACAAGCACAAGAAGTCAGATTCCACACTTTGTTGAGTAAAATTGCAAAATGTGCTCTTCATTGTGCTTCTGTCTGAGCTCAGGCTCAGGGCCATGCTATATCCCACAGGGCTAACCTCCAGTACTGGACACAGATTTGGGGATTCCAGGGTTTTCCTAAAAGGCAGGGGCAAGATAGATAGGCAGTTTGTCAGGTGTTGTGCCAGCATGCCGGAGGCTGATACAGAGCCCATGTAAAGCAGATAGGTAGAGAATCAACAGTATAAGTCAAATGGGGCATCATTCTGAAAGGGTACAGTCAGAGGTACTGAAGACTGAGGGATGCTAAGAAACAGACCAGCTGCGGGCACTATGTGGTGAAAACTGGGGAAATAGCTGGTCAGGGTATGATGCAGTATAATCTACATCATTGCTGTAATCCCTTACGACCATGACTTTGCTCTCTCTTTAAGCCTTTTCTTTCTTTCAGCCAGAGAAGGGCCTGGGCCATTGGAATCACATGGGTGCAGGCTACCTAGGGCTCGACATGCGCTTAAAAGAAGCCTTTGGCTCCTCCATTCCCTGCCCCTTCCATACCACTTGGTTTTCTTCTTCCTTCTGTAGGGCTGGAATCTCCTGGAAGCCTGTGGTTGATCCTGATGACCCCATTCCTCAGTTCTCTGATTGCTGATACGGCTATGGGAGTACAGGATGCAAGGCATTTCCTGCTGCAACGGTAGCAGGGGTTGCTGAGCTGATTCCCTTAGTCATCATGAATGGGCCAGCAGCATGGCTATGCCTGAGCAGATAGGCATGGTCCAAATGGATGAGTGGAGCCTACCTGTTTAGCTCTTAGACCTCGGGGCCCTGGTGCTAAGTGGCTTTGCTCTTTCCCTTTTCTTTACCCACGTGAAGACTTACAGGCCACTAGTGAGACATCAGGGGCCTGGAAAAAGCAGGCATCGGACATCTCATTGTTGAAATTAGGTATATTCTGAATGGGAAGAGGCATAGAAGCCAAAAGTAAGTGTAAGCAAATTGAATGTGATTAATGTTTTTGTGCCTCAGTTTCCTCATCTGTATAGTGAGAATAATATTAGTACCTACCCCATCAGGGTGTTATAAAACACTTATAAAACACTGCCTGGCATATGATAAGCAATTAATAAATGTTAATTACTATTATTACTTGATTATAATTATTGTATGTAAACCATAAATCCCATGTCATTTCCTTGCTTAAAACCTCTCAAATGATTCTCATTGCAATTAAGACAATATTCAAATTCTATATAATTGTCTACAAGGCTCCAGGTAATCTGGTCCCTACCTGCACCTCTATCCTCATCCTTGACTTATTCCACTCTCCTCACTCTTGGTCACTAAGCTCAAGTCCTTCTGGCCTTATTTTCATTTCTTGAAATCATCAAGCCCCCCCACCTTTTTTTTTGGTCTCAGGCCCTTTTCCCTTTCTGTATACTTTTATAATCAGAAAAAAAACTTTTACAAAAATAAGACACTAAAATTCGGGGTCCATAAATAAAAGTCTCAGAAACGTGTTTACATATCAATCTTAAACATCATATGGTAAAAATAAAGTAAAATACAACAGCCAGGGACAAATGAGGAAAAACATGTATGTACACTAGACTCTGACACACAATGGGCTAGTAGGCAAGAGCCCAAACTCTTGGGTGTCTCTCAATCTCTCTGTGCCTCAGTTTCTTTACATGTAAAATGGGGCTGATAACAGCACCTACTTCTTAAATTGGGGTGAGGGTTAAGTAATTTAATAGAACAGTTCTTGGCATAATTCAAGTACCATACAAGTGTTACCTATGATGATGATTAAGAAGAAGCCACAAGAAAAATGGGCAAAGGATGTCACTAGGCAGCTTGCAAAAAAGATAATACGAAATGATCAATAAACATGAAAATATGGTTGATTTCATGCATGATGGAAAACATTCATTTGTTCATTTCACAAATATTTAACAATGCATTAATTGACAGTGAGGCATTGGGAATAGAAAACATTTTACTCTCGTGGAGTTTATGTTAATTATGTGTGTGTATAATATTTAATACATCATGTGGTGATGATTTAACATATCATGTGGTGATGTGTCTAAGAAAAGAGCTTTCCAAGAAAAAGAAAGAAAGAAAGAAAGACAAGCAAAAAACAATAAGGGCATAGGCCTGGAAGCAGAAGGCAGCTTAGCTTATTCAAGGAACATCAATAAATTGAGTTTGTTTGAGGCAATGCTAAGTTGTTAAAAAGTGAGGTCTAAGAGTCTAAGTCCAGATTTAGTAGGGTCTTAAAGGCCTGGAAAAGAACTTGAAACTCCACCAGGAGTGAAATAGGAAGCCTGCTATCACCTAGGAATATTGTATTCAGCTACATACAACCAGAATCCAAATAACAAAGACTTAAAAGGGATGACGTTTTGAGCATTACACTGATCTTAAGACACCATTGCCTGTGAGACACTCCAGTATATATGTGCCACCAAGAAAGAAAAAAAAAATGTTGTCAAATATAATCATAAATTGCCATTTAAAGATTTCAGGGATGTTGAAACATGCAGAGATGTACCTTCGAGTTGACAAAATATGATATATATTTTTCTCATGTAAAAATAGGTCCAGAGGTGATCAGCTTTTTGGTCTTTCCATCATGATTGGTTGCAAAATGGCTATCAGCGATAGCCTTTAAGTCCTCATTTCCAGAAAGAAGAAAGAGAAACCAGGAAGGGGGAAAATCCCTTTTAGCCTTCTATGGTAATTTAAGGATCACTTTTTAAAGTCTACCACAAAAAAACTCATTGGAAATTTTTACTGGCATTGCACTGGGTGTGTAGATCAATTAGGAGAGAACTTCTATATATTACAGTATAATTATTTCATAAAAAAGAAATACATTTGGCCCTCCCTATCCACGGCTTCCATGGGAAGGGGATTCAATCAACCACAGATCAAAAATATTCAGGAAGAAAATGGATGGTTGCATCTGTACAAACAGGGACAGATGTTTTTTCTTGACATTATTCCCTAAACCAGGGGTCTCCAACCCTGGGGCCGCCTGTTAGGAACGAGGCTGCACAGCAGGAGGCAAGACTTATGGCCTGAGCTCCGCCTCTTGTCAGATTAACAGCCCAGTAGATTTTCACAGGAATGCGAATCCTACTGTGAACTGCGCATTAGAGGGATCTAAGTTGCGCCTGCCTTATGAGAAGCTAATGCCTGGTGATCTGAGAAGGAACCGTTGCATCCGGAAACCATCACCCCCGTCCCCGGAGCCCCTCTCTCCCCTCCCCATCCCCCGTAAAAATATTGTCTTCCCACAAAGCCGGTCCCTGGTGATGCCAAAAATGTTGGGGATTGCTGCCCTAAACAATAGAGTATGACAACTATTTATATAACATCTACAGTTTATCAGGTATTATACAAAAAGTTACCTAGAGATGATTCATAGTACCCTAGAGATGATTCAGAGTATATGAGGGGCTGTATTTGGTTATACACAAATACTACTCAACATTTTACATCAGGGACCTGAAAATCTATGGATTTTGGTATCCACGGGGGGTCCTGGAACCAATCTCCCAGGGATACTGAGGGACAACTGCATGTATAAAACTTGCTTGCATTTGCATAGACAATTTCTTAAAGGATAAATGTGAAACTGCTAACAAGTAGTTATCTCAGGGGAATAAAAATGGGTGTGATTGGTGGGGAAGAGGAAAGAGCTTTAACTTTATATGTTATGCCTTCTGTACCTTTTTATTAAAAAACACAAATATTGTATATATTACTTTTATAATAATAAATATGAACCAGCAACTTTTAGAGTGGAATGTGCATCACCCTGGAGTATAGGAATTTTAAGGGGATCAATTTCTACATCCTCAAATTTTCTGTGCTGTCTTTTAAAATCGATCTGCCAGAGAAAACACTTGCAGTGTAGGAATCAAGGTGGTACTTTTTTTCTAAATCCCCTTTCACAATGGTCCCTTTTGCACGTTGCAAAAGAAAACGCGTATCTTTTACCTATCCTGAATCTTACCTGGGAGCACTGCCCTGCCATGTAAAATCCTCGGGGCACTGGAGAGGCAATTCCAAACATTGCTGATGATAGTAAACAGCTTGCTCTAACAAATGAATAGGAATCAAATCCTTTTGCAACTCAGTCTCCAATTGCTTGTTTGCTTCCAATAGAATTGAAGAAAAACCCAATGAAGTTATCAGCTGATAAATAATGAGAAATAATTTTGAAGATAAATCACTGTGTAATTTCCCCCATATATATTTCCAAAGGGATTCAAAGACTTGCATGCATTACTAAAACAAAATGTCCATTCCTAGTCACTTATTCATATAAATGAGGTTTCTGTGTGCTAACATTTAACCAAACAAAAAATAGCAAGAGTGTTGATGCTGAAGCCTATCTCATTCTAGCAAAAAGCAACGTTTATCCATGGATACACCCATTAATTTTTTTTTAAAAAAGCCCTATCTATGTCCGATGAACTTTTGTTTTATGTTTAATAATTGCCTATCAAAATTGGTAATATATTCACAATGTTTTGATCCATTTTATTCGAATACCAATTTGTCATGATAACTCAAACAAGAGCAAAATTTTAAACAACACTTAGAGCCTTATAATCAGAGGAACATTTAAAGAGCATTTAAATATAAAAATATATACACATTTTTGCTGCAGAGAAATAGGATATATCAAAAACATTTCAAGCGCAAAAACAGACAATTATTGAGACAAAATTCTGTTGGAAAAATAGAATTAACTGAGAAAAGGAAAAATGTACAACTTCCAACTATCAAAAGAGAGCTCAGTTATAAATATTTAAAATACATGATGGCGGCTCTCAAATCACTAAGGTATTTAGGTTTCACCAGATTCATGTGAACATAGTGACATAACAGTTTTATTTTTGAATATTAACATTTGTCACAAATTACATTATTTATAGCCAATTGACATTTATGATGCAAAATGTCAGATAACCCAAAAATGTGTGAAGCAGCACATGTTTTTCTAAATATTTTTAGCGAGTATTTTATATAAACCAATAGTTTTATATAAACATACAAAAAATATATGAGGAATTGTCATTTACTGTTTTGCCACCTTGTGGTCAGAGTTGGATTTATCACCTAGGCGTACCTACTGCGAAGAGGAGCTGTCTCTCCTAAGGATAGCCTCCAAGGTCTGCATTCTGTCAGATCTTTGTGAGGCAGAAATGGTAACATTTGCCGGGGGTTGGGTCCAGATCCACATAAGCACAAAGCATCTAAAGATTTTGGTGACACCCTCCACACGTAATTCAAAACAAAAGCATCATGTAATCAGGAAATGAATGTAAGGAAGTACAACAACGTTCTGATTTTTCCCATGAGGACTACTTTAAAAAAAATCAAATGTCAAACTGTTTCTGGTATTTCTTTGTTTTTGATTTTTTGTTTCTGGTGCCTCTTCTCTGCTAGTGACATGGACTTTCCTTAGAGTGTCTTCTGCAGAAGCCATCCCTGATTTCAGTAGCCTGGGGTAAGTTGGAGTGCTGTGTCCACAGCTCTTAGTACATCTGGCCCTTGGTCAGTGCAGAATAAACATTTGTTGAGTGAATGGTGACATAGCCCTCCATTTTCAGAACACGCTGGCCTGGGCAGAGTCCAGGTGGACCTATGGGCTTCTGCAGGAAGTTCATCACTAAGTCAACAAGTTACCATGGCTAATCTTCAATGGTAGGCAGTCCCAGGTACATAGAGGTTTTTAGATCTTTTTGTTGTCAATCTGGAGGTGAGATGAGAGTATCCTCCAACCCCTCTTCCATGACCTTGGTTGTTTTTAGCAGCAGCAGCAGCAGGATTTCTTCAGTGAGTGTGCTAGTTGCAGTTCCTCTGGTTGCAGGCCACAAAGGGAAGGCATTTATTGAAAGAATGCTAGAGTGCTTCAAAGAATTGAAACAAGAGCTGACTCAGGAAGGGCAGGGCCCAGGGCGACCCTCAGCTGTATGGGAACCAGGCATGGTCCTTTCAAGGGCTCCTAATTCCTGAGGACCAACTCGCTGCTAATCCTAGGAGGCCTCCCTGTCCCCTTCCTGGAAGAAGGGGCTAGGTGGAGGTTTGCTGTCCAGTGTCGAGCAAGGAGAATATTGCTATAGGGTGTAGGCAGGCAGCACAGCTGCACAAGCCAGACAGCGTGCACTAGGCCATGGCCAGCCACCACCAGGACTCGGGGACTGGGCTCTTCCTAGAATACTCTCTCTCTTCCTATCTATGTCCTGATGCCTGCCATGGGCTGCATTTTCTGGGACCAGCAGCTACAGCCTGACGCTCCCGAGCCATGCCCAAGATCTGAGCCACTTGCTCTGGGCACACTACTCATGGGCTTTGGGGTGCTGCTGCCCAGTGCCAGCAGCCCCGTGGCACAGGGGTTCCCAGAGTCCCCTCAGCCCCATGCCCAACTCCCTCTCCCTGCTGGCAGCTCCACAGGCTTCTTTCCACTTCCACCCGCTGCCCACCCAGTGATGCTGCCAGGGCCTAAGGGTCTTGGGATTGTGTCCTGTAGTTTAGGCCCCCTCTCAGCTGTAGGGGAGGCGTCAGCTGTAGGGATGGCCTTGTCGTGTGTCGTCCCTCCAGCTGGCCTTGGAGAGAAAAGCTGGATTGTGCCACTGGGCTGCTTAGCATCCGCTGGACCAGGAGGCCGGCTGTCAAGCCATCAACCCACCAGTGGCCTTGGGAGCCCAGGAGGAAGCAAGGATCAGGCCTAGACTCTGCATAGCGCTGATAAGATGGGCCAGGGATGTGCCTCTCCGCTCCCAGCGGCCTTGGGAGCCCGGACCCTCCGGAGCTGGGGTCCAGGCCTCCCCAGAACTGCAGCTGGAGCTTCATCCTTTTCGGGAAGGGCAACACCTAGGGTGGGAGAGGAGACTGGGACGGGGCTGGAGGCAGGCTCCGCTGCCGAAATGATGGCCTGTCACGGCTTCTGTCTGCGCTCCTCAGGACCCTCCTCAGAGGGGACATTTCACGGCCTCAGAAACATTTCTGGACTTGGCACTCACTCGGCGCCTGGCCCCGCAGTGGCTGGGGAAGCCTGCATAGACTCGGGAAAGACAAGGAGAGGGGAGGAGACGATGAAGGGGGTCAGAGCAGCGATTGGAGCCGAGAGCTGGAAGCTCCTTAAAGAGACTGCGCGGTCCCCGCCCCCCTTCCCGCCAGTCTCAATGAATTAGAGCTGTGTTTCCCAAACTTGCCTGATCATAAGCAGCCTCTGGGGCCCTAGTTAGAGATGCAGGTTCCGGAGTACCTCCCTTCGAGATTCTGATTCAGTAGGCCTGCGGGTGGAGCCGAGGAATCTGTAATTTTAACACGCTCCCCACGTGATTCTCGTGAACAAGCAAGTTTGGGAAATATTGAATTAAAGGAAACGGGGCCTGGCTGCAGAAGCGGCCTCCACTAGGGGGCTTCGGCGGGAGGATTCCCGGGGGCGTCGCCTGCTTCCGCCGCCGCCTCCTTCAGTGAAAGTCCCTTTTGGGTCCAGCTGCCACAGCCACCGCGCTCCCTCAGGCCGGGCGGGGGACACCCCAGGTCTGCGTGGCCCCCGCGCCGCCACGCCCAGTGGCCGCCCGAGCCCTGCGAGCAGGGGGAGGAGCCGCCGCCAGAGGAGGCGGAGGAGGTAGAGGAGGCGGAGACGGCGGAGACGGCGGAGAAGGCGGAGAGGAAGGTGGAGGCGGAGGCGAAGGTGGAGGGGAAGGCGGAGGCGGCGGGGAAGGTGGAGGCAGCGGGGAAGGTGGACGCCACCGAGAAGGTGGAGACGGCGGGGAAGGTGGAGACGGCGGAGGGTCCGGGCCGCCGGGCTGAGCTCAAGCTGGAGCCCGAACCCGAGCCGATCCGGGAGGCGGAGCAGGAGCCGAAGCAGGAGCTGGAGGATGAGAACCCAGCGCGGAGCGGCGGTGGCGGCAGCAGCGACGAGGTTCCTCCCCCCACCCTTCCCTCCGACCCACCGCGGCCCCCCGATCCCTCTCCGCGTCGCAGTCGTGCCCCGCGCCGCCGACCCCGGCCCCGGCCCCAGACCCGGCTCCGTACCCCGCCGCAGCCTAGGCCCCGGCCCCCGCCCCGGCCCCGGCCCCGGCGCGGCCCTGGGGGCGGATGCCTGGATGTGGATTTTGCCGTGGGACCACCAGGCTGTTCCCACGTGAACAGCTTTAAGGTGGGAGAGAACTGGAGGCAGGAACTGCGGGTTATCTACCAGTGCTTCGTGTGGTGTGGAACCCCAGAGACCAGGAAAAGCAAGGCAAAGTCGTGTATCTGCCATGTGTGTGGCACCCATTTGAACAGACTCCACTCTTGCCTTTCCTGTGTCTTCTTTGGCTGCTTCACGGAGAAACACATTCACGAGCACGCTGAGACAAAACAACACAACTTAGCCGTAGACCTGTATTACGGAGGTATATACTGCTTTATGTGTAAGGACTATGTATATGACAAAGACATTGAGCAAATTGCCAAAGAAGAGCAAGGAGAAGCTTTGAAATTACAAGCCTCCACCTCAAAAGAGGTTTCTCACCAGCAATGTTCAGTGCCGGGCCTCGGTGAGAAATTCCCAACCTGGGAAACAACCAAACCAGAATTAGAACTGCTAGGGCACAACCCGAGGAGAAGAAGAATCACCTCCAGCTTTACGATCGGTTTAAGAGGACTCATCAATCTTGGCAACACGTGCTTTATGAACTGCATTGTCCAGGCCCTTACCCACACACCGATACTGAGAGATTTCTTCCTCTCTGACAGGCACCGATGTGAGATGCCGAGTCCCGAGTTGTGTCTGGTCTGTGAGATGTCGTCGCTGTTTCGCGAGTTGTATTCTGGAAACCCGTCTCCTCATGTGCCCTATAAGTTACTGCACCTGGTATGGATACATGCCCGCCATTTAGCAGGGTACAGGCAGCAGGATGCCCATGAGTTCCTCATTGCGGCGTTAGATGTCCTGCACAGGCACTGCAAAGGCGATGATGTCGGCAAGGCGGCCAACAATCCCAATCACTGTAACTGCATCATAGACCAAATCTTCACAGGTGGCCTGCAGTCTGATGTCACCTGTCAAGCCTGCCATGGCGTCTCCACCACGATAGACCCATGCTGGGACATTAGTTTGGACTTGCCTGGCTCTTGCACCTCCTTCTGGCCCATGAGCCCGGGGAGGGAGAGCAGTGTGAACGGGGAAAGCCACATACCAGGAATCACCACCCTCACGGACTGCTTGCGGAGGTTTACGAGGCCAGAGCACTTAGGAAGCAGTGCCAAAATCAAATGTGGTAGTTGCCAAAGCTACCAGGAATCTACCAAACAGCTCACGATGAATAAATTACCTGTCGTTGCCTGTTTTCATTTCAAACGGTTTGAACATTCAGCCAAACAGAGGCGCAAAATCACTACATACATTTCCTTTCCTCTGGAGCTGGATATGACACCGTTTATGGCCTCAAGTAAAGAAAGCAGAATGAATGGACAATTGCAGCTGCCAACCAATAGTGGAAACAACGAAAATAAGTATTCCTTGTTTGCTGTGGTTAATCACCAAGGAACCTTGGAGAGTGGCCACTATACCAGCTTCATCCGGCACCACAAGGACCAGTGGTTCAAGTGTGATGATGCCGTCATCACTAAGGCCAGTATTAAGGATGTACTGGACAGTGAAGGGTATTTACTGTTCTATCACAAACAGGTGCTGGAACATGAGTCAGAAAAAGTGAAAGAAATGAACACGCAAGCCTACTGAAGTGACACACAGAACTACCTGCAATGAAAGATGACGACACCAACACTACGACTGGCATCGAGATCTAAAGGACCTACTTGACCATGGCCCATGGGCCTGACAGAGTAAGAATTGAACAGTACCCAGTGTCCAAAAGGTCCTGATTTGAAGAGAAATAGAAGGGGAGGGAGAAGAGGCTCTAGTCTAAGCAGTTAATGAAAGGGAAATTAAATGGTAGAAATGCTCTGGGTGAGGAAGGCAGGAGCAGGAAAATGCTGACACTGGTACATATCCTATATTCCTCCAAAAGGTTGTGTGGGAAAGTGTGGGGGGAGGGGGGTGGCGTGGGGGGGTGTGCCCTTGTAACTGTAAAACATCTTTCTCCATGGGTGTTTCAGCTTCAATTGACCAATCACATAACAGTTATATGTTTGGGGAGGGAAAGAAAAGTTTCTAAAAAATGTAGCCCATTACATATATGGGTATGAAAGCAGAAAAGTGGAGGAGGCAGGGATATCATTGACAAACACCTTTGCCAGTTTCTTTGTATTCGTGATTTTTTGTGCTATTAAATGCAGTATTAAAACAAGAAGAGCCCACCTGGGCTAGTGAAAAGGAGAGGAAATAAGGGGGCTTGTATAAGGGGAGCAGTTGCTCCAAAAGTAGAGAAGACAAGAAATGCTGTAAGATAAGCAACCAACGCAGACAGGCCTCAGCTAAGAGTATAGTGTGTGTGTTAAAAAAAAAAAAAAAAAAAAAAAAAAAAAAAAAAAGCTGTATGATATACTTGAGCAAATCAATGAACCTCTTTGCGATTGTTTTATCATCTGTAAAATGCAGATAATTCCTACCTTAAAGAGTTATTGTTAAAGATTAAATGATATAAAAATGTGTCAGAGTATAAAGTAAAAGGCTTGGAACTTTGTAGGGATTCAGTAAACATTTGTTGGATCCAAACCTGAAACTTTTTTGGACCAGGCCCAGAATGCATCAGAGGTGGGGGTCAGTCCCACCTGAGACCCCTGGACAGAAGGGACACACATCATGTCACATGCAGTCACACACTCTTCACAACTCCCTCCCCAATGCTGTCTATTTAGAGCACCAAGCCAATGAACTCCACTTTTGTCCCTTGAGTACAGGGCATCACAGTGGGTGCCACCTGGAATTTGGGGTGGGAAGACACACGACTGTCCCATAAGGTCATTATTCTGTCCTTTTGGAGGACAGTCATATTGCTTTCACGATTCAGATCCCAGTGATGGGACTCTCATGGCCAGTAGGCTGCCAGGCTTGTACACGAGGGAATTTGGTGGTCTTCGTCTTCTAAAAACATTATGGGTTCAGTTGCTGTGTTTACTCACAGGCACAGATCAGTAGAAAGACTGTTTTCCAAAGTTCACTGGCCCATCAGCCCAGGGATATTGATAGAGTGGGTTGTTGGCCCCTTCCCTGATCCTGACAGGGCAGAGCAGCCGGCAGAGAGCTAAGCCGAAACAGATAGGATGAACCTAGGATGGGGTAAGCACTATGAGTCCTTCTCTCATCAGCATCAGGTACAAAAGCAATTATTACATAGAAAATCCTGGTGTGGGGGGGAATTAAATGTGTATCAGATCCATAGGGCTTGGATCCACTGGCTCTGGTAAAAGTCTAGGCTCCCCATGGCTTCCCAAGTCTACTTCATGGTCAACTCATTTGGAAATACATGTTTATGTGGCTATGGGTGCATCACAACTATCTCATAGGCTGTTTTAGGACAGGAGTTGTGTCTCCTCTTGTACCTTGGCTGCATTCTCAGTCCCTTAGCTCCCATCACATGGTAAGTAGGTATTCAAAACATTTACTGAATGAATGAATGAATGGATGGATGGATGGATGGATGGATGGATGAGTTAATGAACCAATACACCTTCCTTTCATAACCAAGATTTCATTAACACCCAGGGCTCATAATTTTCAGGAGAAAATGTAAACAGTTATTATTTTTGGTGTCTTATAGGATGGGGGAGATCAAGAGATGGGTGGCTTTAAACGGCACTTGGCAACTTCATACAGAGTATCTGACTACCTTTTGGGATGGGTCTGGTAACCCTACCTGGTAGGACACAGCCATGTCCTCATTCTTCATCTCTGCCAGGGGAAGAGTTCAGGCAGGCCTGTGCCACCAGATCCTGACTGCTTGCACAGAAACTGACCTTTAACATTTTAAACATTTTTATTTGGAAATCATTTCAAACTTATAGAAAAGTTATAAAAAAAATAGTATAAAGAGCATCTGTATGGTCTTTACCAGATTTACCTGTTGAGAACTTTACATTATTTTTATTATCATTTATGCATGTGCAATCTTTTATGAATGGGGGTGTGTATATTTTTGAACCATATGAAGATAAATTAATGACATATATTATGGCCTTTCATGCCTAAATATGTCAGTGTGCATTTCCTAAGAATAGGCATATCCCCACGTCACTACAGTAGAGCTTTAGAAAATTTAAGATTGATGATACAATACTTTAATCTACCATTTGTATTCCAATTTTGTCTGTTGACCCGGTAATGTCCTTTATAGCATTTTCCCACTCTATTGCAGGTTCTGGTCTAGGGTGAAATACTGCATTTATTTGTTATCTCTCTTTAGCCTCCTTTAATCTGGAACATTTCCACAACCTTTCTTCATCTTGTATGACATTCACATTTTTAACAGCGCATTCCTCATTTTGGGTTTGTCCGATACAGAAAATGCTTTTAAATACCCTGCACTCAATAGTAGTTCTAAGAGGAACTCACTGAGAGCTATGAACGACGCGAGATTGCTGAAGCTGACCTCCCGGTCTCTGCTGATGGAAGACACAGACCGCCAGAGGGAGCAGCTGTGCCCGGCACTTCCTAATTGAACCTCACACCTCCTCTATCTGGAAAACAGCATTGTCCCTTAGCAACAGGGCAGCCATTCAAAGCCAGCCCTATGCCTCTACCAGTCACTAATCCCCAAATTGAGCCATAGGATGTAACAGTAGCCAGGGCCTGCCTTCAGATCATACCACCGTGGGACCCAAGGCATCAGGTATTTAGCAGGTATGTGTTAACCTTGAGCTGAAACTGAGATCCACGGATGTTTGAGAATGTCTGGCACATGGTCAGGCACCTCCACGATTAGGGCCTTTAGGGATATCAGGATGTAGCACCCTTGGCACTTTCACCAACATTTCCACAGTGGGCACAAATACAGCAGTGGCTGAAGTGGGGAGGGAAGGGGTAACTAGTTCTTAAACAGCTTCATGGTCAATGTACACAAAGATAGGGGCCCAGAATAAGTAGATGGTGAAAACAGATTGGTTTGTGACCTACTGGGGACTTGCAAACACAAATGTGTTATTTTTCATATGGGCTGGAGTTCCTAGAGGAGCAGATGGGCAAGAACTGATGAAATTTTTTTTTTTTTTTTTTTTTTTCTGGAGACAGACTCTTGCTCTGTCACCCAGGCGGGAGTGCAGTGCAATGATGTGATCTCGGCTCACTGCAACCTCCGCCTCCTGGGTTCAAGCAATTCTCCTGCCTCAGCCTCCAGAGTAGCTGGGATTACAGGCACCTGCCACCGCGCCCAACTAATTTTTTGTATTTTTAGTAGAGATGGGGTTTCACCATGTTGGCCAGGCTGGTCTCGAACTCCTGACTTCAGGTGATCCTCCTGCCTTGCCCTTCCAAAGCACTGGGATTACAGTGACTTTAGCAGAGACTTCATTTACATCCACAAACTGGTAGGACTGGGAAACTTGGCTTGTATGTAGATTTGTGATCTGGACTCAGAAGGGCACAGGTGAAATATGGGTACTCACAACTAGGAGCTTTAACCACCCATACAGTTCAGAACCATGTACCAAACAATGTGTTACTGCCCTGTTACCCATTACACATTGCTTCCCACAATTTATTGGCATAATTTAATTAGAAATCCAGAACCCTGCCATTTACCATTTCCTGTAGTAACCAGATGCTGAAACTGACTCTGGCCTACAGGTCACATTGGTAACTGTCTCACTTTTTCACTATCCACAGGGAATTCTGATCAGGGACGCCATCAACCAAAAGGCCTTTTTCCAGTTAAGAAACAGAATGGTCCCCATGCAACTCTTATTTTCAAAATTCAGTAGACCTGGTACCAGAAACCTGTGTTTCCTCCAAATGTATGTTTCACACCCAGAAATGAAGGCCCAGATCCTCTGAAAGTATGTAGCCTAGAACTCACCAGAGTGTCATTACCCACTTGCTCTGCAGGTGACCCAGTGCCATTTTCTTTCTTTCTTTCTTTCTTTTTGTCTTAAGTCCATTTTCTGTTGCTGTAACGGATCCAGTGCCATTTTTAAACTGTTGTATTGAAGTAAATCAAATATACAGGAAAAGTGCCCATGTCATATGTAACTTGATTAATTTCTACAAAGTAAACATATCCCTGTAAACAGTATCCAAATCAAGAAACAAAACATTCCTCAGAACTCAATGACACCTATCCTAACTTCTTTCACTGGAGATTAGTGTTTTCTGTCTTTAGACATTCTCTAAATGCAATTGTTCAGCATGTACTTTTATGTCTGGCTTCATTTGCTCGATAATCATTTAATGAGCTTCAGACCTCAAGTCTTTTAAAAATTTATTTATTTATTTATTTTTAAAATGATACCCTCTCAGGAGAGAGGGGGCTGACCTCTGTGAAATGAGATCGGCCTGAAGTCTTTTTGTCAAGAAAAAATAGGAGGAACTTCATTATTTCTGTCTAATGAACTAAGGGTAGGAATCCCTACTTGTCTCCGTGATTTGTTTATTTATTTATTTTATTTCGAGATGGGGTCTCACTCTGTCACCCAGGCTGGAGTGCAATGGTGCAATCCTGGCTCACTGCAGCCCCGACCTCCTGGGCTCAAGCGATCCTCCCACCTCAGCCTCCTGATATTGAATCAATTCAGAGGGACTCAGCCTATTACAAAGTTGTGTCTTTGCCTTGAGGATGTCTATAATCTCACTCAGGTACAAGAAAGTGTCTCAAAAGTGTCTGTAACTCACGTAAAAGAAAATGGTGGATGGAAAATAACCTTACAGAGAAGTGTGGGTTAATTTAAGTACCCAAGAAATGTTAATCTTGGGCAATACTTCAGCCTTGTTCCAGTAGCTCCTGAATACAATATTCTGGTAAATTCTCAAACTTTAATATGCATCAGATGTCCTCATGTACCAGGAGGGCTCATAAACACACAGATTGCTGGGTCCCACACCTAAAGTTTCTCGTTCGGTAGATCTGGGATGAGGGCTTGAGAATTTACATTTCTAACACATCCCCAGTTGATGCCCATACTCCTGGTTCTCGGACCACCCTTGGAGAACCACTGGTCTATTTGTTTTCACACTTTCCTGAAATCCAAGAAGTCTATGAAGATAGCCCAGGGAGCACCTTGGAGAGCACTTCATGGAGCAAGGAGTAGAGTTAAGTTGGTGAGATCAGAACTCTAACCTCACTTCAACCAGAGAAGCTCTCCACTTATTTGTTTGATATTTGAGGGTTCCAGATAATTCTTATAGAAAAGGTTCTGCTACTAAAATATTTTAAAGTTGAAACTCACTGTGGTAAAAAATTTTAGACCCCAGGGGAATGATACACTTAAATGACATGGTGTTGTGTCTAGAAAGTAATCCAGCCAGCTACAGAGGCCTGGCCTCATGAGCACTCACAATCTAGATAGTCCTGAGGGGGCACTTAATTTCTTTGAAACTTAAAAGAAGTGGATATTTATGAGGATGTAAATGATAAGGAAGAATGCTTAATTATAAAAAGGTGCCAAATCAGCCGGGTGCGGTGGCTCAAGCCTGTAATCCTAGCACTTTGGGAGGCTGAGGTGGGTGGATCACGAGGTCAAGAGATCGAGACCATCCTGGTCAATATGGTGAAACCCCGTCTCTACTAAAAAATACAAAAATTTAGCTGGGCATGGTGGCACGTGCCTGTAATCCCAGCTACTCAGGAGGCTGAGGCAGGAGAATTGCCTGAACCCAGGAGGCGGAGGATGCGGTGAGCCGAGATCGTGCCATTGCACTCCAGCCTGGGTAACAAGAGCGAAACTCTGTCTCACAAAAAAAAAAAAAGGTGCCAAATTGTGTTATAAAACATGGTTTCTTCTGGCAACACAGCACACTAAGATGATATGACTAGTGCCTCATTCCCACTACAAACACAGATTAACACTAGTTCAACTAGAACAAAAATGTACATCTCTAGCTGAACTTTAAAAAACAAAAAGCAAAATCTCTAGGGAAACAAAAGGAAAAATAAGAGGCAGTGTAGTAATTGTAAACGGATACTGCAGTGTCCTGTGTGGTATTGGTTCCATGTATCAGGCCTTAAGGACTCGGGACTTGGAGCTGGGGGTTCAATACCCATGCAGATGCTGACAACACAGCTTCAGGTCCACCAGAGGCAGAGGAGCTGCAGCTGAAACCTCTAGGTAAAGCCTTTAGTCGTTTCTCTTGTCCATTAAAAAGGAGTCAGAGAATAAACAATGAAAGAGCTTATGTTGTCTCTGGAACCACAAGGAGAAATAAAAATCCCAGGCCTATGTTTTTCACATGCCGAAAAGTTAAAATAAAAGTTGAGACAAAACCATTGAAACCTATAGAGTCTCAGCAAAAGCAAATGCAATACATTTTTATGATCCAGGGCAATGGAACCCCACAGAAAAAGAAAGGATCTGCTGAAGATGGGACTCAGAAGTAAGCAACAATAAAAATCAAGTCCTTGCATAGAAATGCTACACCATGAAGGAGAGTCACCAGTTCCCATAAGGAGAATTAGTACCCCCAAGGAATACTGTTGAGAAGAGGAAATTTTCAGGAAAAACCAAAAACAAAACAAAACTAAGAAAATTCAGCAATAATAACCTCTCACGAGAATAAAGAACTGCCACAAGATATACTTCAGGAAGGAGGAGCTTGAAAGTAGAGAGAAAGGGTGACTAGGAGGCAAGGAACAGTAAACAAAAATTGTAAATGTGGGGAAATTAAATAAACATCAATTATATAAGGCAATAATAATTCTAAGTAATATGGCAGTATTAAAACAAGCTGGCACTAAAAACATTGGAACACAAAAACATGAAGGACATACCCCATAAATATGTGCAACTATTATGTATTCATAAAAAGAAAAATAAGCAAACATGTAAGAAAGCAGGGCACTATTCATATTTAAAGCATTCTAAGGTTGTTGTATTGTGTGGAAAGACAGTAGAGATATTGCCTGAATTTAGACCTTGATAAGTCAAGATGAAAGTTTAAACATTTAAGAGTATGGACTTCTAGGTTCTGGCAATGGCAGACTTAGTTGTTTGACTTGGCTTTATTATTGAAGTAATGAAAAAGATGTTGACTTAAAACATTTCAAAACTACTTTAAAAGCACTGAAGAGCTGAGAGGACAGAGGAAAACTTCCATGCCAACTTCTGGATGAAAGCTTGTAACCAAACAGGTAAACAGAATATAGAGGCATCAAAGCCAATTTGCTTTGAGGGCATTTGCCTTCACTGCCCACCTGAGCTTTGATGCAATGGCCACACAGGGGTGAGGGAAAGAAGGCAAGGCTCAGAACCAACACAGGGTAGGGGTTTAATAGGAGACCATCTCCACATTAAGCTGAGACCCCAACGGACTATCTTTGCAGCCTGAGGGCCATCCAGAACTAACTAAGCCTATTACAGATTTAGTTATAATAGCAGCCTTTGTTCCCCCAAATCCCAGAGAACTATACAGAAGCCTGCCTTGGTGCCAAGTAGAGATATCTTGCTAAAAAAGAAAGGGTTAAAAAGAAGGCTAAACAAATCTATTCCTGAGAAGATGAGGCCATACTCCAGCCCTGAGACAGATTGACTCCCCTATTATCCATGGCCTGGGTCAGCTACAGAACTTCAAACCATGAACTTAGTTGTGGGTGGGATGCATTGCATAACGGTGAGGTTTGGGCTTCTAGTGTATCCATCACCCAAATAGCGAACATTGTACCCAACAGGTAATTTTTCAGTCCTCACCCCCATTTCACCCTCTCCCCACTTGGAGTCCCCAGTGTTTGCATAGTCTTCAGTGTTTGTTAATTATTTCCATCTTTATGTATCATTGATATTATTTAGAATTGCTGGTGCTTGCTGAAAATAAAAAGCAGACCACATTTTAGTTGTTTTTATTATTTGTTAAAAGTATTTAAGAACAATACATTCCTTTATAGCCTTGCCACCCAGCACAGAAGGCTGTTCCTACCACCCTTGCTCTTGGTAAGGAATGACAAAAATAAAGGAAAGATGTTCTCTCAGAAAAAATAAATTAATATAAATTAGAGACAGAGTATTTGGTACAAGAAACTTTTTTTTTTTTTTTTAAAGACAGGGTCTCATTTTGTTACCCAGGCTGGAGTGCAGTGGCACCATCATGGCTCACTGCAGCTTCGAAAGCCCGGGCTTAAGCAATCCTCCTGCCTCAACCTCCCAAGTAGCTAGGGCTACAGGTGTGCACCACTATACCCAGCTGATTTTTGTGCTTTTTGTAGAGATGGGGTTTAGCCATCTTGTTCAGGCTGGTCTCAAACTCCTGGGCCCAAGTGATCTGCCCACCTCAGCCTCCCAAAATGCTGGCATTATTGGCACGAGCCACAGTGCCTAGCTTTGATATAAGAAACACGTTGAGGATGTGGACTGCTTTACAATATTTTTCAACAGGTAGCCAGCCCATGAGTGGTAATTGGAAAGGAACCAGTTCAGGACCTGTGCATAGAAAGTGGGAGAAAATGAGGAAAAGGAAAAGGAACATAAGCAAAGAGCAAATGAGAAAGTTTACCCAAGGAAACACTGGAAGTATTACAGATAGCATGAAGTTATATAGACATCATAGTATCATAATGGCTCAGATGGCATAATGAAGAAATATAAGAGCTCAAAAAAGGTCATTAAGATAATGTTTTAACCAAGTTTGTAAATCTCAGAACAAAATAGAAAAGAAAAATAAATTCCAAAACCACATGAGAAGCAAACAAGCAAACAAACCTCACAGCTAAAAAAATGGGAACACTGTAAAAAAGCTCAAGGAAATCACACCAAACAAAATAGAAGAGAGCAAATAGCACTATAATTATATAAAGAACTATAGCAATAAGGTAGATAAAGCTGGTGTGAGAAATCCTTCATCTCACCCCAAATAAAGAAATAGTTCATCTCAGCCCAAGTAAATAAATGCTGTATAAAATGTAATGGAAATAAGATAGGTATAGCCACATACAGTCAAAAAAGGAGATCATGACTACCAGGGACAAAGAGGGAAGGCAAATTTAGATCAATGACCCTGAGCTGAAGCTGAACTGCCTAAGGAGGGTATGGTACTTTGGCATATACTAGCATTGATAATGATAAGGGGGTCTGGGGACCCTTGGAGACCCCAAGATCCTTTTGAGGATTCTCAAAGTCAAAACTATTTTCACAATAATACTGAGATTTTTTTTTGAATTTATCTCTTTCTTTATCAAGTACATAGTGCAGTTTTCCTGGGGCTATATTACAATAGATTGAATATAGAAGGAGATATGAGAATCCAGCCAGATTTGTGAAAATGTAAAACCATTGAATTAAATGTTTTGTATATTTGAATATAAACTTATTTTTCGTAAAAGTATGTTATTTATGTAACATGTAATGTGTTTTCAGTATTATTTTAAATGAATTAACAAATTAATATTTAAAAATTTTATCACTTTTAAGTTATATTATGGCAAATATTGATAGATACAACCCACATAAACAAAAGCTCTTTAGGATGTTCAAAATAATTTATTTGTATGTTAAAATTAACATATAGTAATATTGAGTTATTTGGCATGCAGTTTAATGAATATTAGCACTTGCATAGGTTCGTGTAACCCTCACTATAAACAGAATAAAGAACAGTTCTATTACCCTCAAAATCCTTTGTGCTGTTTCTTTGTCACAACTTACCTCCACCCAATCCCTGGCAACCACTGATTTGCTCTCCATCACTATAATTACAACTTTTTGAGAATGTCATATGAATGGAATTTTATAATACGTAACCTTTTGAGACTTGCTTCTTTCCCTTAACATAATGCCTTTGAGATCCAATAAAGTCGTAGGTGAATCAGTAGTTCTTTTTCATTGCCAAGTGTTACTACAGTTTATTTATTCATTCACCCACTAAAGAATATTTAGGTTATCTCCACTTTGGAGTTATTATAAATAAAGCTACTGTGAACACTCATGTACAGGTTTCATTTGAACATTTTCCCAAGGTGAATACACAGGAGTGGGATTGCCAGATCACATAGTTAAGTGTATGTTTAATTTCATAAGAAACTCCACATTTCTTTCCAAAGTGGCTGTGCCATTTTGCATTCTGAAGGGCAAATGTAAGAGTTCAGCTGCTCTGCATCCTTGCTAACAATGGTTTTGTATGTATTTCTTTTTTCTTTTTTTAAAGACAGAGTCTCACTCTGTCACCCAGGCTGGAGTGTAGTGGCACGATCTTGGCTCACTGCAACACTCGCCTCCCAGGTTCAAGTGATCCTCCTGCCTCAGCCTCCAGAATAGCTAGCTAGGACTACAGGCATCTGCCACTACTACCGGCTAATTTTTTTTTTTTTTTTTGCCATGTTTCACCATGTTGGCCAGGCTAGTCTCAAATTCCTCAAACTCCTGGCTTCAAGTGATTCACCCACCTCAGCCTCCCAAAGTGCTGGGATTACAGGCATTAGCCACGATGCCCAGCCTGGTTTTGTCAATATTTCTAATTCAGGCATTAGACACATAGGTGTGCAGTAGTATCTCATCATGGTTTTAAGATGTGTTTTCTTAACGGCTATTGATATTGATAGTCATTTTGTGTGTCTTTCTTTTTTTGTTTTTTTCGAGACAGGGACTTCAGTTTGTCATCCAGGCTGGAGTGCAGTGTTGCCATCTTGGCTCACTGAAATCTCTGCTTCCTGGGCTTAAGTGATTCTCCTGCCTCAGCCTCCGGAGTAACTGGGACTACAGGTGTGCACCACTACGTCCAGCTAATTTTTGTCTATTTTTATTGTAGGGACGGGTTTTCTCCATGTCACCCAGGCTGGTCTTGAACTCCTAAGCTCAGCCCCAAAAAGCTGGAGTTACAGACGTGAGCCATTGTGTGCAGCCTCATGTGCTTATTTTATACACTCTTTGTTGATGCAATTGTTGAAGTCTTTTGGCCATTTTAAAATTGAGCTTAAATTTTCTTACTGCTGAGTTGTGAGAGTTCTTTATACATGCTGGATACAAGTCCTCTGTCAGATACGTAATTTGAAAATATTTTCTCCTGATCTGTAACTTATATAATTCTCTGAACAGTGTCTTTCACGTAACAAAAGGTTTTGGTTTTGATGAAGTCTAACTTACAATCTTTTTTCTTTTATGGATCATGCTTTTGGTGTCATGCCAAAAAGTTTTACTTGATCCCAGATTATAGAGATATTTCTCCTATTTTTTTGGCTAAAAGTTTCGCACTTTTATATTTTACATTTAGATATGTTGTTGATTTTGGATTACTGTTTGCATAAGGTGTGAAGTTAAGGTTGAGGTTCTTTTTTGTATATGAGAGTGCAGTTGTTCCAATACCATTTGTTCATTTGTTGAAAATATAATCCTCTCTTCATTGAATTGCCTTTGCACCTTTATCAAAAATCAAATGGCCATATTGGTGTGGGCCTATTTCTGAACACTTTGTTCTGCATTGATCTACATGTGTGTCCCTTCACTAACACCACTCTGTCTGGATTCTATAACTGCATAGTAAGTCTTATAGTCAGGTAGTATGATTACTTCAGCTTTATTCTTTTAAAAATTATTTTAGTTATTCTCATTGTTTTGTCTTTCCATATAAATTTTGGTATCACCTTGTGATATGGTTTGGCTCTGTGTCCCCACCCAAATCTCATCTCAAATTATAATCCCCACATGTCGAGAGAAGGACCTGTAATACTCATGTGTCGAGGGAGGGAGCTGATTGGAACATTAAGGCAGTTACCCCCATGCTGTTCTCATGATAGTGAGTTCTCACAAGATCCCTGATGGTTTTATGTGTTTAACAGCTCCTCCTTCACACGCTCACACTCTCTCCTACTGCCTTGTGAAGAAGGTGACTGCTTCCCCTTCTGCCATGATTGTAAGCTTCCTGAGGCTTCCCTAGTTATGTGGAACTGTGAGCCCATTACACCTCTTTTTTTTTTTTCCCACCTGCAACTGTCTTTTGGTATTACTGCACCTCATTACTTTATAAATTGCCCAGTCTAAGGGAAGATCTTTATAACAGTGTGAAAACAGATTAATACAGTAAATTGGTACCACAGAGAGTGGGGTACTGCTATAAAGATACTTGAAAATGTGGAAGCAACTTTGAAACTGGGTAATGGGCAGAGATTCTTTGGAGGGCTCAGAAGAGGACAGGAAGATGTAGGAAGATTTGGAGCTTCCTAGAGACTTGTTGAATTGTTTTGACCAACATAGTGATAGTGATGGAGACAATGAGGTCCAGGCTGGGGTTGTCTCAGATGGAAATGTGGAACTTATTGGAATTGGAGTAAAGGTCACTCATGCTGTTTTAGCAGAGAGACTGGTGGCATTTTGCCCCTGCCCTAGAGATCTGTGGAACTTTGAATTTAAGAGAGATGATTTAGGGTATCTGGCAGAATAATTTCTAAGCAGCAGAGCATGTGACCTGGACTATTCTGAAAGCATTCGGTCTTATGTGTTTACAAAGAGATAGTTTGAAATTGGAACTTAACGTTTAAGAGGGAAGCAGAGTATAAAAGTTTGGAAAATTTGCAACCTGATGATGCAGTAGAAAAGTAAAACCCATTTTCTGGGGAGAAATTCAAGCCAGCTGCAGAAATTCGCATAAGTAATGAGGAGCTAAACGTTAATCACCAAGACAATAACAAAAATATTTCCAGTGCATGTCAGAGACCTTTGTGGCAGCTCCTCTCATTATAGACCCAGAGGCTTAGGAGGGAAAAATGGTTTCCTGGGCCAGGCCTGGGACTCCTGCTGCTCTGTGCAGCCTTGGGACCTGGTGCCCTGTGTCCCAGCTGCTCCAGCTCCAGCTATGGCTAAAAGGGGCCAAGGTGCAGCTTGAGCCATTGCTTCAGAGGGTGCAAGACCCAAGACTTGGCAGCTTCTTTGTGGTGTTGGGCCTGTGGGTGCACAGAAGTCAAGAATTGAGGTTTGGGAACCTCTGCCTACATTACAGAGGATGTATGGAAATGCCTGGATGTCCAGGCAGAAGTCTGCTGCAAGGGTGGAGCACTCATAAAGAACCTCTACTAGGGCAGTGTGGAAGGGAAATATGGGGTTCAACCCACACACAGAGTCCCCATTGGGGGACTGCCTAGTGGAGCTGTGAGAAGAGGGCCACCATCCTCCTCACCCTAGAATGGTAGCTCCATCAACAGCTTGCAATGTGTGCCTGGAAAAGCCACAAGCACTCAACACCAGCTGGTGAAGCTGCTGCCCAAGGCCATGGGAGCCCACTCCTTGCATCAGCATGCCCTGGATATGAGACATGGAGTCAAAGGAGATGATTCTGGAGGTTTAATATTTAATGACTGCCCAGCTGGATTTCAGACTTGCATGGGACCCCTTTGTTTTGGCCAATTTCTTCTTTTTAGAATGGAAGCATTTATCCAATGCTTGAAACCCCACTGTATCCTGGAAGTAACTATTTTGCTTTTGATTTTACAGGATCCTATGTGGAAGAGACTTGTCTCAGACAAGACTTTGAACTTGGACTTTCGGGTAAGTGCTGGAATGAGTTAAGACTTTGGGGGACTGTTGGGAGGGCATGATTGGTTTTGAAATGTGAGGACATGAGATGAGGGGGGCAAGGCTGAAATTATATGATTTGGCTCTGTGTTCTTACCAAAATCTCATCTCAAATTGTAACCCCCATGTATGAAGGGAGGGACCTGTAATTCCCATGTATTGAGGAAAGGAAGCAATTGGATCATGAGGGTGGTTTCCACCTGTTGTTCTCGTGATAGTGAGTGAATTCTCACAAGATCTGATGGTTTTATAAGTGTTCGACAGTTACTCCTTCACATGTTCACACTTTCTCCTGCTGCCTTTTAAGAAGGTGCCTACTTCCCCTTCTGCCATGATTGTAAGTTTCCTGAGGCCTCCCCTGCCATGAGGACCTGTATGTCATTTAAATCTCTTTCTTTTATAAATTACCCAGTCTCAGAGAAGTTCTTTATAGCAATGTAAAAACGGACTAATACACCTTGTAAATATTGACAAAAATATTGCTTGGATTTTGACAGGAATTGCATTAAATATATCGATTAACCTGGGGAGAACTGACACGTTTACTATGTTGAATTTTTCAATCCACAAACCTGATATGTCCCTCCAATTATTTAGGCATTCACTGATTTCTTCCATCAGCATTTTACAGTTTTTGTTATACACTTTTGGATTTTGGACTGCCATGAGTTCAAAAGAACTCATGAAAAAATAAAGTGGTAAACTCACTGATAATTTAGAGTATTATGAAATCTACTCTTCTCCAATGCACTACTATTTACTTTAAAAGTACTCAAATAGCTGCTCTATGTGTTCTGTCCATGTTTTATAACTGTATTTAGTGAAAGAGACACTGTGCAGTTTTCTCACTTCATTTTACCCAGAACAAAAGTCAATAATTTTTTTTTTCTTTTTTTTATTGCATTTTAGGTTTTGGGGTACATGTGAAGAACACACAAGATTGTTGCATAGGTACACATGTGGCAGTGTAATTTGCTGCCTTCCTCCTCATCACCTATATCTGGCATTTCTCCCCATGCCATACCCCCCCAAATCCCTACCCCCTGCTGTCCCTCCCCTATTTCCCTCCAACAGACCCCAGTGTGTAGTGCTCCCCTCCCTGTGTCCATGTGTTCTCATTGTTCAACACCCGCCTATGAGTGAGAACATGCAGTGTTTGATTTTCTGCTCTTGTGCCAGTTTGCTGAGAATGATGGCTCCCAGGTTCATCCATGTCCCTACAAAGGACACAAACTCATCGTTTTTGATGGCTGCGTAATATTCCATGGTGTATATGTGTCACATTTTCCCTGTCCAGTCTATCATTATTGGGCATTTGGGTTGGTTCCAGGTCTTTGCTATTGTAAACTGTGCTGCAATGAACATTCATGTGCACGTGTCCTTACAGTAGAATGATTTATAATCCTTTGGATATATACCCAGTAATGGGATTGTTGGGTCAAATGGAATTTCTATTTGTAGGTCCTTGAGGAATCGCCACACTGTCTTCCACAATGGTTGAACTAATTTACACTCCCACCAACAGTGTAAAAGTGTTCCTATTTCTCCACATCCTCTCCAGCATCTGTGGTCTCCAGATTTTTTAATGATCGCCATTCTCACTGGTGTGAGATGGTATCTCAATCTGGGAGCTGCAATCCTGAGCTGTTCCTAAACGGCCATCTTGGATTGATTGGAAAAGTCAATAATTTTTAAGGCTAAGAATCATTACATTTTAGGGGACCAAGTTTTAATATGCTCACAGAGACAAATGATGAGGCCATAAAGCAGGAACTGAGTTCCATCCATTAAGCCATGAGTCACCCTTTTATACAAAGAAAACTGGTAACGTTTCACCTCCAGGGCCAGAAATATCGCAAGAAAGCTCACCATTTGTTTAGGATGATGAATGGAAAAATTGTCATGTCTAAAAGAAAGGGCATATAATTAATACTTTCAAAATTATTAGGGAAATAGGCAGGGATTTTTCTAAATGTGATTAAACTAAGTCAAGAAAGGGTGGTGGGAGAATAAAATATGGTTAAAATAAAACACAAGAACATTCTCTTCTGCTCATGATGAAGCAAAAGTAACTGAGTTTATCTTCTTGTCTTAAACAACTAAAAATGGATGAATTACATAAAACAATGGTTATCAGGCATTGGACATCAGGCAGCAAAGGACGTTGATCCTTTAAAGGATGGAAACAAAGTGAGCCCTATGATCATCTCAGCTCACTTTCAGGTCACAGCACAGGCAGGGGGAATCTAACTAGAATCCGGCAGACTCCCTAAGTCAAGGAGACAAAGATGGCCAAGTTCTGGAGACCTCACGAACAGCATAGTGACAATAGTTAATAGTGTATACTTGAAATTTACTAAAAGAGTAGATCTCAAAAGTTCTAAACACACACACACACACACACACACACACACACACACACACACACGGTAAGGTGATGAGTGTTAACTAGCTTTTATGGTAGTCATTTTATAATGTACACATATATCAAAACATCATGTTGTCCCCGTGGTGTGACCGTTCTCCCACTCCCTCCCTGCTGGCAATAAAGAGATGCATGGGAGCGGGTGGGGAAAAGGAAAAAACAAATTACAAAAAAAGAAGAAGAAGAAGAACCAAAACCAAAACATCATGTTGTATATGCTAAATATATACAATTTTTATTTGTCAGTCATATTTCAGTAAAGCTGGGGGAAAAGCAAGAAAAAAAGCAAATTCAAGAAGGAGGACAAAGTGAGGAGATTCACAGGATAGGGTGTGGGTGGTGAAGAGAAAGAAAGGGGGTAAAGGAGAGCAGTCTGGAAATATAGGGTCCCTTTGAGTCTTTATCTGAATACCAGTTGGCATGTGCATGTGGGAAAATTACCCAAGGCCAGAGAATGAATCACAAAAAATGAGCATGGAGAATATGTTTTGGAGCTCAAATAGGGCCTGGGCTTTGGGTTGAGTACTCAGAAAAGTACTGCTTCGGTGGAGGGCAATATTAGCCTTAAACTGCTGCTCCAATCTGTTAGGGAACAATTAAAAGTAAAACTTGCTGGCAACCCATGAAATACTCTGTATGAACGGTAGAAAAGAAAGAAAACAGTTTTTTTTTCATTGAATAAGCATTAAACCAGATTCTTTTGCATCACAGGCAATCTGCTAAAGAGACTGCAAAAACAGAAATAACCCCATTCTTATGTATGTAATGTATCCATTATAAACATGTTCTTAAGGTAAATGATAAAATGTCCTTATATAAGAGGACTTGACAGCACTGTGGGCTATACATTCTTTTATAGTTCATCCTAAGTTCACCTGGTAATTGGAGTAGTCATCTGTGCTGGTTAATTGCCTTTATCTGAAGGAAATATGAAACTTCTCATATCTCTATGACAAGCAGGTGCTTACAGTTCAGAGCAAAGTACCTAGGCTAAACTCCCAGGATGACAGGGAGATATAGGGCTGCTATCTTCCTTGATGTTTACATTTCAAAGAGATGGCTTCCAGTCCCTTAAGAAAAACATTCCTGAGTTATAAGGCTGGCAAGAGGCTTATTTAGTCTTTAAAGAGATTTACATACATATCAAAGGGACAGAGGAAGGATTCACAAATGTGAAGTTTCTCAAGGAAACATTACCAAAAGCGGAGAGAAAAAAGGTCCTCTCCCTTTTGGCAACAAGAAAAGTTCAATTTTATTTTTATTTACTCTTCCAGATTTCATCTTACAAAGATCAAAAGCAAGCTTCAAAAGGATCAAATTCTTTCCAAGTAGCTTAACTGCTTCTCAGAAAAAGCTAATAATTATTAAAAGAAAAAAAAATTTAGTACCAAACAACATAAAATTCACAATGTCTCCCATCTAACAAAAAATGATCAGGTATACAAAGACACAGGAAAATGAGCCATAATAAGGAAAAAGAAATCAATAACAACAGACCCCAAATTTGCACAGATGATATAATTCATAGACAAGGACATTAAAACAACTTATAAATATATTCCAGATATGTAGAGGAAAGCATAAGCATGTTAAGAAGAAAAATGGAAGACATAAAAAAGATCCACATTGAACTTGTAAAGATGAAAATATAATGTCTATGATATAAAATAAACTGGAAGGGATTAACAGCAGATTAGACATTGTAATAAAAAAAGATTAATGAGCTTGAGGACATGGTAATAAAAATAATCCAAAAAGGAGCATTAACAGGGAAAAGTCTGAAAATAAATGAACAGGACATTAGTGAGTTGTAAGATGACTGCAAGCAGCCTTATATGTGTGTAATTTCCAGGAGAGGAGGAAGAGGAGGGCAAAGAAAAATTACTAGGATAAATAATGGCCCAAATTTTTGATTAATATACATACCCACAAATCTAAGAAACTCAACAGACTCCAAGCAGAATAAATATAAAGATGTCAATATCAAGTTGCTCAAAAAATAGTAATAATGAAAATCCTAAAAGGCACCACAAAAAAATATGCATTATGTACAGAGGAACAAAGACAAAAATGATAGTATGTTTTTCATCAGAAACCATGTAAGCCAGAAAACAACGAAGTGGCATATTTAAAAGAATGAAAGGAAGTATTGTCAGCCTAGAATTCTCTACCTAGCCAAAATACTTTCAAAAAGAAGGAAAAATGGAGACCTTTGCAGACACACAGAGGCTGAAACAGTCATCACTAGTGGACCGGCACAAGAAATGTTAAAGGAAGTCCTTCAAGTAGAAAGAAAATATTAGGTCTACACAAAATATAGATAAATATCTACTTAAAGAAAGAAATGAATCTACATAAAGAAATAAAGGGACTGAAAAAGGTAACTATTCAGATAAATATATGTTTTTTCTTTTTAAAAAAATAGCTTGATCTTTTGGAACTCAAACTACATTATTTAGCATATTTTTTGATAATAAAAATGAGGGAGAAAGTTGTTAGTTGTTTAAACTCATGCAAAATTTGTCAGTAGAGTTGAATATGTAAAGCATAAACTCATTTCTATCCTAAAGCTTTAATTCATTAAACATAAATATTTGCCACATGCCATAATCTATGCTAGATACTGAGAATACAAATATGAAAATACATGAATCCTGATATCTGTGAGCTTATATTAGAGATACTATTTATCTTCAGTGAAAATAAAATTATTTCATATTTTTTCTTTATATTTTCTGTTGTATCTTAATTTTTTAAAAATCCTCTTGATTTTAAAATGAAGTCATAAAGGAGATTAGAAAGCATTTTGAGCTGAATGAAAATGAAGCTATGACATATCAAAATTTGAGGGTGACAACTAAGGCAGTGTTTAGAGGAAACCTTATAGCTTTAAATACTTACATCAGAAAAGAAGAAAGTTCTCAAATAAATGACCTACGCTTCCATCTTGGGAAACCAGAAAAAAAAGAAGCAAGTCAAACATACATTAAACAAAAGGATGGAAATAAACAGTGGGGCAGAAATCACTATAATATGAAATAGAAAACAGAACAAAAAAATCAATGAAACCAAAAGTAGATTCTTCAAAAAATTCAATACAATTCCTAAATATCTATTCAGACTAATTGGAAAAAAAGAGTAAAATGCAATTTACTGGTATTCAGTAATGAAAGGGGAATATCACTATGTATCCTAGAGATACTAAAAGGATAATGAGGGCATATTATGAACAATGTTGTGATGTTAATAAATCCAGCAACATGAATAAAATGGACAAATAATCTGAAAGACCTAAACTACCAAAGCTCACTCTGAGGAAACAGATAATCTGAACAATCCCATTACTAAAAAAGAAATTAAGCTTTTATTTACAAACCTTCTCAAACTCATGGCACAGATGGCTTCACTGATAAATTCTACCAAAAAATTTATGAAAGAACCCAAATTCTACATAAATGCTTCCAGAATATAAAAGAGGATGGAATGAAGTGAACACTTCCAAACTAATGATATGTGGCCAGTATTACTCTAATACCTAAATGAGACAAAAAATTTAAAAACAAAAAACTATGGATCACTATGTTTCATGAACATAGATGCAAAAATTCTTAACAAAACTTGAACAAATCATCAAATACATTATGAAGAAGAGATTTGATCCAAGAATACTAGGAAGGGTTAACATTTAAAAAACCAATCAATATAATTCGCCATATTAAAAGACATTTAAAAAGCCATATGGTCATTTCAGTACATTCAGGAAAAGCATTTCACAATATCCAACATCCTTCATGATAAAAAAAATCTCAGCAAACTAGGAAACAAAAATGGAAACTTATAGAACAGCCACAAAAAATCTACATGTAGTATCATATTTGTAGTGAAAGCATATTTGTGCTTTGCCCCCAAGATCAGGAACAAAAGAATATCTGCTCTCCACTTATATTCATTATTCTACTAGAGGCTCTAGCCAGGGCAATAAAGCAAGTCCAAGGAATAAAAGGTATACAGAGTGGAAAGGAAGAAGTAAAACTCACATGACATGACAGTCATTAGAGAATCCTAAGGAATTCACAAAAGAAGCTGCTAGGTCTGATAAAGGAGTTTAGCAATGTTGCAGTATACAAAATCAATACACAAAGATCAATTGCATTTCTATATATACTAGTTGTGAATTTTCAGATCCCATTAATAAAGTCTATGCTATTTACTATAGCTTAAAACATAGGCTGGGCACGGTGGCTCGCACCTGTAATCCCAGCACTTCGGGATGCCGAGGTGGGCGGATCACGAGGTCAGGAGATCGAGACCCTCCTGGCTAACACGGTGAAACCCTGTGTCTACTAAAAATACAAAAAAAAAAAAAAAAATTAGCTGGGAGTGGTAGCACATGCCTGTAGTCCCAGCTACTCAGGAGGCTGAGGCAGGAGAACTGCTTGAACCCAGGAAGCAGAGATTGCAGGGAGCTGAGAACAGGTGCCACTGCACTACAGCCTGGATGACATATGAGACTCTGTCTTGGGAAAAAAAAATAACTATATATATATATATATATATATATATATATATATATCACTTAGAGATAAAAATCTACAAAATGTGTGTAAGTTCTATACACTGAAAACTACAAAACATTGCTGAAAGAAATTACAGAAGACCTAAATAAATTGAGAGGTGTATCATGATCATGGAGCTGAAGGCTCAATATTATTAGCTTGTCAATTGTCCCCAGATTAATCTACAGATTCAATGAAGTTCTAACCAAAATCCCATCAGATTTGTTTGTAGAAATTGGTAAACTGATTTTAGAATCCATATACCAATTCCAGGAACCTAGAGTAGTCAAATATAATTTTGAAAAAGGAGAATAATATTGGAATACTTACAACTGACTTCAAGACTTATTATAAGGCTACAGTGATCAAGACAGTGTAGTGCTGGCATTAATATAGGTAAATAGATCAATGGACTAGAATAGAGAGTCCAAATAGAGGCCCACAGAATTGATTTTTTACAAGGATGCAGAGGCAATTTATTAGATAAATGATAGTGTTTTCAACAAATGGTGCTCAAATGATTAAATATCCATATGGAAAAAATAAACTTTGAGGCATGTCTTATTCCATACTAAAAAATTAACTCAACTTTGGGAGGCCGAGGCGGGTGGATCACGAGGTCAAGAGATCGAGACCATCCTGGTCAATATGGTGAAACCCCGTCTCTACTAAAAATACAAAAAATTAGCTGGGCATGGTAGCACGTGCCTGTAATCCCAGCTACTCAGGAGGCTGAGGCAGGAGAATTGCCTGCACCCAGGAGGGTGAGGTTTCGGTGAGCCGAGATTGCGCCATTGCACTCCAGCCTGGGTAACAAGAGCGAAACTCCATCTCAAAAAAAAAAAAAAAAAAAAAAAAAAAAAAAAAAAAAAAAAAAAAAATTAACTCAAAATGGTCATATGTCTAAATAAATAAAATAAAAGCCATAAAACTGCTGGAAGAGAACAGTAGAATTTTTTTTCCACTTTGGTTTAGGCACATATTTCTTATATAACACCAAAAGCAGAGTCCATAAAAGAATAAACTAGTTGGTTGGTGCAGTGGCACACGTCTGTAATCCCAGTACTTTGGGAAGCCAAGGTGGGCAGATCACCTGAGATCGGGAGTTCAAGACCAGCCTGACTAACATGGAGAAACCCCATCTCTACTAAAAAAAAAACAAAATTAGCTAGGTGTGGTGGTGCATGCCTGTAATCCCAGCTACTCGGGAGGCTGAGGCAGGAGAATCACTTGAACCCAGGAGGCAGAGGTTGTGGTAGGCTGAGATCCTGCCATTGCTCCAGCCTGGACAAGAGCGAAATTCCATCTCAAAAATAAAATAAAATAAAATAGTAAATTGGATTAAATCTTCTGTTTTTAGAAAGACATAGTTAAGAGAATGAAAATACAAGCTGCTGGCTAGTATAAAATATTTAAAAATCTATACTCAATACAAAGAATTTGTATCCAAAATATATAAAGAATTTTCAAAAGCTGAATAGACTAGTAACCATTCAATAAGTCAGATTTTTAGAAAAGAAATCCACCCAAAGAAGGCCAAAACGACTTCACCATAGCCTTTTTTTTTTTTTCAGTGAATCTTCAATAAACATCTAACCTCAACTTTCTTGGCGAATAGGAAAATGTTACATATTTTTGAAGCTAGAATAATCTTGATGCCCCAACCTGACTGAGACAGTACATGAAAAATTTATGGCCAATGTTGATTGTAAGCATAAGTGAAAAATCCTAGCTAAAATACAAGCAGATTTATTCCCTAATGAATGTTTTTTTAAAACATATAAACAAGTAGGGTTTTTTTTTCAAGAGTGGCTTAATTACAGAATCTGCTAATGTAATTCACTACATTAATAGATAAAAAGGAGAGAAACCATATGATTATGTTAGTAGAAAAGCAACTAAAATTCAACATTCATTCATAATTTAAAAACAAACAACAAAACATAACAGACACAGAAGTGAAAAAGGATAGCTACTCCAAACTCACAGCAAACATAGTGCCATTCTTTTCCAACATGATACTGAAAGTTCTAATGAATGCACTAAATGACAAAAAGGAAAAAAAAAGAAAAAGTAAAAATATAATTCACAGATGATATGGTTATATATAAAATCTATGAGAATCTATAAACAAACTTAGAATGAAAGAATTCAACAAGGTTGCTTGATACAGAATGTCATATAGTATCATTAGAATTCCTATATAGTAGCAATTAGCAGTTAAAATGTAATTGTTAAAGAAGGATCTCATTTGCAGGAGAATAAAACTCTATAAGGTATCTGGGAACAAGTCTAAAACTAATATTTTACTTAATATATTAAAATGATCTCATTTAAAATTTATTTGATCTATTTCATTATTTATACTTTAATCTCCATTCAATCAAAATTTTGAGTACCCACCCATGTGCCAGATACTGTTAGGAGATGCAGTGATGAATGAGACAAAGTTCCTGCCCTCGTGAAACTTACATTCTAGTGAGAGAAGGGAATAAGAAACAAAATGAGTGAAATATACAGCATTGTAGAAAAATAAAGTTAAAAGAATAGAGGACAAAAGGGCTAGTATTTTAGAATAAGTGGTAGAAGGAAAAGGAAAAGACATATAACAGAGACCCAAGTGCAGTGAGGGAGCTTGCAAAGGTGGGGATGAGGGGGAGGGATAGCTTTTTAGGCAGAGAAAGCAGCAAGGGCAAAGGCCCTGAGATGGAGAGAGCATGGCAGGTCTAAAAACAGCAACACGAGGTCACTGTGGCTAGAGGAGGGGTGGAGAATGATGGAAGATGAAGTTACAGAGTTATGCATGGAACAGATTGTAGGGCCTTCTTTGTAAACTATCATAAGAACATAAGGAGTATAGATTTTCATTTGAGTAAGATGGTAATGCCACTGGAGGGTTTTGAATGGAGGAGTAACATAATTTGATTTGTGTTATAAAAGGATCATTTTGACTTTTGTTTTGTGAATAGAATATAGGGTGGTAAGGCTACATAGACTCAGGGAGGCTAGTTAGAACAATATTGCAGTAACCAAGTGAGAGATCATGGTGTCTGGGAACAGTATGGCAGTGGTAGAGAAGGTGAGAAATGGTTCAGTCCTGAATGTGTTCTGAAGAGAAAGCACAGGGATTTGCTATACAGTCATCCCTCCATATCTGCCATGGTGGATTGGTTCCAGCTCTCCCCCTACCAAAATCCGTGGATGCTGCAGTCTTTCTCTAAAATGATGTAGCACTTGTATGTAACCTACACACATCCTCCCGTGTACTTTAAATCATCTCTAGACTATTTATAATATCCAATACTATGTAAATACCATGTAATATTTGTTGTACTGTATTTTTAATTTTATTTTATTCCCACTTTAATTGTTCTTTCCCCTGAAAAATTTCAATCTGAGGTTGGTTATTTCACGGATAAGGGTCGACTGTAGTTTCAAGGTTTTTGGCTTGAGTGATTGCAAGGTTAGTTTTCCATACACTGAAATGAAGCATGCTGGGGAGGGAACAAGTTTTTAAGGAAAACTTAGGGGTTCAGTGTTCAATGTGTTAAGTTTGAGATATCTGTTAGACATCCAAGTTGAGATGTCAAGAAAGCAGTTAGATATATGATCTAGAATTTAGGAGAGAAATTAGGTCTACAGAGGTAAGTTTGGAAGTCATCAGCTTCTTGGTGATAATTAAAATCAGGAGACTGGATAAAGTCATCTGAGGAATGAACATAAACAGAAAAGAAAAGACAAAGACAAATAAGGACTGAGCACCCTGAGTATTTAAACAACATGTCAACCATTTTGTCCTTAATCTGTTAGGTTTTTGTATCTAACTAATGGACCCTGTTCTTTCTACTCTTTAGCTTGATATTTTCTGCATTTGTCAATGTCAGCGTGTTTTCCTATAGTTTCTGTGAAAAGCATCAGTAAGTCTCTTGTTTCTGCCATCCTTGGCTTTTCATTAGGTCAGTTAATTTCCTCATCTGTAGTCAGTCCAGTCCCAGTTTTTAAAACAATTCATACTGGAAGCATAAAGGATTTCAGAAATATCTAGATCTTCTTCAGTGGGCTTAGGATCGAATTGCTGTCCTTATTGGCTAGGAATAGAGCTCTGCTCTCCAGGACTCTGCATTTCCATGAACAGAATTGAAGAGCAAGCCCTAATCACCCACCCACTTCTTCCCCATCAACAATCACAGGCATGCCATGACTATCTGCCTTAAGATCACTCAACTTAGCCCTTTATACCTTTCAACTTCTTTTATGTCAGTCATGACAAGAACCCTGGAACTCCTTGGCTACTACCTGTGTGTCTCATTTTCTAATCCTCATACAACTTTGTATATTTCCCTATTCTAACCTCTTAGCCCTCTCCGGATTCTGAAATCGTTCTATCATGTCCCCTAAAAACCTTCATCCTGTTTTGCCCAGGATAATTTCAGTGTATGGTGTGCCACTCTCCGGCATCTGTTATTCTCTAAATTGTCCCAGATTGTATGATTAATTATACAGTTACCTCATCTAGAACTCAAAGTCATCAGCAAAGTCCCCTATAACCATTCCCTGTTTGCTGAATGCTCCCCTCACCTTCTTGAGTTAACTGAAATCTGGATCCATCCAAGGACTTTACAACCCTTTTAAGCAGTGTTTTTTTTTTTTCCTCCCATATGCTGAGGTCCCTTGTTGCCACTTCCAGATCATTCTCCCTTTCTCCTCCCTAAAAATCCCCAATCTTTGAATTCCTTGTCACAGAATATATTACCTACCATCCTACCTTGCTGTTATTTATAGACCATCAGTGTCCCTCCAGTTTCTCAAACATTTTGGCTCCTGTCTCACTGTTACTCTCTCTAGTCAATCTTGTGTTAATTCTTTATGATCCCCAATATCTCAATACCTGATCCTTCCAACATTCCAACCTCTCAATTCCTTGAAACTCCCCCCTTCCAGTTTTGTCCTCCACCTAATTGCAGCTTTTTGCCTCTCTCTTGTCCTTATCAGTAACTCCTTTTCCTCTCCTCCATCCCCAGAGCTGAATGTGGCTGGGGAAAAACACAAAATGACACTGTCACTTTAAATTCAAGCCCACAAACATCAAGTGGGCACTTAATGTTGCCAGGAAATCACATATTATTATCCTAGTCCATTTACTCTGCTGGTTTCCTAGACAACTATTTTATACCTTCTCCTCTCCCTTCAAACCTCTAATACCTCAGCACACATCCTCATTCTCAGCTCATGACCTTGCTTCCGGTTTCACTGAGAAAACAGAGCAATTAGAAAACAAAGCCTACAGATTTCTACCACCACATCTTTTTACCTACATAAATCTGTGCATATACTCTACCCTTTCTCCTGCTATGATGGATGAACCGTCTCCGCTCCTAGCTAGGTCAACACCACTACTTGTTCACTAGATCCTACCCGCTTCTGGCAGTCCTCTCCTCTCTTGCCTTTGTAGCATAAATCCCACCCGCACCCCCACCCCCGCCACCAACAGGTTATTTCTCATCAACTTTAACCATGCTATTATTGCTCTCATTCAAAAACTTAAAAAATCTTTTTAGCTTATCCCTTGCTCATTATTTACCCCATATCTCCACTCCCCTTTATAGCAAAATTACTTGCTAGAATTTTCTGTATTCAATCTCTGCCATTTCTCTTTGCTCATTTTTTGAACGTTTTATTTTGAAGTAGTTATAGATCCACAAGAAGTCACAAAAACAATACAGAGAGGCCGTTTGTAAACTTTACCCAGATTTCCCCAATAGTCACATCCTACAAACTACAGTATATCAAATCCAGGAAATTGGCATTGGTAAAATGCGTGTGAATAATTCTATGCCATTTTATCACATACGTACATTTGTGTAACCATCATAGCAATTAAGATACAGAACTGTTCCATTACCACAAAGAACTCCTTCTTGCTACCCCTTTATAGCCACACCTACTCCCCTCCCACCCACCATCCCCATTCCCTGGCAACCACTAATCTGTTCTCCATCTCTGTAATTTTCTCAAATAGAAAACATGACATAAATGGAACCATACAATATGTGACCTTTCGAGATTACCTTTTTGCACTCACTGTAATGTTCTTGAGATCCATTTGTTAATGTATGTGTCTATCATGTTTCCTTTCTCCCGCTTTTTGTACAAAAAGGGGTTTGTTTTATACAAAAAGGGGTTGGGAAGCAGTATACAGGGGCAGCAGCGGCATCCATGGGCTAGAAGTGGCTGTGACACTGTATGCCTCCTACAAGTCATTCAGGACAATGTCAGGCGTGGCGTGGATTTTTTTGGTCAGCTCATCACACACAACCCATGGGGCTGAGGCAAAGGTAGAGGTTGAGCAGACCTTGGTTGAGAACACTCTAATTGGTGTTCTCTAGGATGCAGTGGTCCATATGCAGCACCTGGAAGGCATAGGAGGTTGAGGCCGGCGAGGTGGGGCAGTATAGTGGTCAGAGCATTCTGTAGTATCAGCAGCCTCTGGGAGGTTTTCTTTACCAGCAGCAGACTCCCAATACCACGTGGCGTCCAGTGTGTTCTCCCCACCCCTGCACTGACTGTTTGATGGGCCCTGGCGGACTACCTGGCACAGGGTCCTCCAGAATGTATACATGTGGGTGGCTACATGGAAGTCTGCCCAGCTTAGCAGTTTTGATATCCCCAAAACTCTCCTTGGCTTCTGATGGGTACATGTACACCATAAGGTTGCGGTCTTGGCCAGACACCAGGACACCGGCTGCCATGAAGTCCATGCTGTACACCTTGAGGAACTTGGTGTACTGGGACAGGTAGCTCAGTGTCTTGCTCTTCTCCTGGTAGTGATATCTGCAGCCAGATGAAGTTCTTTACACCACTCATCTGGTGGATGTATAGCTGGTGTCCACCGAGGCCATGCCTGTCAGCTCACTGGCCCTCAGGATCCACAGGAAACTCTTCTGGCTGATGACTGACACCAGGTGGCCATTGTGGGACCCACATGGTCCCCTTCCATTTCTTTCCATACAGGATGTGGAACTTGTTCCTGATCATATAGTAAGTGTATGTTTATTAAGAAACTGCCAAACTACTTTCCAGAATAGTTATATCATTTTACGATTCTCACCAGAAACGTATGAAAAAATCCAGTTTCTCTGCATTCTTGTCAGCACTTAATATTATCATCGTGTTTTAGTTTTGCTGTTTTAGCAGGTGTGTAGTGATATTTCCTCATAGTTTTCACTGGCATTTCTCTAATAGCTAGTGATGTTAAACATCTTTTTATGTGTTTATCTGTCAACCATATATCCTCTTCAACGGAGTGCCTCTGTGTCTTTTGCTTACATTCCAATTTGATTTTTGTTTTCTTTTACTGTTCAATTTTGAGTATTCTTCATACATTCTATTCTTTGAGCACCTGAAAAACATTGTGCCTTTTCCTTCTGGCCTCCATGATTTCCACCGAGAAAGACACCTTCATTCAAAGAGCTTTTACCCTCTAGGTAAGGTGTAATTTCTCATTGCTGCTTTCGAGATTTTTTTCCTTTATCTTTCGTTTACAAAAGTTTGCTGTATCTTGGCCTGGGTTTCTTGGGGTTTATTCTGCTTGGGGGTTTGCTCAGCTATTGGATCTGGAAGTTGTCTTTTCTCAAATTTTGCAAAATTTCTGTCATTATTTATTCAAACACAGTTTCAGCACCACATTTTTTTTCTTCTCTCCTTCTGGATCTTCCGTAATATGAATGTTATATCTGTTGTTATAGTTCCGCAGGCTCTGCTCATGTTTTTTTTTTTTCCCAGTGTACTTCTGTCTGCTGCTCAAACTACGTTATTTCTACAGTCTTGTCATCTAGTTCTACCATTGTTTCCTCTATATTCTCCATTCTGCTGTTGAGTCTATCCAATGAGTTTTCAAATTTTAGTTATTGTATTTTTTTGGTTATAAATTTTTCATTTGGTTCTCCTTTATATCATTTTTTGTTGAAATTTTCTAATTTTTAATTTATTTCAAGTCTGGTCATAATTGCTCTTTGAAGTGTTTTTATGTTAGATGCTTTAAAATCCTTGTAACTCAATCTCAACATCTGTGTCACATAGGTTTTTTGTTTGTTTGTTTGTTTGTTTGTTTTAATTTGAGATTCCTCTGATTCTTGTTATGACAAGTGATTTTTGTTTGCATCCTGGACATATTAGATGTTAAGCAATGAGACTCTGGATCTTATTCAAATCTTCGGTTTTAACTGGATTTCTCAGACACCCTGCCACGAAGGGGACCACCATGTTATTTCCAGTCGGAGATGGAAGACCATGTATTCACCATGGGACAGGAGAGGCACCTCGTTTCTATTGGGAAAGGGTGAAAATCCAAACTCTCCATTAGGCCTCCACTGATAGCACTCAAGCAATGTGTCATTCCTCAGGTTCCAAAGGTCCCTGGTCGGTTTGCCTTCTCTTCATCATTCAGAATCTTCTTGTTTTACATATAACGTCCAGCGTTTTTCTTAGCAGGAGGAATAGGGATGAGTGCATTCCTTCCATCTTGTATCCAATCAGAAGTTCCCTCTTCTCCATTTTCTCTTAAACACACTCATATCACGCTTTCATCTTCCGTGACTCTGCCAAAATGGATCTTGTCAAAGTAACCAGTGACTTCCACATTGCCAAATGGAATATTGTTCTCATTTTGCTTAACCCATCAGTAGAATTTAACTCAGCCGATCTCTCTCTTCTTCTTGAAACATTTTTCTTCACTTGTTTTCAGGACACTGTTCTGGATTTTCTCCTATCTCATGGCAACTTTCTTAGTTTTCTTTTCAGTTCCTCCTTGGATTTCTGATCAGGAATAAGTCTTGTCTTCATCATTCCTCTCTCCCTTGGTCATTTCATGTGATCTCATGGCTTTAAACACCATCTGCTGTCAACTCTCAAATTTATAACTATGGCCAAACCTATCCTCTAAATTACAACTTGTACATCTAGTTTCCTATTTAATATCTCTACACTTGTACTCTTAGTATATATATATTTCAGATTTTAATACGTTAAAAATGAAGTTTCTGACCTCTACCCTCCCCAAACTCACTTGTCCTTCATTACTTCCAGTTCCTAAGGCCACAGGAGAGGTCATGCCTGACTTTTCTAACACCTTTTTGCAATCTAACAGCAAATCCTGATGTGCTACTTTGAAAATAAATGCACAGTCTGACTGCTTCTGATCGCCTTTATTGTTATCACCTTGGCCCAAGCTACCATGCTCTCATCTGCCTGCATTGCTGAAATCACCTCCTCACTGCTGCTTCTCTTTCCATCTTTGCCTTCCTACTAAACATAGTAAGCTGGGCAATCCTTTTACAAGAGAAGTCAGATCCTACCACCATTTTTATAAAACCCTCCTATAGCTCCCAAGCCATGGCTCAAGCAGGAGCAAAAGTCAAAGTCCTTACACTGGCCTACACAGCTGTACATAATTGGACCCCTGTTAGTTCTCTGACCTCATCATCAACTGTTCTCTTCCTTGCTCATGCTGTTTCTACCACACCAGCTGTTTCCAGTCACGCCAGCATGCTTCCATCCAAGAGCCCTCCCACTTGCTTTCACTTAACCTGGAATCCTCTTCCTCCAGGTGCCTCCAGGAACTTTCACCTCCTGCAAGTGCTTTCTCAGGGGTCACCTTTTCAAGTGTCACCTTCCCTCAAGGCCTTCTCTGATTACGCTATTTTAATTTGTAACTCTTCAGATCTCTTTATATACCTCCTCACAGATTATTTTTTCATAGCACATACCTCCTACGCATACCATATAATATTCCATTTATCTTATTTCTCATCTGTCTGTACTTCCACCCTTCCCCAGTATAAGCTCAGCGAAGGCCTGAACTTTTGTCTTTTTGTTTACGGACTTTTTTTTTTTTTTTTTTTTTTTTAGATGAAGTCTCACTCTGTTGCCCAGGCTGCAGTGGCGTGATCTCGGCTCACTGCAACCTCTGCCTCCCAGGTTCAGGCGATTCTCCTGCCTCAGCCTCCCAAGCAGCTGAGATTACAAACATGTACCATGCCTAACTAATTTTTGTGTTTTTCTTAGAGACGGGGTTTCCCCATTTGGCCAGGTTGGTACTGATAAATTTCCTGTACCTGGAACAGTGAATGGCACATAGTAAGTGTTCAGCATATAAATAAATGAATATATCACTTAATTCAGGTTGTGGTGAATTTGATAGTGGCCACTTAAATCTACATATGCTTGGAGTCATAAAGATTTACTTTAAATTGTAATTATTTTACCTGCATTATATTTTAGAGTTAACTTATCTACTCTTGTATCTATTGTTAGATTACAGAGGTGGCCAGGATAACAGACTAACAATAACAAAAACTAGAATATACGCTTGTCAAATTTTATCTAGTTTAGTAAATCGCTATTCTACATATTCTAAAAGGTATTCAAAGTGACTACAAAAATTGATTACAAAATGAGATAATCCAGCCAAGAAAAAAATAAAATGAAACAGTATGATTAAGGAAGAGAGTATTTGGTGATGAGGTCAGAAGACTAACAGGGGGCCCGATCATGCACAGCTGTGTACATGTAAGTCCTGTGTAAGGACTTTAACTTTTGCTCCTGCTTGAGCCATGGTTTGGGAGCCATGGGAGGGTTTCAGATAGGTAAAATAAAATGGAACTAGAAGTAAAGTTAACATAAAATGCAATCTGTAAAATCCTGTTCAATTGCCGGGGGTGGGGGCTACCAAATATTTGGCTCCAAACTTTCTAGCAGTCAATGCAGAAAGAGAAATAAAGGTCATGATTCACATCCATTCCTACGGAGAGCAAAGCCTCTTCCTAGAGATATGTTCCCTGCTCTACCAGTAGATGGCGCGCATTCCATGTGATGAGGATTAAAGGAGCAAACTCTTCAAAGCAGGCCTTCTAAACTGAGCCTAATATTAATAACAACCATTCTTTCTGAACTAAGAGCCTGGCTGTTCAATTCACCATATGGTTCTCTTTTTTTTTTTGAGACGGAGTCTCGCTCTGTCGCCCAGGCTGGAGTGCAGTGGCGTGATCTCGGCTCACTGAAACCTCCATCTCCCAGGTTTAGGCAATTCTCCGTCTCAGCCTCCCGAGTAGCTGGGATTACAGGCAGGTGCCACCACGCCCGCTGTTTTTAGTAGAGACAGAGTTTCACCACCTTGGGTAGGCTGGTCTTGAACTCCTGACCTCGTTATAACCTACCTCGGTCTCCCAAAATGCTGGGATTACAAGGGTGCGCTACCGCGCCTGGCCACCATATAGTTCTTAGTGCAGCTTTGGGAGAAGTTGCTATTATCCCCTTTAGAGATAAGGAGACAGAATCACAGGTAAAACTGGCTCAAGCCCGGATTTGAGTCTCTGCTTTTTATATTGTACCAGGCAGGCAACTTGCTATTATTTGGAAAACCTAAGGCAGGTTTTACTCTTATTGGTGGAAATCTGACTGGAAGGCTTTCTTAATGCCACTGCCACAAGATGCAGTAGGAGTCAGAGACGAATTTGGGGTTCTGACACAAAATAGCTATTTCAGATAAGGGAAATCGCTTAACCTGCATGCCTCAACTTCCTCTTCTGTCAAATGGGAATGACATAATCTGCTCCACTTAACTCAGAAACTGGTGTGAGGATAGCAGAGGGAAATATATTTGAAAACACAAAGTAGAAAACATTCTATAGAAATGCAGAATTAAGGCCGGGCGCGGTGGCTCACGCCTGTAATCCCAGCACTTTGGGAGGCCGAGGCGGGTGGATCACGAGGTCAAGAGATTGAGACCATCCTGGTCAACATGGTGAAACCCCGTCTCTACTAAAAATACAAAAAATTAGCTGGGCATGGTGGCGCATGCCTGTAATCCTAGCTACTCAGGAGGCTGAGGCAGGAGAACTGCCTGAACCCAGGAGGGTGAGGTTTCGGTGAGCTGAGATTGCGCCATTGCACTCCAGCCTGGGTAACAAGAGTGAAACTCTGTCTCAAAAAAAAGAAGAAAAAAAAAAAAAAAAGAAATGCAGAATTAAACCCAAGATTTATTGAATTCCTACAATGAGCTGGGCGCTGCAGTAGTCCTGTCAGGTAATAGTATTCAAAGTGTGGTCCTCGGCCCACTGCTGGTCCACAAACTGCTTATTGTTGGGTTGAATCGAATAGGATAAAATTGAGAGTAAATGTTTCAAAACCCTAAGAATTTGACAGAGTAATTTTATGTCTGTTGAATATAATCATGAAAGGGTTGCACTTGTATTTTGAGTTTTTGTTTTTATTTCATTTTTCTAGTAATTTATTAGAATTATATTTTATAAAAGTATTGATACACAATGGATTTTGGGGAAAATGAGTTTTTCCTACAAATAGTTTGAAAAGCATTGCTGTAAGGAATGCCAAAGGAAAATATAGGACATGGGCCTGCCCTCAAGGAGCTTGCAGGCTAGTTGGCGAACAGGTAGCAGAGTGGTTCACAGAAACCACTACCACTATTCCACTGCACTTTAACTCCTCTATGGAACGGAAGTCTATGCAGAGCTGATGAACTTACAAGTGAGAGATCTTCAAATCCTCAAAAACATTCCATAAACAAACCCTCATATCTGCTGCCTTAGAATAGTAGGAACTCTAGCTAGACTTGGACTTCTCTCACATAGAGGGCAGCAGGCTGACATGGGATTTTTTTTTTTTTTTTTTTTTTTTTTTTTTTTCAGATGGAGTCTTGCTTTATCATGGAGACTGGAGTGCAGGGGTGTGATCTCGGCTCACTGCCCTCTCTACCTCCTGGATTCAGCAATTCTTCTGCCTCATCCTCCCGAGTAGCTCGGACTGCAGGTGTACACCACCATGCCTGGCTATTTTTTTGTATTTTTGGTAGAGATGGGGGTTTCACCAGGTGGGCCTGGCTGGTCTCAAACTCCTGACTTCAAATGATCTGCCTGCCTTGGCCATTCAAAATCTGAGATGATAGGCATGAGCTGTCGTACCCAGCCTGACATGGAATTTTTAAAAATTAAAACTTCTCATGAAAGCCAGTTGTCAAAAATTATCCTTCAATCAAACACTATTCTTGTTTTCCTATATTACTTTTAAAGATATATAATTGAACGAGTAATACATATCCATGGCACAAAATTGAGAAGGTACATAGCTCTACAGCCACATACTGTATTGTAGAGAATTTTGAGTAAAATACATAAAAACCTTTCTCATTCTTTTTTTTTTTTTTTTTTTTTTTTTTTTTTTTTTTTTTTTTTTTTGAGATGTGGTCTCATTTTGTTGTCTAGGCCAGAGTGCAGTGGTGCAATCAAGGCTTACTGTAGCTTTGAACTCCCAGACTCAAGTGATCCTCCCATCTCAACCTTCTGAGGAACTAGGATCACAGGTACACTACCACACCTGGCTAATTTTTGTATTATTTCTAGCAACAGGTTCTCATATTGCCCAGGCTGGTCTTGAATCCCTGGGCTCAAACGATCCTTCCACTTTGGCCTCCCAAAGTGCTGTGACTATTGGTGTGAGCCACTGCACTTGGCCTCTCATTCTTTTTTTTCCCCATCAGAGAGATGCACCATTATTTATTTGATCAGTCCCCTATTAAGGGACATCTGGTTGCTTCCCAGTTTTTGTTATTACAAACAATGCTACAATGAATAATCTTGTTCATATAACATTTTATACCCATGCAAACATAACTGAAGGAGAAATTTCTGGAAATGGAATTTGGGGATCCAAGTCTCATATATTTATAATTTTCATAGCTATTGCAAAATTGCCTTCAATGGACTAATTGCACTCCCACCAATTTATGAAAGGACTTATCCTCCCACCCCTGCTTTGTCAATACAGTGTATTATGATGATGATTATTTTTCAGGCAGTCTTACTCTGTTGCCCAGGCTGGAGTGTAGCGGTGTGGTGTCAGCTCACTGCAACCTCCACCTCCCAGGTTCAGACAATTCTCCTGCCTCAGCCTCCCGAGTAGCTGGGATTACAGGTGTGCACCACCACACCTGCCTAATTTTTGTATCATCAGTAGAGATGGGATTTTGTCACACTGGCCAGGCTGGTCTGAAACTCCTGGGCTCAAGGGATCTGCCCATCTTGGCCTCCCAAAGTGCTGGAATTACAGGTGTGAGCCACTGTGCCCGGCCAACACAATGTATTATAAATATTTAAAACTTTGTCAATGGTATCTCATGGTAGCTTTTATTAGTACTTCTCAGATTATGAGATTAGCTATCGGTTTTTGGTATAGAGGCCATTTGTTAATTTTGATACTCTGCTCTCTAAGCACAGGGAAATTACAAATGACTTCAAATCATTTTATTATCAGGATTTCCTAACCTACTGTTTTGATAGATCCCCTGAGCTAGAGAACTTTGTTCATTTTCTTTTATTGTGCCCCATTTTTTCCCCATGCATTTCTTAGGCACTCGGGAAATTTTACTTTAAAATCAGTATCTCTAGGGCTAGCACAATGGCTAGCATAATAGTAAGGGCTCAAAAAATGTGAAACAAATACATTAGAACAATACCAGAAAGATTCACTTACTACTCTACCTGGCTAGGTACTCATCTAACTATTTGTCTCTATTTGCAATGCCAATTTTGAAATGAAAGTTAAAGCCGCATTTGGACATGATACTTTAGGTGTCACTGTGGTCTGTTGTTCTAAAGGCTTTTCTTTTGCAATGTTAAGTCTAAAATGCTATCTTTTATTATACAGAGAAATTCCCTGCTTTTTAAAAAATAAGTTTTAAGATCACAATTTACTCTTTGCTTTATAAGAACTGAAATGGTTCTTGACATGTTAACAGTTTGTTGACCATCATGGGAGGTGGGGTGGTAACATCTTTTCAATTTTTTCAAGGCTAGGAGGAGGACAGCAGAGGACTCATTATGTTGATCTATCTTCACTTTCTTGGCCAAACCCACTCATGACCATGGGCACAGACACATGAGACACCTGGCTGAATTTCTCTAGAGAGTGGTCTGAGCCATGGAAAAGAAAACAAGTTAACAGAATCTGTACCTCTTGATTGAACTGTAAAGTCTGCCTCATTAGCACCACACTCTTACCACTTTGCTTGGGAAGGTACTGTTGTATAGGCATTTATAGTCACCACACAAGTAGCTTCTGAAAAACTTGGGGATCCAAAGGCTAAAGGAGCCTTGTTCATTATCATCATCATCATCATCATCATCATCATCAATAGTAATACAAGCTAACATTTATTAAGTGCTTAATCTGTTCTAACTGTTCTGCATCTATTAATGCATTTAACCCTATCATCCCATTTTATAGATAAGAAACCAAAAATAGTAAAGTTAGATGAGTTGAGCAAGGTGACACAGCTAGTAATTATGGTTTGCCAGCCTAGGCAGCCTGGCTCCGGTGCTCAGTCCCTGTTGTATTTTGCAGTTCGAAAAAAAAAAAAATGTTCTTTTTTTGAAATGCACATTTTTGGGGGGGAAGGGGAAATTTGGTCCCCAACTGGAGCCCTCCAGGCTGTCATCGGTCAGTGGCGACACCAAGTGGTAATCTGGGTGTACTGCAGCCATCTCGTAACTTCCAATCCCCTCCAACTCCTTGCTCCCTCCCACCCGCTCCCACTCCCTCCTCAGCTCTCCTGTGTACTCCAAGCCAATATGTTTGCTCTGCAGGGGCAGCTTCGTGACATGTCTCCTTCGAACCAGACTGCCATCCTTCAACCCGTTTTTTCTTCTATCAGAGGAAGAGGTGTCCGAGGTTAGCTTGTGTTTTGAATCTCATTTCTCTTGCCTCAATTCTTTTACTCCATTAGTTACCCCTCCTTTTCTTGCCTCTTTTTTGTGTGTATGTGAGACAGAGTCTCGCTCTGTTGCCCAGGCTGGAGTGCAATGGCGTGGCCTCCGCTCACTGCAACCTCCGCTTCCTGGGTTCAAGCAATTCTCCTGCCTCAGCCTTCTGAGTAGCTGGGATTAAAGGTGCCTGCCACCATGCCTGGCTAATTTTTGTATTTTTAGTAGAGATGGGGTTTATCATGTTGCCGAGGCTGGTGTCGAACTCCTGACCTCAGAATATCCACCCTCCTTGGCCTCTCAAAGTGCTGGGATTACAGGTGTGGGCCATGGTGCCCGGCCTCTTGCCTCTTTATTGTTGATTTCACCAGTAGTTTTTCTGCTTGACCTACATATAAGCTCCAGTTTCTTCTACTTCAATGACAGAAAAAAAAAAAAAAAACAAGCAAACAAAGCTCGCTTTGAACAATTACTCTAGATTCACTTTTTAAAAGATGAATTCCAAAAAGGGGATTGCCTTGCTCAGAAACCTCAATTCTTCCTCAGTCACTTTCTGAATTAAGTACAAGTCTTAGTCCAATATTCAGCATCCTCCAAAATTGGGGCCCAATTTACCTTCTGGGTATTATCTTTCACAATTCCCCTGCACTTCCCTACCCTAAATTTCAACCACTTAGGGCTGTTCACGGGTCCTCGAATAAAACTTCATGTCTGCCCACCTTTGCCAACCGTGTTACCTCCACTTGGATTTACTTTTATTAAAGCCCTGTACTGATTCTTTCTAGTCATTTGTGGCTATCCCACACACTATGAGCGCCCGAAGGAAGAGATTGTTACCAGCTCAGAAAGCAAAAATTATTTTGGACTGAGAAAACAAAAATCCGGCCATTCATCAGGCTGGAATAACACACAGATAAAGCCAGACGCAAATTTAACAGAGAACAATATTTCTCTGGAAGACATATTGCAGCTGTGAAGTACTAACGATGTTTTTATTTCAGTGACCACCACTTTTTTATTCACTGAGAGACTTTGTTCTCCAAAATCATGGATTATCAGAAACTTTTCTGCTTGAAATCGTATCAGTAAGAACAAAACATCCCACATGCATCTGGAGGACATAAGTTTCTTTGACACAGAGAAGCAGCCTCAATTTCCAACCCAGGTGCGGAGCTTCAGATAAGGGGTATCTGGACACAACATTCCATATCTATCTTTATTTTGTGGTTCCCAAGGAAACAGAACTCTGGGTTCACTTTGCAGTCGAGACCTGATGGTGACCCCAAACGACAGTACTGCTTTGCTTTGAGCTTACCAAAACACTGCTATGTTTAAAATTCTAAAATTCACCTAAGCTCCACTCTTCTCCCCAATACTATAATGACTCTATGTTTTTCTGTTTGATGAGATGCCTACGGTTTTTCTGTTGTACAGTGTCTCATATTGCAACGGGTCAAAGCCTGACTATGCTGGATTACAGATTTTTTTACCTGGTAGCCTCATACTGATTGGGCTAGGATAGGAGTTTTTAAATTCCTGACCACTTAGCTTGTCCAAAGTAGCCATTCCAAATTGTTCACTGCAGTAGAGTATCCGGGTGTTAGATTGCTTGAATTAATCATATGGATTACAGTCTCAAGTCTGCCAAAAACTAATTAGCTGGATCATCTTAAGTGAGTCAATGCACCGCATTTGGCCTAAGTTTTCTCTTCTGCAAAACAGGGGGCTATTTCTTCCAAACCTAGGGTAAGGGCTTTGGAGTCAGACCTAGGTTGGATTCCCAGTTCTACCACTTACTAGTTCTGATATTTGCTTTTCTGAGCGTCTGTTTTGTAATGATTAACATGGAGATAATACAGTGCGGATAAATGCAGTATAGTTTTTGCAGCGTTGTTGGAAGCATCAAGTTGGCTGTTAAAAGCATCACTACGTTTGATCACTATTCCTGTTGCTACTATTATAGGAGCTTGGACAAGTTACTTAAGCTTTCTGTGCCTGTGTATTCTTATGAGTAAAAATGGAGAAATACCCTTGCAGTTATTGTGAACACCAAATGAGATGAAAAAAGTAAAGGGCTTAGAAGAGTGCCTGCGTATTAAGAAGCAGCTCAAATTTTGTGATCTAATGTTATTAGTATTAGATTTCTACTACTAATTACTCTGTGGGTCGCAAGCTCAGGATAGACAGTTTTATTCTAAGGACAACCCATGTCCCTCCGCAAAAAGGCACTGCAGGCTGGAAATAGTGAAACACAATGGGCATTGCGTTTTCAAAGGCAACTGACACGCCCGGCACTGGATTAGATGGGACCAGCCCGCCCAGTCCTCATTAAATATGGCAGCGAGCGGGGCTCACTTACTGCGGCTGCGCAAATTGAAACTCCTCCCGGCAGCTCCTCCCCGGCGGGCGTCCCCTCACCTTCGCTGGGCGGAGGTGCCGGGTCTGAGCCCGCCGTGGCGCGCACGCGCAGACGCCGGTTGGGCTGAGACGATACTTACGAGGCGCCCTGTCACATGAGCCGCGCGCCCGCTTCGCTCCCCCTCCTCCCAGGCTGGGCTGTGTGAATGAAGCTCTGCCGGCTACGTGGGGCGCTCGCTCAACTTGGTGTCCTGGACGCCAGAGCCGACCGAGCGCGCTGCCCACCGGCGGCGGACACGGGCTCCGTCGCTCCGGACCTCGGCGACAGGTAAAGGCAAACGGGCTGTCCCTTCCCCAGTAGGTCCTTGGCGGGCCGCTGGCCCCCGGCCCACCCCCGGAGCACCCACTAAGCTCAGCGACACAGGGGAAGCGCAACCCTGCTGGCTTGGCACCCAGGAGATGGGGCTTCCCCGCTCCCGGCGGCGGCAGCCCTGCACTCGGAGGTGGTAGACAGGCTAGTTCCAGCCAGTGCGGAGCGGCGTCTTCCCGGGAGCCCAACCCTGTTCTCGGAGAAGGGTCCCTGGGCTGCCCGAGCGAAGTTTCCTTGCGGAGAAGCGCCAAGCCCGCCCCGCTTTTGAATCGGAGTGCTTAACAGCCTGCGTTCCCTTTCCCGGACTGGGGTAGATGACTTAGGCTGGCAAAACTCAACCGAGGCCCGGCTCTTCTCCCTCCGGCTCTGGACTTGCCGCTGGTTTTGTGTGGGTCTTAGCGAAGTGGAGAAACTTAGCGAGGTGGAGAAAAGTAGTTGCTGCGCTGTTTTCCTTTTGCCACCTAACGCGCGTAGCTGGTTCTCTCCAGAATTTCGAGCCTTGCTCTTGAGCTCCTTGACCCACACGGGAAAACTTTACCTTTGCATTGACGCACGTTTCCTTTGATTAACATTTCAGAGCAAATCAGTTGCCGGGAGTTCCAAGCGAAGTTGTACCTGTGCCCGTGCGATAATAACGTCAGTGGAAGCTGCCCCGGGTAAGTGAGGGAAATCTAGAAGTTTGGAACATAAAAAACCAGTACGAAGCCGCTTTACATAAACTTCGTAGCAACTGCTCGGATTTAACTTAAGAGCTGTTAAATTTCGCCTAGTTTTACGGAGCGCCGATCATTACTTCTTAACTGCATGCGAAATAGGAAGAAAAAAAGGCAAACCAAAACAGACTGTCCCAGGTCCCATATAAGTCATCGGAGCACTTTTTCCTGGTGAATTCACCCTGGGAGCTTGTGAGTTCCTACTTTTCTTGGACTTCACCAACTTTTCCTTGTCCAAAGCATTGTCTTTTCTCTGTTGATGTTTTGGGACTTGTGTACACGTTAACCCTTTTGTCATTAAAGAACGCCAAAGTGATTCTCACGTTGGCATTAGCCTTCAGTGTTTGTGCTTTAGCGCACTTAGTGGGTTGAGCTGTTGGTTGTATAAAAGATACGGAAATAGCAATCTACTTTGATGTTCGCCAGGTCAAAAAGGTGAAGACTTTTATTAAAAAAAAAAAAAAAAGATTGGCTTGTATGCTAAATAGGGAAGACCTGAGATCTTGTTTAAATGGACGAGCAGAGTGTTAAACCTCTAAAGCAAACTAAGTCGTCAGACTCCTCATTTTGTCTCATTCCTAGCTCTTTTATTTTTATTTTTTCTAGAGACGGATCTTGTTCTGTAGCCCAGGCTGGGCACAGTCTCGGCTCACTGCAACCTCCACCTCCCAGGTTCAAGCGATTCTCCTGCCTTGACCTCCCGAGTAGCTGGGATTATAGGCATCACCTGTAATTATAGTGTGCCATCATGCTCGACTAATTTTTGTATTTTTAGTAGAGATGGGGTTTCACCACATTGGCCAGGCTGGTCTCGAACTCCTGACCTCAAGTGATGCACCCTTTTTAGCCTCTCAAAGTGTTGGGATTACAGACGTGAGTCACCGAGCCTGGTCGCTAACTCCTTTAATGTCTTTGCAAATAGTATTGTCCTAAGACTGGATTTGAAGTTTTAACAGTAGGAATTAGCTGAATTAATTTGATTTTCTTTGAATTGGTATTCCATTTTTACATTTTTCTTCTTTGGTTCATTTACCCCCGTTTATAAAAGCAATATATGCTCACTAAATGAAATTTGCAAACGGTAGGAAAGTATAGACACAAGGAGAAAGAACTACCACTCAAAGGGTATCACTCTTCACTTTTTATTCTGCTTCCTTTTTTTCCCCTATACAAGATCTGTTTCCAAACTTTATTCATAAACTTTCTCTCCTTCTACTTATTTTTAAATGTGAAGCTGGGTATTTGGGGTTTGGTTAGGGCACTGGCTGTTAATGTTGCTCTTCAGTCTCCAAAGCATGAAACTTCAAGATAGGAAAGGTGCTTAACGGTGATTTCATCCAGCAACTCATCAGCTGAGACTCAGAACTCATTTACTGAAGCTCCGGTGATTCATGCAGAATTGTACAGCACTGAGTGGCAACATTAACTCACTCCAGATCTCTCGATTTTCTCCCTCTTCAGAGATACATGGCTGCTTAGAGGGAAACTTGACACTACCCTTGCCTGCATATCTTTGAAAGAGAAGTTCAGAGAGGGGCAGGAGATACTTTTCAATCATTTGAAATGTGTAGTTTCTTTTAGCTATTTATTTTTTTGTTTACATTTTCAGGTTTGGGGCTTTAGCACCTTGCAGAAAACAGAGCCACATAGCTCCCTTTCCATCAAATCTCCCTACAAAACTGAGAGGCTCTGGGAAACTCAGCCTGTGACCCCAGCGTGGGTGAAGATAGGATCAAGATGGCCATGTGGCAGGGTAAGAAATTAGTACTTATTCTTCTGACTGGTTTTTCCTCCTACTCTGTTCTCTACCCTCACCCAATCGTTTCCCACCCAGCCAATGGCAGGCAGCCAGCTGTTCTTTAATTTAACCCTTTGTCTTTGCAAGGACAAAACACATTAGTTTAAAAGAAGCTGCTGCTAGCTATAAGTTCAAATTATTTAAAAGTGGGGTTGGAGGAGAAGTGGGAAAATGGCATGCCAGCAGCATTGAAAAGAACTCCCTGCATTTAAACGAGTGCTCGTCGGGTGTTATAAGCCAGGGGATAGGATTTTTTTTTTTTCTCATTTGTGTTTTTCATTTGTTTCTGGCACATTTCTATCATAAGATTCCCCACCATAAGGTGGGGGAGACAGATGTCAGTTCCTCTCCATCTTCATTTTCCCAACAAAAACTTTCTTGTGACTTACGTAGAGTGTATTTAATGTTACAGTGTTTATATTTGATAGAATGTAAACATTGAGAAGGAAAATGCCTATTTTAATATATGAACCACCTGAGAGCAAAGCTCAGGAGTATCTTAGCTGATGGATTACATCTCTCATGAACTTGTGAATTCCTACCACATACAAATTTGTTTTATTTTTACTGGGGTTGAGGCTTGTGCCCTTTGGAGGGTTTCAGAATCTCTAGGGGTATGTGGGATTTTTATGGTTATGAAAAGTGAGCATGGGTTTAAGAAATGGTAGACAAACATTGCCTGAATTGGCCTGTGACCCACAAAAAGTTAAAGACCACTTAAATGGAGTAGAATGAAATAGCTTGAATATCTAGAAATATTCAGCAGGTTGGTTAGCTGGTTGTCTAATGTATCTTTTAAAAATGTTTCATTGTGTTGGTTATGACTTGACTTAGGCACACAAATGTAACAAGTAGTTTCCATGTATAAAGATTATCAAATTGAAGACATTTATGGAAATGAGATTTGTCCTGTATGCTTGCTTTGACTCACACAATGGGCATTTATCAAAAGCAGTTTGGATATTCTTGCTTAAATCCTGAGACATTCATTCAACAAACAAAATACAGAGATCAGTAAGTTGCAGGATGCTGGAAGATTCCTTGTCATCTAAAGAGACATATAAACAAATAATTTTGCCATGTTGAATAAGTGTTAGAATAGAGAGGTACAAAAAGCAAGGGAAGCCCAGCGAAAAGCTTGATAAAGTCTGAGTTTTGAGCTGGTCTAAAAAAATGAGTAGGAGTTTGCCAGATGGGCAAATGAGAGAATTGCATTCTGGGCAGACAGAGCAGCACTGTTTGGGAAGTTCCAAGTTGCTCTGTTTGCCTCATGTGAGATGTGTAGGGGCATGACCTCAGACGAAGCAGGGAAGGTAGTTGGAGGCCAGATAATAAAGAGCCTTGTATGTTCTAGGAAGGATTTTACACTTTATCCTGAAGACAAAGATTCTAAACAGGGAAGTAACATAATCAGATTTTGTTTTAGAAAGATTACTTTGGCAGCAGTGCTGAGCTGGAGACGATGAAAACTGGGAGTCAGTCAGGAGGTTTCTGGAATACTTGAGGGGAGAGATGGTAAGGGTCTGAGCAGAGAGAAGCAAGGGCAGAAGGGTTAGAGAGAATGAGATTCTAGAATGTTCTGTGATTGGACGTGGCAAGAAGTGGGCCTGGATTAACTACCAGCTTGGGTGCCTGAGGGCCAGTGGTGCCATTCTCTGGGATGGGGAGCATGAGATGTAGCCGAAGGGGATGGTGCACTGGATTTGGATGACCTGTTGGGGTTGAGACAACTGTGGTCTGTCAGGTCAATGTTTCAAAGACAGTTTTGAAACGACATAACTGAGGGTGGCACAGATGGGGGTCTAAAGTTTTGTTCCTAATGGTGCATAAAGAGCTTGTATTTTTTTCTCTGTAGTTAATGGAAATGTCATTACCAGTTAATGATTTATTTTCTAATAAAAACATCTTAATGTTTAACAATTCTTAATCAAAATGTCATATTTTCTTAGTAAATACTGTATTTTGCAAGCTCAGGTCCTGAAATCTGATGTACTTAAAATTATATTGAAGTGAAACTTCATTTTTCTAGCGTTAGTAAAGAGGGGTGTGTTCTGTATAAGTAAGCTCTTTGGATAACTGTAGCTTATCTCTTGTTTTGGGCAACCTCTGAAGTAACAAGCAAAGTACAACGATAGTTTGGAAGCAGTGTGGTATGAGAGTTAAATGTGTGGATTTGAGTTTCATTCCGTTGGTTCTGTCACTTGGTAGATACGAGGCCTTGGGCAAGTCACTTAATCCCTCTGTGTGCAAGTTTTCTCCTGTAAATGGAGATAGTAATATAACTCATCCCACTGCTAGGTATATAGCCGAAAGAAAGGAAATCAGTATTGAAAAGAGAGCTGCACTCCCATGTTTATTGCAGCACTATTCACAATAGCCAAGATAGGAAGTCAACCTAAGTGTCCATCACTGGATGAATGGATAAAGAACATGTATTACAAATACTCAATGAAATATTAGCCACAAAAAGTATGAAATCCTGTCATTTGCAGCAACATGGATGGAACTGGAAGTCATTATGTAAGTGAAATCAACCAGGCACAGAAAGATAAATACCGCATATTCTCACTCATATGGGAACTAAAAAAATGTGGATCTCATGAGGGTAGAAAGTCAAATGGTGGTTTCCAGAGTCTGGGAAGGGTAGGAGGTTGGGGAATGAAGAGAAGTGGGTTAATGGGTATAAGCATACAATTAGAGAAAAGGAAAAGGTTCTAGTATTCAATAGTACAGCAGGGAGACTACAGCTAACAATAATTTATTGTATATTTCAAAATGGCTTGGAAAAAAATTAGAATGTTTTTCACACAAAGATAAATGTTAGAGGTGATGACATCCCAATTACCCTGATTTGATCATTACACATTGTATACATGTATCAACATATCACATATGGCCCCAAAATACGTACAGCTATTATATATCAATTTTTGAAAAGGGGGAGAAGTAGAACACCTGCCAAACCTGCTGTAAAGACAAGTTAAACTAATATATGCAGAGCACTTGGAACATAGTAAATGCCATATAAGTATGTGCCTTTATTATAATAATAAGACATTTAGAATATTGTTTAGCATATGATAAGTGCTCAGTAAAATGTAGCAATAGCTGTTATTACTACTACTGTCACTATTATTTTCCTATAACCTGGGGTGGGACTGGGACCTTGTGCTGTGGAGGTAATTTCAGGTTGTCCTTGGAAGCCCTGCCCTGTGGTTGTCCATTTGGGTCTTTAAGTAGTTGTTTACACTTGAAAAGATCCGTAGAAAACATCTAGCTCAATCTCTAGAGGTTAAGTGATAAGCCCAATGTTCAATAGGTAGCAGTTGATCCTAGAGCTAGTATTAAGATCCAGGTCACCTAATTCCCTATTCCAGTATTCTTTCCATGGGCTCATGGAAGAGGGAATACATGAGTCTGTCCTCAGCTCAAGGAAGCTTCTGAGTCAGTCTCTAGAGCTTGTGGAGGAACCCTAAGAACTAGAGGAACCCAAATCTCCTTAGTTTCTTGGGTCATTGCTCTCTGGTTCCTCCACGGGGAATTTGATCTGAATTCCCATACCTCTTAAATGGGGCTGGTTTTACTGTTTTGACTTCACTTAATGGAGTCCTCTAATTTATTTTCTGGCCACTTTAAACACAGTGTACTGAGCATAATTTAATATTTTTGATAACTCAGGGTTATCATTAATAACCTCCAGCCAGTTTGAGGTTGGAAACTTGTGTTGTCAGGTGTTATTTATTTATTCCATTAACATTTATTGAACTCTAGTTGTGCAGCAGGCACTTTGCTTGGCCCTGGAGACGCAATGGTCAGTGGAAACAAGTATGGTCTCTGCTATCATGGAGCTTATCAACCAGGATAAAAGTAGCACTTCAAATTAATGAACTGATGTATTTAACAAATGTGCCGAAGTAATTTGGAAAAAATGACAAGCATAAATTTAGAAGGATTAATATGTTTCTTATTAAAGGAGAAGGCATCAGAATTACCTGTGGTGCTTTAAAAAAATATTCCTTCTCAGGTCCCCATTCCCTTAGATTGTGATTTAGTCATAAGACCTGAGCATTTAAAGAAGCTCTATGAGCAATTCTCTTGTGCAATCCTGTTTTAGAGCTGCTGCAATAAATAAAGGTAGTTGTCTTTTTTTTTTTAAGAGAGGGCAATGATAAAGGAACTCAAAAAATATGGAAGACTATATATAGGGAAGATATTTGTATGCATATTATCAAAGGTAGAATAATAAGGAAAAAGATTAATGTAATCAATTATATGAAAATTTAAAATTTCTGCACAAACCATAAATAAAGTTAATGAGAAAACTAGAAACAATTGCAGCAAGATTCATTATCTGAGACACAAAGACTTAACAGGTCGATAAGAGGAAAAACAATGATTTTACTAGAAAAATGTACAAAGGACAAGGGAAAATGTGCAAAGGAAAGTACATCAAAGAAGAAATACAAATGACCAGTAAACATGTATCTCAGTAGTAGTCAAATAAAGGGGAATTAGAATGGCATACCATTTTCTCCAGTATAATTTGCAAAGACTAAAAAGGAATGACAGAACTCACTGTTGACAAAGACACAAGGAAGCAGATGTTCTCATACACTTCTGGTGGGAATGTCAATTTGGCAATATTTATTAAAAGCTTTAAAAAATGTGTTTACCTTTTGACCCAGCATTTTATTTTCTTGGAATTTATTCTAAGGAAGTAATTAAGAATGTGCACAAAGATGTATCAATAAGGATATTAATTGCAGCATTTTCTATAATAGGAAAAATTGAAAACACTTGCATTTTGATGCATCTATACAATGGAATACAGTAATTACCGAAAATAATAATGTAGAGGTCTATTTATTAACATAGAAATAGGTTCATGACATAATGTTAAATCCAGGGGTCAGGGAGTGGGGGAGCAGGGGAAAGCAGATTCCAAGCTGTCGATACAGTCATCTCTCCATGTACTCGGGGGATTTGAAGATCCCAAATATACAAAAATCCTAGCATACTCAAGTCCTGCAGTCAGCCCTGCAGAACCTGCGTATAGGAAAACTTGGCCTTCCATATTCATGGGTTTCATATTCTGGGATTACTGTATTTTCCATCTGGGCATTTGGTTGAAAAACATCTGCATGGAAGTGAACCTGTGCAGTTCAAACTCGTATTGTTTAAGGGTCAACTGTTGCTGGAATTATGGACTCTGGGCTTTCACCTGAATTCAAATCCCAGCTACACCTTTATCAGCTGTATGCTGTTGGGTATGTTACTTGTCTTAGTGTTCCTTGATTTCCACATCTGTAAAATAGGGATAAAATAGTAGTTAACCTAATAGTTCCTATCTAGTGTGCCCAAAGATCATCTAGGGATCTTTTCAAACTTCCCAAGCCCAGGCCTCACTGAGCTTAGTTAAATCTGAATCTCTGGGGCTGAGACAGAGAACACGATTGTTGAAGTTCCCCAGGTGATTCCAATGTGCAATCAAGTTTGGGAAAGCTGAGCAGTTGTTGAGGGGATTGTTGAAGGGATTAAATGAGAATATCACAGTGCCTGTTACGTGGTAAGTACTCAATACATGATAACTATTATTATTTTTGTTGCCATTTAAAAATTATTAATAGTATGATCCCATTATAATATATGTGTTTGTGTCCATGTATGGATAGTATGAAGCAAAGTCTGAGAGGATATATACAAAAGTATTTTAAAAAGGAGATTATAGTTGACTTTACTTACTTGTATCTTTCCATTTTTCTGTGAATAACAGAAAAACTGTTAATTTTAAAAAGTATCATTTCTGAAGGAAACATCAAATGCATGTACCCAGCTTTATATACTAAGATATTTATAGTGAAAAACTGAAAACATAGTTTTCATAACTAGGGGAATGTAAGTAAATTATAGTAGTTCCGAACAGTGTATCTGGCTATTAAAAGTCAAGACTACCTGGGTGTGGTGGCTTACACGTGTAATCCCAGGACTTTCGGAGGCCAGGGCAGGAGGATTGCTTGAGTTCAGGAGTTCAAGAGCAGCTTTGGCAACATAGACTCCATCTCTACTAAAAATAAAGAAAATTAGCCAGGCATGGTGGTGCATGCCTGTAGTCCCAGATATAATGGGAAAGTATGGGATTATCCCCCACCCTCTTTTTCTCTCTTTCTGCCTTTGTTTTTGTTTTTGTTTTTTTGAGACAGGGATTCCCTCTGTCACCCAGCCTGGAGTGCAGTAGTGGGATCTTGGCTCACTGCAACCTCAAACTCCCTGACTCAAGCGATCCTCCCACCTCAGCCTCCTAAGTAGCAGGAACTACAGGCATGTACCATTACACTTGGCTAATTTTCATAGTGCTTGTAGAGACAGGATTTTGCCTTGTTGCCCAGGCTGGTCTCAAACTCCTGAGCTCAAGCAATCCACTTGCCTTGGCCTCCCAAAGTGCAGGAATTACAGTTGTGAGCCATCATCCCTGGACCCATCTCTCTCTTTTTAACTCAAGTGTGGGTTCATGTATCTGTATTTACATGTTACCTATACACTTAGGAAATGAAGATAGATACAGAAATAAAGGAAGTGGTCCAAAGTTGTTACACTGGCTGTCTCTAGGAGATAGGATACAGTTACTCTTACCCTCTTTTTTAAAAAATATACTTTTATTTATTTTCAGTTTTATACAATGAATATATATAACTTTTATAACCAGAAAACAAATTATTTGAAAATGAGATATAAGAGTGAATCCAGTTTTGAAAGAAGTTCTGTGGGTAAAATGCTGTCAAGTAGCATCATGTACTGCAGACAAAGCTTTGGTGAAAGGAAGGGTCAATCGATGTGGTAAGCTTTCTTATTAGTTTGTTTAATAAATTGCCACAGTCATCTCATCTTTCAGCAACTACCACCCTTGTTAGTCCCCAGCCATCAACACTGAGGCAAGGCTTTCCACCAGCAAAAAGATTATGAATTGCTAAAGGCTCAGATGATTGTTAACATTTTTTAGCAATAAAGTATTTGAAAGTTAAGGTATGGGCCAGGCGCAGTGTCTCACGCCTGTAATCCCAGCACTTTAGGAGGCCACAGCAGGTGGATCACCTGAGGTCAGAAGTTTGAGACCAGCCTAACAAACATGGTGAAACCCCATCTCTACTAAAAATACAAAAGTAGCCAGGTGTGGTGGTACGCGCCTGTAATCTCAGCTACTCAGGAGGCTGAGGCAGGAGAATTGCTTGAACCCGGGAGGTGGAGGTTGCAGTGAGCTGAGATCATGCCACTGTACTTCAGCCTGGGCAACAAGAGCAAAACTCTGTCTCAAAAAGTTAAGGGGACGTACATTGCTCTTTTAAACATAATGCTTTTGTACACTTAATAGACTACAGTAAAGGGTAAACATAACTTTTATGTGCACTCAGAAACCAAAATATTTGTTTGATTCACTTTATTGTAATATTCGCTTTATTGTGGTGGTCTGGAACAAAGCCTGCAATATTTCCAAGATATGCCTGTAATTTAAAGTGTGAAAAAAACTAGATAAATTTAGAATTTTGTTATCGCCAAAAGAAGAAAAAAAGTCAGTAGACTCTCAAGTACCTGGCAGCAAGGAGCACAGCATGTATGGTCCCCTAGACAACTGCTTCGGCTGCTCTGTGTCCCCACTCTACCTTCCAACAAAAGTGCGAAAGAGAAGAAACCAGGCCCCTGAGGATTTGGTGAGAGCAGGTTTTTTTGCTATTAATACTTGCTCAAGTACCTCAAGTACTCTTGTACTTTTTGGCTGTCTCTCCCATTGACTACAAAAAACTCTTTTGGAAGATTGTGCAAAAGATGAGAAATGGCACTGCATCTAATGTACAGGTTGCAGAATAAGGTGAGGTGGCAAAATATACATCAGGCTAAGTGCGAAAATAAGGCAGAGGAAAATCATAATAAAATAGTTGCAATGAGAAACAGTTCTGCTTCAAATTGGAAGGAAGTGTATGTTTTGACTGTGCAGATTTTTCTTGGCACATCGCAGTGTATTTGTAAACACTCTGCTGATTTAGCCAACACATGGGGGGGCGGGGAGCAAGAGGGAGCCTCACAAAGCAGTCAGTGAGTTGACGAGAAAGCTTCAGTGTGAAATCTGGGTAGCTGTGTGGCTTGCTAATTGGACCACTATCACCTAAGAGAAGCCATCTGGTCCTGCCTGTTGACTGAGACAAAAGTAGGTAACTCTTGAAAGGAAGTTAGGTTGTTAAAGCAGGAATAAAGAAGCAGGCAGCCCCTCCCACCCCACCCCTTTTCCTCTATCTGTCACAGTGCCTTACCTACAGCAGATACTCAAGAAATGAGTTATTTGTCAATTGAAAAAATAAAGAAAGAAATAAATTTTTTTTTTAAAAAAAGAAATGAGTTCTTTGTCTCTGTTTGCCTTTCCGTAACTCTTCTTGGGGGAGAATTGGTGGGGGATGGATTCTGATGGAAGGCATTGCATAGAGTGTAAACGAAAATCTTAAAAAAAAAAATGTTCTCTAAGAGTCAGTTATTCTTTCCCAAGCACACAGTTATGGAGGGAGCACAGGTCTTGGAGTGTGATACACCTGCATCTGAACCCAGGTCTGCCATTTGGTAGCCAAAGTTATCTAAACTCCAAAAGCCTCAATTATCATATCCGGGTCAAGTGTCATGTCTGGAGACAAACTCCCTGGATTTATACCCTGACTTTGTCATTGCTAGCCATGTGACTTTGGGCAGGTTATTTAATCTCTTTGTGCCTTACCTTCTTCATCTGTAGAATGGGGTTAATACTAATACCTACTCAGGATTATTGGGAGGATGTAGCAAGTGAATACAAATGCGGTAAAGCACCTGCAGATGCTGGCCTTTACTATTATAATATGTGAACGGTTATGATAATATTTACTGCACATGCTTCTAGATGAGAGTTAGTCAGTCATCCAAATGCCTGGCTCATTATAGCTGTTCTGATGGAATTATAAATTCTGGCATGAAAAATAAAATTAGGGATATTATTAAAGAGACGTTTTTAAACTGGAAGGGGTCTTTAGAGGTGATCTGTTTCAGATGTATAATCTTGCAAAGGATGAAACTGAGGCCCAATGAGACTTATTTTAGGCTATATAGCTGTCACATGGTACCCACACCCAGGACTAGACCCTGGAGCTCCTGATAATCAGTGCTGCCCAGCTCACTCTTTCTGTCAGTCTGTCTACCTATTTAGTCCTATTGCATTGCACTGCCTTCCCCAGGCTTGGATATCTTACAGTTTTCCGTTGAATCTTAGTGTTTTCCTACTATGCTTTACTGCTACCATGAAAAGTTTAGCTTCTTTTCCCTCCTCTCAAAAATAGTTTATTCATTGAGGCTTCCAGGATGGTTTTTTTCCCCCCTTCTCACTATGTTAGCTTAATGAAATGAACTATATGTTCTTATTATTTAACCAGAATTATGATTCATAGCTTCCTGTTTCATGTAATGCTGTTCTGTGTGTCAAGGGTTGGGGGAGGTGGGACTACAAAGTTTCACTATTGGTGGCAATGAATGCCAGATTCTTCTTCTTCTCTTTCCTGCCTTCTGTTAACTACCCAGTATTTATAGACCTCTGGTCAGGCCAAAGAAGCTGTTGAGGAGTTAACAGTATGAAGCATCTCTCTTAGTAATGTCATACTTTGATGATTTTCAACCCAATACCATTTTGGCATTAGGTAGTATTTTAATGTATTTATTTAGGATTTCTGCCCTGACTGCATCCAGAAGGAATATAGAACAGCACAGAGATTAAAACATAGAGCAGTTACTCCTATTGAGGTTAATAGGCAAAAACGAAAGGAAAAAAGAAAAAACATAGAGCGATGAGAAATAAATTCAGGACAGGGACCACCCAGTGGAAATGAAATAGATATTGCTAGACATGTGAGATACTAGACACGGAAGTTTTCTCTTTCTTTTCTTCTGCGTCCTCCCCTCCCAAAGATAAGCACACTAAGTTACGTCATTGACATCTTTTCAGATGTCAGAAAAAAAACCCTGTGCTAAAGCATCTGGTCCTACCACTGCCCTCCCTTTGGTCTGGCCTTACCTGTGGCCACCTGTGACTCAGCACTGAATATTCCCAGGTTGAAATCATGATCTTTCCTATTTAGCTTTGAGAATGGTGAGAGACCGGTAGGCAAGGGAGTTCCTGCCAGCCAAATTCTCAACACTGTCAAGCTGTTCTTTTCCTTGGGTCTTGCACCCCAGTAATGCATCATAATAACAGACTTGACTTACCTTACATTTCTCCATATACAATACATTTCTCTGTATTGAATAATTGTACCACCATGGACCCAGATGTCAAAGCCCATATTCCAAGAGGCACCATCCATTCCTTCCTCACCTTTACCTGCAGTCCACCCCTGGTGGCTTAGATCATTTTAGTAGGTAGCATTCCTAGCAAGCACCTGCTTACCTTTCAGTCATGAGCTTTTCCTGAAGCCTCCCCCATCCTCTGGTAAAACTAGCCTCTGGATCTGTTGTATGGACCTTGAGGGCATTGACTGCACTTGTTCAATATTTTTGTTCTCACGTCTGCCGTGTGCCAGGCAGGCACTGCGTTGAGTGGATGCTGGGGTTCTAGCAGTGAACACAAAAGTCATGACCCCTGCCCTTTGAAGCCTTGCAGTCTCATGGGGGAGTTGGAGTGCAAACAAATACACAGATATTTCCTTATAAAGTGTTGTGAGTGCTAGGAAAGTCAAGTCCTATGGAAAAGAATAGTAAAGACTGAATTTATAGAGAGAAGAAAGACATGGGAGGAAGTGACAAGTTCATCTGAGACTTGAAAGATGAGGAGGAGTTATCCAGGCAAAGAGTTGGGGGAACAGCATCCCAGGCAGAGGAGACAAACTGGAAATCTCTGAGGTGGGAAGAATCCCTGGGTCCTTTCCCAGCATGGTCCACTGCAGCTGGACCATAGTGAATGAGGCATAAGGAAGAGGCACATGATAAAATTGGAAAGATGGGAAGGGGACAGATCACACAGGTTTTGTAGGCCATGTTACCAAGTAACCTAACTTGGTAACATGAAGGCCTTGGAGATAGATTGGATGTGGCAGAGCAGAGTGACCAGTGAATGAGTGGGGAGTGTGTCATTCATCTTCTCATACCAAATACCTGGCAGAGAGTACCCAGCACATAGTATGTGCTCATTGAATCTTTGTTTAATGAGTAGTAACTGTCCTGCCTTCCTACCAGGATTGCCATGGAGATGAAATTTGAGATAAGGTATGCTAAGGTGCTTTGCAGAATAATTCACTAGATTATATGCAGTGATGCTTACAGGTCATCACTGTCACTAGGAACCACATCCTCCCTACCCCATTCTCTGTTAGACTAGCAAAATCTTTCAATTAGGTCATTCCATGCCATGAATATGCTGATGTACTATGTTCTTACGTATTCAGTGTGTCTCTTTTATCAATGCCTTTAGCTAATTATGGATGAGCAGAAACTACCGTATATCACACCATTATGTGGCACTCCTGGTGTCAGAAATAATTATGGGTAGTGGTGACAGGAGCAGTATAGCTTTCTCTCCTATGGTAAATTCGCTTCTAAATCTCTCAACCTTGTAGTATAGTTTGAAGTCAGGTAGCGTGATGCCTCCAGCTTTGTTCTTTTTGCTTACGATTGTCTTGGTTATACCGGCTCTTTTTTGGTTCCATATGAAATTTAAAGTAGTTTTTTTTTTTTTTTTTTTCCCCTAATTCTGAGAAGAAAGTCAATGGGTAGCTTGAGGGAGATAGCATTGAATCTATAAATTACTTTGGGAAGTATGGCCATTTTCATGATATTGATTCTTCCCCATGAGCATGGAATGTTTTTCCATTTATTTGTGTCCTCTCTTATTTCCTTGAGCAGTGGTTTGTTGTTCTCCTTGAAGAGGTCCTTCACATCCCTTGTGAGTTATATTCCTAGGTGTTTTATTCTCTTTGCAGCAATTGTGAATGGGAGTTCCCTCATGATTTGTTTATTATTGGTGTTAGGAATGCTTGTGATTTTTGCACATTGATTTTGTATCCTGAGACTTTGCCGAAGTTGTTTATTAGCTTAAGAAGATTTTGGGCTGAGACGATGGGGTTTTCTAAATAGACAGTCATGCCATCAGCAAATAGAGACAATTTGACTTCCTCTCTTCCTATTTGAATACCCTTTATTTCTTTCTCTTGCCTGATTGTCCTGGCCAGAACTTCCAATACTATGTTGAATAGGAGTGGTGAGAGAGGGTATCCTTGTCTTGTGCTGGTTTTCAAAGGAAATGCTTCCAGCATTTGCCCTTTCAGTGCTGTGGGTTTGTCATAAATAGCTCTTATTATTTTGAGATACATTCCATCAGTACCTAGTTTATTAAGAGTTTTTAGCATGCAGGGGTGTTGAATTTTATTGAAGGCCTTTCTGTATCTATTGAGATAATCATGTGGTTTTTGTCATTGGTTCTATTTATATGATTGGATTACATTTATTGATTTGTGTATATTGAACCAACCTTGTATCCCAGGGATGAAGCTGACTTGATCATGGTGGATAAGCTTTTTGATATGCGCTGCTGGATGGTGTGCCAATATTTTTATTGAGGATTTTCGCATCGATGTTCATCAGGGATATTGGCCTGAAATTTTCTTTTTTTGTTGTTTCTCTGCCAGGTTTTGGTATCAGGATGATGCTGTCCTCATTAAATGAGTTAGGGAGGAGTCCCATTTTTTTTTCTTCTGTTTGGAATAGTTTCAGAAGGAATGGTAGCAGCTCTTCTTCTACCTCTGTTAGAATTCAGCTTTGAATCCATCTGGTCCTGGGCTTTTTTTTTGCTTGGTAGGTTGTTAATTATTGCCTCAATTTCAGAATTTGTTATTAATCTATTAAGGATTTGACTTCTTCCTGGTTTAGTCTTGGGAGGGTGTATGTGCCATGAATTTGTCCATTTTTCCTAGATTTTTTAGTTTATTTGCATTGAGGTGTTTATAGTATTCTCTGATGGTAGTTTGTATGTCTGTGGGATCAGTAGTGATATCCCCTTTACCATTTTTTATTGTGTCTGTTTGATTCTTCCCTCTTTTCTTCTTTATTAGTCTGGCTAGTGGTTTATCTATTTTGTTAATCTTTTCAAAAAAAGCCAGCTCCTGGATTCACTGATTTTTTTCAAAAGGATTTTTCGTGTCTCTATCTCCTTCAGTTTTACTCTGATGTTAATTATTTATTGTCTTCTGATAGCTTTTGAATTTTTTTGCTCTTGCTCCATTAGTTCTTTTAATTATGATGTTAGGGTCTTGATTTTAGATCCTTATTGCTTTCTCTTGTGGGCATTTAGTGCTATAAATTTTCCTCTAAACTATACCACAAGGCTACAATAACCAAAACAGCATGATACTATTACCAAAACAGATATATAGACCAATGGAACAGAACAGAGGCCTCAGAAATAATGCTACACATCTACAACCATCTGATCTTTGACAAACCTGACAAAAGCAAGCAATGGGGAAAGGATTCCCTATTTAATAAATGATGTTGGGAAAACTGGCTAGCCATATGCAAAAAACTGAAACTGAACCCCTTCTTTACACCTTATACAAAAATTAACCTAAGATGGAGTCAGGACTTAAATGTAAGACCTAAAACCATAAAAACCCTAGAAGGCAACCTAGGCAATACCATTCAGGACATAGGCATGGGCAAAGACTTCATGGCTAAAACACCAACAGCAATGACAACAAAAGCTAAAATAGACAAATGGGATCTAATTAAACTAAAGAGCTTCTGCATAGCAAAGTAAACTATCATCAGAGTGAAGGGGCAACCTACAGAATGGGAGAAAATGTTTATAATCTGTCTATCTGACAGAGGGCTAATATCCAGAATCTACAATGAACTTAAACAAATTTATGAGGGAAAAAAACCCATCAAAAAGTGGGCTAAGGATATGAACAGACACTTCTCGAAAGAAGACATTTATGTGGCCAGTAAACATGAAAAAAGCTCATTGTCACTGGTTAGTAGAGAAATGCAAATCAGGCCAGGCATGGTGGCTCACACCTGTAATACCAGCACTCTGGGAGGCCGAGGCAGGTGGATCACCTGAGGTTGAGAGTTCAAGACCAGCCTGACCAACATTGTGAAACCCTGTCTTTAAAAAAAAAAAAAAAAGAGAGAGAAATGCAAATCAAAACCACTATGAGATACCATTTTATACCAGTTAGAATGGTGATCATTAAAAAGTCAGGAAACAACAGATGCTAGAGAGGATGTGGAGAAATAGGAATGCTTTTACACTGTTGGTGGGAGTGTAAATTAGTTCAATCATTGTGGAAGACAGTGTGGCGATTCCTCAAGGATCTAGAACCAGAAATACCATATATCCCAACAATCCCATTTTTGGGTATATAGCCAAGGGATTATAAATCATTCTACTATAAAGACACATGTTTATTGCAGTACTATTCACAACAGCAAAGACTTGGAACCAACCCAAATGCCCATCAATGATAGACTGGATAAAGAAAATGTGGCACGTATATGCCATGGAATTCTATGCAGCCATGAAAAAGGATGAGTTCATGTCCTTTGCAGGTACATGAATGAAGCTGGAAGCCATCATTCTCAGCAGAGTAATACAGGAACAGAAAACCAAATACTGCATGTTCTCACTCATAAGTGGGTGTTGAACAATAAGAACACATGGACACAGGAAGGGGAACATCACACACGGGGGCCTGTCAGTGGGTTGGGGGAGTAGGAGAGGGATTGCATTAGGAGAAATACTTAATGTAGATGATGGGTTGATGTGTGCAGCAAACTACCATGGCACGTGTATACCTATGTAACAAACCTGCACGTTCTGCACATGTATCCCAGAACTTAAAGTGTAATAATTAAAAAAAAAAAAATCTCTCAACCTATATAATTCATTATTTAGGAGCTGGATTAATACTGAGGAATAGCAAGCACCCTCTGAATTTGCATTTGGATGGTGGCAAGGCTAATCATATCAGGATGTGGTTGCTACCAATTATGGCACTTGGTTTTCCAGACTGTTAAATAAAAGACGTAACAAAATGACCAGTGTCTTGCTGTTTTTATGCTAAATATTTTTTCCCTATTTAAGCTGCAGGAACTTCAGATGATTGACTTAAAAGCCCAGCTCTGTGTACTGTTGGTAGGTTGGTAGAATCCATTAGAGGGCAGTTTGAAAGACCTTTTCAAAATGTTACATTTGTACACCTTTTGTCCCAATGAATCTGTTCTCAGAAGGAACTGCACAAAGGTCACTTGTTGCGAGGATGTTTGTTGCCTTCTTGTTGCCATCTTTTTACTATCAACAGTCTTATTAAAGTCCATCATGAGAGAGCAGTCATGTTAATTATGGTATTTACATACTGTGGAATGCTCTTCATTTCATTGACAAGAGTAAAGTAGCCTGGATGTGGTGGTTCACGCCTGTAATCCTAGCACTTTAGGAGGCTGAGGTGGGAAGATAGCTTGAGGTCAGGAGTTTGAGGTTGTAGTGAGTTATGGTTGTGCCACTGCACTCCAGCCTGGGTGATAGAGTGAGACCCTGTCTCAAATAAGAAAATAAAACAGTAAAGTAGATCCACATATAGTGACAGGGAATGGTGTTCAAGATTAATTTTTAAGTGAAAAAAGGGGTGCAAAATGGTATATATTGTAGGATCCCACTTGTACAACACAAAGAAGAGGAGAGGTATTATAGAATAGATGTAGAGTTCATATATGTGTTCTTGCTTATGCTTAGAAAATTTCTAGGATGACGCACGCACAAGAAATAGTTGTCAGTTACCTTGGAGATTAGATGTGGCAGGGCTAAAGATTTTAGTTTTCACTGGACACCTTTCTGTACAGCTTGACTTGTTTACAATAGCTTGTAAAACCTTCAAATACTAAAATTTAAATAAAAACTGTACCTCACTAGATTCTTTCCTTGACAATTTATACTAAGAAATAAAAGGAACATTCGTGGTTGAGGTGAGAGATCAGGTCTGAAGCACAGGAGGCTGAGTCTGATAAAACAAAGGGTCTTTAAAAGCTACCAAGGAATCATTGTGGCCAGAGGACTTAGGAGAGATGTTGCTTTGTTAAAGCATAATGCTAAGAAAATAAGTAAGATTAAATTGGGTGAAAATTAGTTTCTTTGATGAAACAGTTATAATCATGTCATTAGTTTTGCTCTTTGGGTATTTTAATACCTAAATAGCATAATAATTGTATTCCAGACTACAATTTAAAAGTTAAATGGTTCAATGTCTAGAATAATAGCTGTTATTCTTGTTCAATTTGTTTAAATGTTGTAAGTGAATGCTAAGCTACAATTTCTTGAGCTTTTTACTTAAGGACCTGAGGAAAAATACAAGTATAATCTTATGCCTGAAGTAGAGAAGATATAAATTGCCTAACATTTACATTATAAAGTTTGGATTAAGTTAAATCTTCAAATTCTTCAGGCTCCTTTTAGCTTACTCTCCCCCTAAAAAGAGGGCTTTTATCTGAGATACAAGAAGTCATATGGTTCTCTGTCAGAATGTCCTCTTGGTTTGGCATAATGAAGAGTTCCTTCACCCATCTGTGGATGTTCAGAGACAAGAGGCACTATCCTGCCTTAAGTGACCTTGGTTCTCTAACATTTGGGGTTTTAGCCAGGAGATAGGTGGTAGAACACAAGACAGGTTTTACTCTAGGATATTGATTGAGAAAGGGTGGTAGAGACTGGAGTAATGGGAACGATTTTGAGAAAGGAGAAAGCTATGTAATTTCAGGTTGTCGATAGGGGTAGAAAGACTGGAATCATAAAGAATGCAAATTTTAAGATATTTTTCTGGTTGTGGGAACCAGAATATGAGGAGCTACCTGGAGTTTGGTTTGTAATTGAACCTGGACCTGGAGGTTATGCCTAGAGAATGAGGCAGAAAGGGCTGGGCACGGTGGCTCACATCTGTAATCCCAGCACTTTGGGAGGCCTACGCCGGTGGATCACTTGAGGTCAGGAGTTTGAGACCAGCCTGAACAACATGGTGAAATGTCTCTACTAAAAATACAAAAATTTGCTGAGTGTGGTGGTAGGCACCTGTAATCCCAGCTACTTGGGAGTGTGAGGCAGGAGAAACACTTGCACTTGGGAGGCGGAGGTTGCAGTGAGCCGAGATCATGCCATTGCACTCTAGCCTGGGCAACAGAGCGAGACTCCATCTCAAAAAAAAAAAAAAAAAAAAAAAAAAGGGGAGAGAGAATGAGGCAGAAAGATTCTTATCTTTGCTGGTGATCACAGAAGCGGTTAGAACTGGGCCCAGCTTGGACCAGGCATAAAGGAGGGAGGAACTGGAAGAAGAAACCAGACATCCTAGAAAGACAGAGACAATGCTGAGCTCTGAGTGGGCTGGACTTTGTATGTGTTCAAAGCCTGTACTTAACTGCCCTGCATGGAGGATGTTGCTTACATTTCTCACTCCGCAATAAAGTATTCTGAGTTTACTGAGGTCAAGAAAGAGAAAAGAACCAATGATAATAGCTATCATTTATAAGTACTTACCGTGTGCTCTTTTTTTGAGACAGTCTTACTCTGTCACCTAGGCTGGAGTGCAGTAGCATGATCTGGACTCACTGTAACCTCTGCCTCCTGGGTTCAAGCAATTCTTGTGCCTCAACTTCCTGAGTAGCTGGGACTACAGGCATGCATCACCATGCCTGGCTGATTTTTGTATTTTTAGTAGAGACGAGGTTTCACCATGTTGGCCAGGCTGGTCTCAAACTGGCCTCAAGTAATCGCCTGCCTTGTCCTCCCAAATTGCTGGGATTATAGGCGTGAGCCACCACGCCAACCATACCATGCGCTTTTAAAAGTGACTTACATGGATTATCTCATTTAATCTTTCCAGTAACCGTATAGGAGGCAGGAGGTAGGAACTGAGGTGTAGAGTGGTTTGGTAGTATTCTGAAATTGTAACTGGTAGAGCCTGAGTCTGAGGCAGTCTGGCTCTGGAACCTGTGCTTTTTGTTATTCTCTATTTCTAGGACCATAGCGCTCAGAATCCCTTCTTCACTGCCACCCCCAATCAATCAAGGTGGTGGCCAGTTGTGAAAGAAGGAAATTTCCTATTAGAGTACTCTTGCTGTGGCCCTAATGAGCAAGTGAGATGTTTTCAAGGGAGTAAGAAAGTAGAGGCTTGAATAAAGCCTGTGGGTAAGTGAAATACAATTCTGTAGCCAAAATTCTGTAGTCTTTCTAAATTTAAATAAGCGATTTTGTGTTTTCTATGTGGAAGACACTGTTAGGTATTATGTGTGGGACTGAGAAGATTCAGAAGAAGATACTGTCCTTCCAAAAGCTAGTCTCTGAGGAAATTAAAACATGTGCACTAATAACCATAACCCAAGCTCATGTTAGAGGCCTGGTTAGAGAGTTGTGGACTGCCACAGAAGTTCGACAAAGGTGGGAGGTGGCATCTGAGGAAGACCATGCAGTATGGGTAGGTTCTTCTGTAGTTGGAGTTGTCAGAGATATGATTTTAGCCAGCGAAGTACCAGGTACATTTGAGGGAACTTGAAAGTGTCCTGCCAGGCCTGTTACATTTATATGCGTTGTCTCATTAACTCTTCGTAACAACCCTTTATTGACCAAATGATTTAATTGTCAAAACCAGGACACTTTTGAGAGTGGAGTACTAGTCAGACGGAATAGGAATAAATGGGCCTAGGACAACCAGGACCTATGAGGCAGTTATTATTATTCCCATTTAACACGTTAGAAAATCAGGCCACACATCACACAGCTAGGAATTAGTGGAGCGAGGATTTGAATCCAATTCTGGCTTCAAAACTAAAAGATTCATACTTCATTCCATATACAGTGGGGTGCAATTGAAGGGCTTTGGACAGAGAACTATTATGGTCAGAACTATTCAGGACAGATGGAAAGGAGAGACTGGAATTAGGGCGATGAGTTAAAAGATTGCTGAATAAGATTCATGTAGAAATTCTAAGGACCTGTATATAAGTTAGTGACTTTTGTAATTTAAAGGAAGTGGTAAATGTAAGAGATATCACAAAGTACAAAGGAAGAAGTGACAAAGTTAAATATTAATGTAATTAAATTTTTTATTTATTGTTCCTTTTGTTAGTTTTAGCTTTATTATCACATATATTTCATAAATATCTTTATCCAAGTAATTAATAAAATATTGTTTGCTATGTTCATTTTCCATTGCTGCATAATGAGTTACCACAAACTTAGTTGGTCAGAACAACAAACATTTATTATCTTGTAGTTTCCATGGATCAGGAGTCTGTCATGGCTCAACTTGATCCTCTGCTCAGGGTCTCACAGGCTGCAATCAAGGTATTGGCAGGGCCTGTGGTCTCATCTTAGCTCAGGGTTCTCTTCCAAGCTCATGTGATTGTTGGCAGAATTTAGTTTTTTGTGGTTGTGGGATTGAGGCCCTCAGATAGTAGGGGCTGCCTGCAGTTCCCTGCCACGTTGTCTTTCCATAGGCAGTTCATATAACAGCACCTTGTTTTTTCAAGGCCAGTGAGGGATAAAGTCTCAGTTTGTCTCTCACGATGCCAAGAAGGAATCAGTAATATACACATACATACCTAGTCATGGGAGTGGCTTCCCATTACCCTTACCATATTCTGTTGGTTAGAATCTAGTCACAGGTCCCAACTGTACTCAAGGAAAGGGGATTAAACAAGGACATGAACACCAGGAGGTGGGCATCATTGAGGGTCAGCTTATGGTCTGTCTGCTGTTTTTGGCTTAGCTCTGAATCAGGCTGATTGAAGACTTTCTAACTTACTGTTATCCATCAATGAACACTCACTGGGTAAGGCTGCTCTAACAGCTGTGACTCTAACTTTGCTGTCATCCAGCAAATGTTTTTTCTTTTTCATCTGCTTACAAAGATATAATGAGAGATGATGTTCAGTAATTTGCCTGAAGTCATTCATTGTGTGGGATCTTCCACTGAGACAGAGTGCTGGAGTGGGAGCAAAGTTGAGATGATTTGAATTTGGGTGCCTATCAGATATCTACATAGAGATGTTCACTTCCCCTGGGTCTGGGGTATAGAGAGGGTCTGGGCTTGAGTAGAGATTTGGGGTCCTTCATGTATAGATGGTATATGAAGCCTAGGATATGAGTATACTTTGAGAGGGGAAAGTTGCCAAGGGTAGAGGGAAATCCAGGTACTCTGAGGGATTTCCCTTACCTTCTTATATAACAACCCAAACCTAAAGGAAACAAGTTATCCAGCCTCAGAGGAAAAGTTGTATTATTTTGCCTACTTCTGCTTCAGTTCCATCTCTGTCTGTTTATTGTAGATACTAATTATTCAATTATACATCCTTTCTTCTGGTTTCTTCTCTTCCTTTCCACTGGACCCATTGGCTGTCATCCATAAACATGTTCTGGTCTTTCTTTTCTGTGTCTTCTAGCTACCAATACCTATCTAGTTAGCCACTTAATCTTTCTGGGCCTCAATTTCCTCAAAGATCAGAGGACATGATGTAGGGAGGAGGTTATGATTTTTAAGAAGGCTCTTTTAGATCTAAATTCTTTTCTGCCATCATTTCTCTACCTTTTCCCATTTTGGTTTGTGTTGACTGTTCAGTTCCTTTTTGAAACTTCCCTCTCTTGGCCAGAGTTATGCTCCTCTAGTTCCTTTTCTGCCAGCCTCTGCCACTGCTTCTCCATTGCTTTTGTTTCTTTCTGCCTCCTAATTATGTCCATATTCAGGGGTGTTAAGTTTTTTGCCTGTTCTCTCTTTATATTCACTGCCTCAGATATTTCATCTACACTCCTAACTTTACCTTTTTTTAATCATAGAAGTAACACACAATTACATGTTCCTATTAAATAATATAGAAGCATCTAGAGTAAAAAGTGAAAATGCCCCTTCAACCTCCTCCTCAGAGGTAACCACCATTATCGGGTTGGTGTTCTTTCTTTAGGTATTGAGTCTCAAGTCTATAAAGGTAGCTATAAACTCTACTTTTCATCTATAGCTGCAATCAGGATACCCTTACTTGGATGTTCCACTGTCAGCATATAAAATCAGCTAGCTGAATGACTTTGGGCACGTGGTTGATGTGGTTCTTTTTTTGTTTTTTATTTTGTGGTTCTTTCATGTCTTACATTTATTTATTTTTGTGTCTCCATAACATTAAACAGTAGACATTCCTTACATGTTTGGTTGATTCTGTTATTTTGTGGCTAATAAGCTCTCATTAGTACTCCTTCCTAATTTGCTTATATGCATAGACCCAAGGAAATAGAATAACCCCCTGTCAGTACTTTAGATGAAAAAGTGGGTGGCTGAGTATAGGGACTAATCATTGGGAACCAGAACACATGAGCAGTTCAGTGGGTAACAGGAAGTATGGGGACTTGATAGAGGAAAATGGGGTGGTAGATGGATAGTATATTGAAAACTTTGGTAAGTAAATTAAAGCCAGGGTACTAACATTAAATAAATATTAATGGGTTCTAAAATATGAATATCTTAATCTAAAATTAGCTACTAAAATCACCATTATGTAAAAACATTGTTTTGGCTCTGAAAAAGATACATGGATAATCTCTGTAGTGTAATGGGTCATTTTGCAAAAGTATATTCTACTATATGTGTATTAAATGCAAATTAATCGGAAAGATTGCCAATGAGAGTATATATCATTGCATGTTACATTAATGAGGCTGTGTCACATAAGCAGTTACACACTGAAAAAAGCTTAATTCCAAAGAAATTTAGGGTAATCATGGAGAGGATCCATAGTAGTGGTTCTCAACTGTGGGCAATTTTACTCCCTAGGGACATTTAGCAACTTCTGGAGATATTTTTGTTTGGCACAATTGTGGGGAGGCGTTACTGGCTTCTAGTGGTAACAGGACAGGGAAACTGATAAACGTCCTGCAATGCACAGGCCGATCCCCTACCACAAAGAATTATCTGACCCAAGATGTCAGTAATGCTGAAGTTGAGAAATCTTGATGCAGGGAATTTGGGGTAGGGCAGGGGATCCATGGAGGTGACCATTGATGCCTCTTTGTATTAATGCTGATGTCTTATGATTCTTAACCTTGTTACCTAGTTGAAAGCTAGGGGATATGGCAATTGTTTGGCTTTTAGTAACAGCATACATATTAGATAGATGAACCATTTATTTGCTTTTCTAGGTATTCTAGTTATTTGAATATTAAAGTAAATCATCCCCAGACTTTGTTAATGCTGATTTTTTTCAAGGGAAACTTACTGACAGAACATTTAAAGAGCGACAAACAAGGATGCTGAGACTTGTAAGATTTTATGTTGAGTTAATGCATGTTAATACTTAGTTCTAAATACTGTATGTGAATGTATCTTAAACTGAGATATAGCTCAGAAGTGTAAATGGGCTGCCTAAGGTGATGTAGTGATTTATTCATAGACCCAAGGCCAGAAATCAGATTCCTTGATTCCCAGGCCATTATTCCTTCTATCTGGCTATTGTATCTGTATAACATCTTTTCTGCTTTGAATCTCCTGATTATCATAATCAAGTATGTCAAAGATTGGATGATCTTAGGTGCTGGACATTTTGCACATTTATGCAAGAATATTCAATATTACCGGTTATCTTAAAAAAGCAACAAAATAACCCAAAATAATGCTGAGTAAAACACAAGAAGTTTTGTTATGTTTTCACTTAGTAACATGGATTAAATATTACAGCAAATGGGGACAGAGCTTAAAGGAAGTGGTAGGGTGAAAAGGCCATTAGTATAACACAGCTGGATGGCTTTCTACCATTTTGAAGAATGTTACTGTTTGGACTGACTCCCAAACTCCATCTGGCTAGCACTTGGGAATTTTAAATGAGTAAAAAATATGATTTTCCATTGCTCCCAGCTGCCCTGCATGGTTTAATAGACAACTATGTAAAAGACAGGGAATAGAACCAGCATTTGATTTGCTTTATAAAATTGGGAAATACACTTGGTTTTTTAGCTCAAGGTTTTTCATAAGTGGATGTTATGGTAGAGGATTATGGTAGTTAATATTTATTGAATCCTTACAATTTACCAGGTGCTAAGCCCTTTCCACATATTATATTATTAAACCTCAATATAGTTCTATAAGGTAAATACTATTATTACCACCCTTTCAAAGTTGAGGAACTGAGGCAAAGAGAAATTAAGTAACTAGCTTTCACAGCTAATAAGTAGTTCCTGGTATGAATTGAGATACACTGTAAGTGTAAAATACACACCAGATTTCAAAAACAGTGTGATAAAAAATGTAAAATATCTCCACAGTGTTCTGTATCGATTACATGTTATAATGATAATACTTTGCTTTTGTTTTTTTAATTTATTTTTAATTTTTGTGGGTACAAAGTAGGTGTATATATTTATAGGGTACATGAAATGTTTTGATACAGGCATGTAATGCATAATAATCACATCATGGAGAATGGGGTATCTATCCCTTCAAGCATTTATCCTTTGTGTTACAAACAATCCAAGTATCCTTTTAGTTATTTTAAAATGTACAGTTAAATTATTATTGTTACCGTATTGTGCTATCAAATAGTAGGTCTTATTCATTCTATTTTTGGTACCCATACCCATTAACCAACCCTACCTCCCCCATAGTCCTCAACTATCCTTCCCAGCCTCTGGTAACCATCCTTCTACTCTCCATGTTCATTGAAATAATATTTTGGATATATTCCATCAAATAAAATAGAGTATTAAAGTTAATTTTACCCATTTCTTTGTGCTTTTCTTAAGGTGGCATCCAGAAAATTTTAAATTACATACGTGGCTCACATTTTTATATTTCTGTTAGACAGCACTGTTCTGGAGAGTTTCATCTAGCTCCTGGAGGAGGGTGATATCTCATCCTTTTATCATGCACATGAGATTAAAAGCTGAAGAAGCCAAAAAATTAAATACATTGGACTAAAGTTTGCTGCTGTAGCCGTTAAGTTGCTGAGGTGACATTAGGCCTGTTCTCTAATGTTTGCATTATTGAGGGATAAGGAACAAGGAAGCTTTTAAACTTAGGTACGTTACGTTTTAGAGTTTTGGTCCATACACACCTATTGAATAACTGTGTAAGGTACTGTGTCGATACTGAGGCTCATATAAAAATCAGTGACTTAGAGCTTGCCATCAAGGAGCTTTTAATCTAGTAAAAGAACATTTACACACACAGCTATACATAGTATCATATATAGTGGAGTGGAAGAAACAAAGGGCTTAGAATCTTAAGAGAGCAAGAGGTTATTTGCAGCTAGGATGAGGAGGGAAGGTTTAGGAAGGAGATGACATTTGAGCTCGTTGGAGAAAGATGGGTAGGATTTTAGTAGAGGTCCCCTCTATACTCAGAGGAACATGCAGAACTAGGTGACAGGTCACTGAGCTGACATGCTTTTCTCTTCACCACATGGAAACTCTGTGCAGTACAAAATGGAGAGAGGTCAGATACCTTGACATGTGGGCTTTCTAAGGGCCAGTTTGTGTTTGATATGCCTTCCTCATCAGACCCCTGTCTTGCATATACATAGAAACTTCCAATCATAGAATACACTGCTTATCTAAGTTTTGGTTTCTGACATCCTGGATCAGCCAGGCAGCAAGTGATGAAACATATAGCTCATGCCTGTGCATATGTTTCTAGTTATGCATAGATTAATGGGCAGGCAGATAAATCGTTTTTAAGCTATAGTTAAAATGGCCCCACCTTGAAATTTAGATTAAACTTGAATTTCTCTTGTCAAATCTCTCGGGCAAATAATTGTAGCTTTTACCATGGGGAATAATAAAGAAAGGGACAGAAAGAGTCTGGGAATATTGCTCTAACAGAAGTTTCTCTACCTTGAAGTGGGAAAAGGGGAAAAAAATGCTACTCTCTTCACTCCACCAATACCACTATGTCCAAATCGGCCTTTCCTTCCAGCTACCAATTGTATATCAAATGGATTCGTTTGGTTGTGTATGGAGGTCAATTGGCATTACCACAAAAATTGGGAAATAAAAGAATATCATTTTCAAGATAAAACCTGGAAAGAAAAGAACCTATGCCCTTAAGTAGGAGGGACTCTTCAGTCTATATTTGCTGACTTTGTCTTCCAGGTGGGGTTTTCTTTTTTCTTTTTTCTTTTTTTTTTTTCCAGTTGTTTGTTTCATGCTAATAGAGTTTTGTCCCGTTAACATAGAATATGCTTTAATGACTCCTTCTTGTTCTCCAGAGGACACTTGTATAGTTAATTGGCTTTTCCTTTTATAGAATTCTAAAATGTTAAAGCTACAAATGAATACTCTTGTAGAATGTTACAGTAGCTGAGTCCCTTAGTCAAAAATGGTAATGTATCTCTTCTCTTTAAAAAATTAAAAATAAGTGTAGTATGTTATTGTTATAACCAGTTTTAAAAATTAGAAAATATAAATAAGAAACAAAAAATTTCAACATCCCAGATTTAAAAAGAGAAAGAACCATTAACACCTATGCATATAGACTTCTATATCGTGTATGTGTAACTGTATATATATATATTTTTTTTGACATGGAGTCTCGCTCTGTTACTCAGGCTGGAGTGCAATGGTGTAATCTCGGCTCACCACAACCTCCACCTCCCAGGTTCAAGCAATTCTCCTGCCTCAGCCTCCCGAGTAGCTGGGATTACAGGCATGTGCTACCATGCCCGGCTAATTTTGTATTTTTAGTAGTGATGGGGTTTCTCCATGTACCAACAGGCTGGTCCCAAACTTCTGACCTCAGGTGATCTGCCTGCCTCAGCCCCACAAAGTGTTGGGATTACAGGTGTGAACCACTGTGCCCGACCATGTGTGTGTGTAACTTTAATAAAAGATGGATTACAACATTTTGTAAAGTATCTTTTTCATCTTTACATTGTAGATACGTTTCTATATTGTCACCTCTTTGTCTACAGTAACATGTTTGTGATTTTGTTTTGTTTTGTTTTGTTTGAGACAAGGTCTCACTCTTTCGTCCAGGCTAGAGTGTAGTGGTGTGATCATAGCTCATTGCAGCCTTGACCACCTGGGCTCAGGCCATCCTCCTACCTCAGACTCCCAAGTAGCTGGGACCATAGGTGCAGGCCACCATGGCCAGCTAATGTTTTAATTATTTGTAGATATGATTTATCAGTGTGTTGCCCAGGCTGGTCTCAAACTCCTGAACTTAAGCCACCTTCCCGCCTTGGCCTCCCAAAGCATTGGGGTTATAGGTGTGAGCCACTGTGCCCAGCCTACAATAACACTTGACTACTCCATTTTATTGATGTACCACAAGTTATTTAATTAATCCACTGTTATTGGATATTTAAGTTGTTTACAGTGTTCCCTATCATTACCTGTGCTACAGTGAACGTCCTCATACTTAAATCTTTCTGTATATAGTTAATGCTTCTTTAGTATAAATTCTAAAAAGAAGAATTGAATAGATAGGAAGGTAAAGATTGATCAATGTATAGCAGTCGTTAACTGAACTCTTGCCAATTCTGTGTATTCTCATTTGGAAAATGCTTGTCAATTTGTTAAGTCAAAAAGGGCTTTTTGTTGTAGTGTATTCCTTTAAGTATGACAATGTTGGACTTTCTTCATATGCTTATATTATTGACAGTTCTTTATTGGGTAGTCACTTTTTAATTTATAAGTTATTTTTAAGGATCATAATTCTCATAATTTGCACAGATTTCCTCTCGGTTTTGATATTTGCTTTGTAATTGACTTATTTTTAATGTCTATGAGTTTTCCACTTTTACATAGTCAAATGTATCAGCCTTTTCCTCTATGGTTTGTACTTTACATATATCACACCACAGAGCAAGGAATTCTAAGGGCCAAGGAGATGTGCTCACCCATAACTCATGCTTGTTTCTTCTAGACCAAGCTTGTGCAACCCGTGGGCCTAGGGCCACATGCAGCCCAGTACAGCTTTGAATGTGGCCCAACACAAATTCATAAACTTTCTTAAAACATTATGAGATTTTAAGTTTTGTGTTTTTTTTGCTCATCAGCTATGGCTAGTGTATTTTATGTCTGGCCCAAGACAATTCTTCTTCCAATGTGGCCCAGGGAAGCAAAAGATTGGACACTTCTGTTCTAGACCAAACTAGGTACTTGGAAGCTGAGGAATCTCTATTCAATCTGCTTCCAGGGCTTGTGAGGGCCTCTTCCCTGGGTCTGTCCTCTCAAGAAGAGATTGTGCCACACATGTGAGTTATTCTAGGTCCAAGGGGTGCTTGTTTGGTGCTAGAAATGTATGGATGGAGCTTGGCTATGTGGACTGAGTGGTCTACTGTGGCCAAGGCTCCTAGCTGTTTAAAAAGGAGTGGGGTAGAAGGAAGGAGAATTAAGAGGCTATATTTATATTCTTGCCCCTGACCTTGTAAATATTAGGGATGGACCTATTTCTCATAGTTATAATTTTAGTTACAGTTAAAGATTGAATCTTTGTGGCATTTCCTTTGGGATAAGATGAAATAAAAAAATGAACTTTCCCTCCTAATGCCACCCTTCTTTCGTAGATAGGGAAACTGAGCCTTAGGCTATAATTGATCCTGAGCCACTGGACTGGTTAGTGGCAGAGCTGTTTCTTATGACTGATAGACTAGTGCTCTTTTTTTTTTTTTTTTTTTTTGAGGAAGCTGGGTGAGTTTAACTCTGGGATCTGTTACTAACTCGCCTTTCATGTGTTATACAGGACAGGTCACCTAACCTCTCAGAGTATCTAAATAAATAAGATAATCCTACGCACCACCCATCCCTGTGCCACCACCATTCCACCCAACTAGCTGCATTTTCCAGGTTACACTCATCGTAGGCAGTGTCAACCTCAGCCTCCTGCCTCGTCTTGTGGACTGACTGTTGCTTCTGTTTCTAAAACAGTCAAAATTCTATGGCCGTTAGTTGTAACCTGTACCCCTTAAGCTCCAACTAGAACCCTGAGTATGGGAATATACGTATCTGTAGACACCCAACAAAGTATTTGTATTTTACAGAGTTGGCATATATATCTATATCTATATAGATATAGATATAGATATAGATATAGATACTTTTTTGCAGCTTCTGGTTAGCTGTTTAGTTACCCCCGAGCCCATGACTCCCCCATGAGGTACCATAAGCATGGTACTGTTAAAAGTCTGAGTTAATTTGACTGCTTTTGAATACTCGTTGTTTATTACAGTGACCTTAGTGTGTTTTCCACTGTTCAATTTACTTTTCTGACATTCATATAGATTTGACTCAGTATTTTATATTCTGTCTTTACTTTTAATGATGTGCATACTGTGTACTCCAAAGACAGTTTAACCTAGCAAATATTAAATTGACTTTCAACATGGCAGTTTTCTTTCTTTTTTTAATCTTTAATGAAGGAAAACCCTACTGCTCTATTTCCCCAGAGGTAGAAAGCTCAATTTATGTTGTTTGAGCTGGAAGAACTTGTTAATTAAAACTGTCAAACTGTTGTGAATTTTGCTATTTTAATATATGTTGCATCAGTTGATGGGGGCAGGGGTTGGAATAGTAAATAGTATACAAATATTTTTGTGATTTGGTTATGATGAGACTGATCTTCTAATGGATCTTCAAACTGGCAATTCTGGGAAAGTCAAAAATCAATCCCAATGTGTATAGAACTGTACGAGTGTTCCAAAGGCCTGTCTTAATTCTTTGAGCGTGATGCTCTTGCCTTCACTCTAAACAATCTACTTTGACCTTAGAGCTAATATTAGCCTTAGATTGGAGCCATGCCACTTCCAGAAGGGTTCCACACTGGGTTTTGAATCCAAACAGACCCAATCTTCCAAGATTCCTAAAATCCTATTGTCTTATCTTTGATCTAGTGCAGCCTCTGACTAAGGCTGGCATGCCCCTCACCCTGCAGTGGCCTTAGCGGGTAATTGTTCCAGCTACCCCACAGGCTGGAGTAGATCTGCTTGAATTTGAATTCTAGCTCTGACACTTGACTAGCTGTGGTTATAGCCACATTTTATCCCTCTGTGCTTTAGTTTTCTCATCTGTAAAATGGGGATAATAGTATCGGCCTCACATGGCTGTTGGGATGATTAAATCAGCTAATCAATGAATAATACTGATGTCTACTAGACTATCGTTGTTGCTTTTGCAGTTGTGATCTTGTTGTCATGGAGATTGGAATGCTTGAAAATCCTTCCTTATATTGAGCTGAAACCTGTCTCTGTTATCTCTAATCACTGTGGCTGCACAGAAAAAGTATAATCCTTTCCCCACTTGCTAGCCTTTCAGATATGGGACAGTTTAGGACACAAGTATGGAAGCACATTGTAAGCTGTAAAGTGATATGTTGTCTGCAACAAGGTATTTAATATTATCATTAGATTATAGCCTACATTATAATTATTATCTAACTTGTCCATTCTATCTGCCACATCTTATCTTTTTCAGATTACATACCTTGCATTCCTTCTAGTGTTCTTTGTATAACACTATTTCCAGATATTTAACCATCTTAGTTGCCTTATTTGGGATACACTCAAGTTCATTCATGTCTCCATTAAAATGTGGCACAGGAATTGACTTGGTCCTTTATAGGAAATTGAACTAGTGCAGAGTACAACAATAATATAATGTTTACTTCTTCCCTCTCTTAAAAAATACATACCTTATGGCTGGACGTGGTGGCTTATGCCAGTAATCCAGCACTTTGGGAGGCCAAGGCAGGTGGATCACTTGAGGTAAGGAGTTTGAGACTAGCCTGGATAACATGGTCTCTACTAAAAATGCAAAAAATTAGCTGGGCGTAGTGGTGCACACCTGTAATCTCATGAGAATTGCTTCAACCTGGGAGGTGGAGGCTGCAGTGAGCCAAGATCGTGCCACTGCACTCCAGCCTGGGCAACAGGGTGAGACCCTGTCTGTATAAAAGAAAAAAATTAAAAAAAAAATACATACCTTGTTAATGAAGTGGAATGTTCTGTCGGTTTGAGGGAATATTATCATTCTGTTGACTGAAAAGTTTTTCTAGATGAAGTCCCACCTTTTTAACCATTTTAAAATTTGCATCCACTTATTTTTTCACTGGATAGTTTTTGAGTCTTCTTTGTGCTAGGCACTGTGTTGCATGCTGAGGATACAATGGTGAGTTCTACCTTTATCTCCACTACCTTTCAGTTCCTAGCCTCGCCTGTTGATATTTTTGGATTTTAGTTCTGTTTGAAACAGATTAGCTGTGTCTCCATGTTTTATATCATTCATGAGTTTTATGATTATGCTTCCACTGTCTTTTCTAACCTTGGGTTAAAAGTGGTATTTCAGTATTGCCAGGTACAGAGCCCTGAAGCATGCAACTTGATCTCCTTTTGTGAAGTTGACATTGATCCATTAATTGGTATTCTTTAAAAACTCTTTTTACTTAAAAACAATTATTGATTCAGATAACTATGGTTACTGTAAACAAATGTAAATGGAAGTCCCATATACCCTTCCTCCAGATTCCTCCAGTGATAGCATGCTATATATGACTATAGTACAATATTGAAACTAAGAAATTGACATTGATAAAATCCACAGGGCTTATTGATATAGAGGTGGAGAGGGAGAGAGAAAGGGAATGGAGGGAGGGAGGGAAGGAGAGAGAGAAACAAGAGAGACTCCATGCAGTTTTATCACATGTACCTTTGTGTAATCATCCCCACTATGATCAAGAGACTTAACTTTACTATCACTACAAGACTTCCTTGTGCTATCCCTTTATATAGCCACATCCGTTTTTCTTCCTCATCCCTAATCCCTGGCAACCACTAATCTGTTCTCTATTTCTATAATTATATTATTTCACAAATGTCACATAAATGGAATTGTGCAGTATATATCCTTTTGAGATTAGTTTTTTTTTCACTCAGCATAATTTATTTGAGATTCATCCCAGTTGTTGCATTTAGCAATAGTTTGTTCCAGTAGCATTCTGGTTGAGTAAGGTTATTTGGTTAATAATAAATCAATCTACTTGTTCAAGGCAAACCTGTCTCATATGAACATATTCTATAGGGAAAAAAATGTCTTCAGTGACTTACTGAAGCTCAAAAACACTTCATACCATTACCTCAATCTATGATTCTCATCACCTGATCATTATTCATAGCCATCTGTTTACTACTTCATTATAAACTGATTTTTTCCACATTAAGATTAGTAGTCTTTGTTTTCTGAGCTGTTTCAGATATGTCCTAGCTTTTTAGTTTTACAAGTAACAGCCCAATTTTTCTAGTCTGCTATGATTTTTTTTCAGAGATTACCAGCAGTGGCCTCTCAATCAGGAATGTAGGTTATCTCAATACTGCAGGATATACTTTATCTGGGCCCACAGGTCCAGGTTCATTTGAAACTGCTTACTACTCTCACTATCTCTGCATCAGTTGGACTGTGATGAACTCTTATTCATATTTGTGTTACTGTTTCCAGTTTGAAAAATTTTTCTTATCATTTAAGATGAAATAGAAATAGGAACTGAGTCATTCTACTTGCTTGCTCACTTGCTATGTCACCTGTTCACATATATCTTCTACTTATGGTACATGATCTTACTTTTAAAAATCTGCACCTGCTATAGCTACATTAGTTCCTGTAGCCTAAAAACATGTTTTCTGTGTAGCTTATCTTATGTTCTTTAGTCACTTCTCCTTTTTTTTTTTCCTTCTTCAAGATCATGGAAGATTGATAATATTATGAGACCTATATTTTCCCAAATATTTTATTCCTCTTACACATTAGTCCACTTAATGGTCACTGTGGTCTCTTGTAGAAATTCTTGTTCTCAGTATCTGGGGAATACCTTGATTCCCTGTTGTTTTTATTTGTTTGTTTGTTTGTGGTCATTAGCCAACAATACTTAAAATGACACGGCTATATTTCCTAAAGTTTCTTTCACTTCTACTTTTACCAATCAGTTCTTCTTTCTTGGTCAAGCTTAGTTACAAAGTTTGTAGTTCCTCTCATTGCTTCTTCAGGATCCTAAAGGATGGAATTTTCCTTTTATAAATTTAATACAGACCTTCCCCTTTCATGAGCATGTTATTTCCTGGCTGACATTCCCTTCTCAGATCTCCTGTGCCCCACAGAACTCTTGTTCCTTGGTCAAGCATGTCTGTATATTCACAGCCATTTTTTTTTCCCGGAACTCTTTCCCTTAATGACACTTTTCTCCACAACCATCTTAAATAGAGCCTGCTCATTTGCTGATCGTTCCTCAATGTCAAGCTAGCTTCTGGTGCCAGAATGTTGCTCAACAACTTTCCTTTTCCCTTATTCTTTGAGGTGCATGCTGTCAGTTATTATGCCTATTCTTTTCATTGGCACAGACCAATCTCTAAATTACTTGCTCTCATTCTATGAGGCCTCTGGAACCTAGCTTAGTCTTCTATGCTCCTCTGACTCCTTCCACCATCTCAGACCATGCCAGTGGCCTCCCTGATGCATCATCAGATGTTCCAGCATGATACTTCCTTTTTATCTTCATTCTTTTAATATCATCTATGATAATATGACCTCCATTTCACTCTGCTTCAGCAACCTCTTTATATGGGGATATTTATTAATCATGTCACCATCTGGAACTGTTCTGCTTCTGATACTTCAAACTCTGAAATTGTTTTTTGACTAAAACCTCCAGCTTTTCACATCTCCTATTCCCTGACTCTCAGAACGTCTTTGATGTCATCAGTGCATCTAGTTCCTTCCCCTTTCTCCCAGGAAGACTTTCAGCCTTCTCCTGCTTCTGTGTTATTTCCCATCCAGCAACCATTTCCCACCCCCACTTGACCCTGCCAACCATTTGATATTAATTCCCACAGTATCCTCAATTCCGTCATGTCCCTCTTGTTCCACTGCACCTGCCCTGCCAATCTCCAAACCTAGATGGACTTCAGCATCTGTTTTTTTCTGACCTGTTCCCAGGCTGCTGAGTAAGTAGTAGGGAAAATTGCCTCACCATGCTGATTATATCCATGGCCAAACTGTGATTTCTAACCACAGCTGGATCCTCAACGGCTGTTCACTAATCCTTTTTTACACATTCCTAGTTGGTTTCTTTTCCAATTTCCCACAGCAATGGTTCCATTTTCTTACAACATCCCTCAGGCCTCCTAACTTAGACCTCTCTATCCCCAGCTTCCCCTCAGCAGGTGATCTAGTTATACAGATTACCTGCTGAGGGGAGCGGGAGAAAAGAGAGAGTCCATTAGTCACAAACTGTCTCTTTCCCCCAAACATTTATTTCCATGGCTACTTTTATCTTCATTCTTTTAATATCATCTTTTTCAAAGCTAACCTCATTTTCCTTTTTACCTATCCCTGATGCATCCTTTAAGGTATTCTGTTCCATTAATCATGTATCTTCTCCACCCGCCCCCTCCCCCACATCTCTGTCTCTGTCTCTGTCTCTGTCTCTGTCTCTGTCTCTGTCTCTCGTATCTTCAGGGTTTTTCTCAAAGAGCTTTTTCTTCTGCCTGCAGACATATCCAAGATTCCCCCTTTCATTTCCTCCCCCTAAATCTTCTTTTTAATCCTACAACGCCCACAGGCTAATGGGATATCTTTTTCTTTCCCTTTATTTCAAAGTATGTTAAGAGAGCCATCTATACTTCCTTATCTTTCAGTCTTCAGCTCATGAAATCTGGCTTCTGTACCCTTTCCTCTACTAAAAACTGACCTCTCACAGGTCAGCATGACTTCCAAATTCAGATTAGGTGGATTATGTGTCCCAAGACACAAAAAACAGAGGAGGGAAGATGTGTGTGTGCACGCACACCAGGTTGCCCAGGCCTGTTTAGATGAGAAAAGAAGTATGAAGCAGGAGGAACAGAATTCGATACTACATCTTTTTTCTATTCCAGAGTAGTTCATAGTGTGATCCAGTAACACATTACTTCTTTCCCTTTGCTTTTGTTATTGACAAATGTTTTTACCTTCTGGTTTGCTAAATTCTGCAAGGAAGTGCTACCTTTTCACTACAGATGATGATTATAGCGGTCACCTACTGTGTGACATACACTGTGATAGATATTTTAATACATTCTAAACTTTAATCTTCGTTAACAGCTCAGTGAAGTAAGTATTCCAATACCCAATTGACCTATGGGCCACTTAAGGTTCAGAATGGGCAAATGTCTTGACCAAGATCACATGACAAGTAAGAGGCAACAAAGAGAGTTGAACCTTGGTCAGCCTGGCTTGAAAACACCTTCCTTAACCATTACACGATTGCCTTCTATGATGGAGTGCCAGATGCCATCTCACCAGCTCTTGATGATCATAACTGTGAGATTAGTTTTGCTTTTCGCTGCTTCTAGCACCCTAATAACTTTGTTACCAGTACTCCTAAATCAGTATATAGACTCCTGTAGTCCTAGGTATGATTTCCAGCTTTTTTGTCCTGTTTTCTCTTGAGGAGCAGTGAATATCCGTTCCACTATGGTTTTTCTTTGTCACAGTTGGTGGTATTTTTTCCTTCTCTTAACGTTTCCCTTTCAGTCCATATTTATCACGTTAGTGAATCTACAGCAAAATCATTTCTTCCTGCTCTTTGTGAAATTTCCTCCATCCCTGACCAGAAGTCCATCATTCTGAGATCTTAAGTGGTTCTCCAGAAAACTATATCATATTCTTTGACATCATCTAAGTACCAAGATACTCATTTCCCATATCTTCTCTCCTAGTGAAAAGTCATGACCTTCAACAGGAAGAAGCAGTGAAAAGCTTGCCTGTGCCCTTTAAGTCTTCAGTTTTCTAAGCTTTCAAAGTCAGTAGAGATACAGTACAGGTCCTTCTTGGTTATGTGATTTGTTCCCAGATCTAAACATTTGCAGGAATAAAAATAAACTGGAAGATGTATAGCATCCATGTCTATTTTATTGAAAGAGTCAAAAAGATCCGTGACATAAGGATCCAACTGGGACTGAAAAATAAAAAGGCATCTCCTGATATTAATGGGGCTGAAAAAATTGCAAGGTTAACAGAAAACACTGTTTCTCCCAACATCATGCAGCAACTGGAAAATGCCATGAAGACACCCTCTTTCAGTGACTACTGCTTGCTTATTAGTGATGCCTCCAAACCCACTTGGCTCTTCCCATGCATTACTGGGGATTCCGATTTGCTGAGCTGCCCTTGCCCATAACAGCAGGGAATCCCTAGTTTATTCCTGCTTCTACTGTTCCTGCCTCAGAAATCATAACCAATCTAGAACTAATCCCTGCTTTTCTTAGGCCTTCCTCAGAATCCTTCACCAGGAACCCACAAGAAACTTTTTCCTCCCTCTTGCTGAACATATTCCATGATTCCTCTGGAGTATTATCCTTATGTAAGAGTGAACAGATCGGACTCTGTCAGACTACAGGCTTGTCCTTGGTGGTCTTTAGTTGATTAGGCTTTACATGTCATTCTCACCTTGAGCTTCCCCCAAATGAAAATTTGACCTATTTAATTACAAGCCTGGCCCAGTCCCATATTTTCTGTCATGAAAATGAAAGCCCCCACCCTCTTCTTGGCTCAGTCCAGATATGGTACTAATAAGAGACTAATCCGGTGCCATCTTAGCCTAGGGGCTGTAACATGAGCTAACAATCCAGTATTAGAATGATAATAGGGAATTGACATACCTGGGTCAGTCCTATACATGGTGGTAAACGGGATACAGACTTAATGAGCAGCCAGTGACTCTAGAAGGAGCTGAGAGGTGAAGGAAGTGAGAGACATAAATTGGCTTGAAACATTTTGAAGGAAGTGTTTGAGTTGAAGTAGGGTAGAGAGGTAAGAACAAGTGACTGGGCAGATTATGATGACTTGTGTAAAAGGATGGGTGTGAGAATGAACAAGTCATGTTGGAACAATAGCCCTTCTTCCTTTGAGACTGGAGAGGCGAAGAGCAAGAAATTTTACATTTGTTCATCTCTCTTTTCTGGGAAGTATATGGTTTGAGGGCCAGGAAGAAGCTGATTAGGATTTCAGGAGAGACTATTAAAACAGGTGGGCATCATAGTCATAGAAAACTAGTCTAGAAAAGAAGAGGAACAGACATATCTAGCAGCATCTGGGACAGGGTGGTAACTAACCATTTATAACTTATAGCATGCTCTGTGCTGAAAAGCCCTAATCCATGTATAAGTACATATGTATATATAAACCAGGCAGCTTCTTTTGAAGGTAATTTACTTGTTATCTGGAGAGAAGATGTCTTTAACCTCTGCTCATCTTGACTACACAGAGCGAGAAGATATTTTCTCCTTCTTAATTCTGGCTTTACATTTGGAAAAAGGGAATTTAATTTTCCTCCTTAGAAGGCCATCTCAGGATAAATATTACAAATCAGTATTCCCTGCTAAAGAAGGACGACCAGTGAATTCCATGTCAGAATTATTCTGAAGACCTGTGCTGTTTTCTACTGAGGCCATTTAGGATATAGTAAGTATATGTTCTTCCTGTTTGTGGACCAGGTTTAAGTCTGTCTTTTTTTCTTGTTATCACCAAGGAGTGCTAAGGAATGCCTGCATTGCATCATCATTTTGACGGAAACTAAAACTTTAATTCTGCTGCTTTTGAAGTACATTAGCACCTTTCTTATCTTGGGAAAATTCATTGAAGGTGGTTAACCAGTTAGGTGGTAACTCTGCGTCTTTATTTCCGATTTGGATGTAATGCATGTTGCATTTTTAAACTCGGACTATATAAATAACAATATTAAGTATGGTACATTTGCTTTGGCCTGGAAGGATGTTTGTCCAGCAACCATTTATTGAGCACCAACCATGTGCCAGAAAATATCAAACGATGTTGAGAAAAATTGAACTTTTGTTCAAATAGGAGCAGTAAACTACTTCTAAGATATGTTCTTCAGAAATAGTTGTCACAGGAGGTATAGTAAGAGATTACTTTCGGTAAAAAAAACTTCATTAACTCTATCCAGTTGTAAGTAAAGTCACTGCATGTTAGTGAAAAGTGTAGCTTGACATAGATTTTTGTCAGTTACAGCTGTAATGAACAAGTAGCAATTTAATTATTTATATTTTACTTAAATACGATGAACTGTGTACCAGGCTTTATTCTAAGCACTTTACAAATGTTAACTCATGTAGCTCATGCCTATAGTCCCAGCACTGTGGGAGGCTGAGGTGGGTGGCTTTCTTGAGGTCAGGAGTTCAAGACCAGTCAGACTAACATGGTGAAACCGCATCTCTACTAAAAATACAGAAAAATTAGCCAGGCGTGGTAGCATGCACCTGTAATCGCAGCTACTCAGGAGGCTGAGGCAGGGGAATTGATTGAATCAGGGTGGTGGAGGTTGCAGTGAGCCTAGATCACACCACTGCACTCCAGCCTGGGTGACAGAGCAAGACTCTATCTCAAAAACAAAAACAAAACAAACAAATATTAACTCATAAACCCTCATAACCACCTTATGAGGCAGATACCATTTTCACCCCCATTGTATAGATGAAGAAACTGAGTCGCACAGAGATTTAATATGTTGCCCAGGGTTATATGGCTATTAAGTTGTCATGTTAGGATTTGAATGCAGACAGTCTGTTTCCACGGTCTGTGCAACCTATACTGAGCTGCAAATAGGTTCTTTCCAAGTGGCCCATAAGGTTAATTAAGTGGATTTATCATGCCCCCTGAAGTCTTATTTATACTATTAATGTGTTTATCAAACTCCTTTATCCCTGTATAAAGATCTTTTTCTACCTAGTTCTAATCAAGATTATGGCAAATTCTGAATTGTATTTGTTTTTAATTTATCTCTATTTTTAAATATTATTCAAGCTAATTTTTCAGAGCACTTACTATGTACCAGGTACTTCTCTCTGAAGCTCATTCTTTTCTGCCATCACACTTTTCAGTTCCCCAAGTCCTCCCTTTTCCATTGTTCCTTCAACAGCAGACTCCTACAGACCGCACGTGGGACACCTTGATTCCGCCTCAATCTGTTAGTGAGCAAGTCTCCAAAGTTCAGGGGAAAACCTTTCTTGAACTATATCAATATGTACAATGACCGAAAACTGTGTCATGTACAACAAAATACATGTGCTCCTAGGGCACCCAGCAGGATTAAAATAGGTCAGTCAACAGTTTTGTATAGCTCATTCCATTTGGAAGGTGAACACATGGGGTCACTTCAACTTACTCCTTCTCACCTTAAAATCAGGAGCATCAAAGAAACAAAGGGGCTGAAGGTGAGTCTGATGATTTGTGAGATTCTGTTCCACCTTGAGAATATGTGATTTTTATCAGCTTTATTGAGCTATAATGATATACAGTATACCCAGATATCTTTATGTAGGTTGTATTTCATTTATCTCAGTGGTGTTTTGTAGTTTCCAGTGTACGTACAGGTCTTGAGTGTCTTCTGTGAGACTTATCCCTAAGTATTTCATGGTTTTGATGCTATTTAAAATGATATTTTTTATTTCAATTTTTGATTGCTGCTAGTATACAGAAATAGAATTTATTTTTTACATTATAACCTTATATTTTGCAACATGCTAAGCTCACTTATCAATTTTAGTAACTATGGTTTTTGTAGGTTCAATACATAGATGATTATGTCTCCTGTTAATAGGAGTTTTAGGTGCTCCTTTCCAATCTGGATGCTTTTATTTTTTTTTTTGTCTTGCCTAATTGCACTGGCTAGAATCTCCGATACAATGTTGAAAAGAAGTGATGAGAACCTTGCCTTGTTCCTGATCTTAGAGGGAGAGAATCCAGTCATTTTCAAGAATGATATTTGCTGAAGGTTTTTTTTTTTTTTTTGGAGTTGCCCTTTATCCACTGGAGGAAGTTCCCTTCAATTCCTAGTATACTCAGAGGGTTTTTTTTTTTTTTTTAGAAACAAATGTAAGATTTTCTCAAATGGTTTTTCTGTATCTATTGCGGTGATCATATGGTTTGTTAGTAGTCTTCTAATATGATGAATTACATTGGTTTTCAAATGTTAACCTTACCTTCCTGAGATGAACCCCATTGGGTCTTGATTATAAACTTTATATATTGTTGGATTTGCTAAAATTCTGTTAAGGATGTTTACATTTATGTTTATTAGTGATACTGGTCTTCAGTTTTCTTTTCTCAAGGCATCTTTGCCTGCTTTCGGTATCAGAGTAATATTGGTCTCATAGAACGGATAGAGAACAACTCTCTCACTAGAACTAGTATCATCTCTTCCTTCAGTGTTTGGTAGAATTCCCTAGTGAAGCCATCTGGACTTGGAGTTTTATTTAGGGGAATGTTTTTTTGACTACAGATTCAATTTTTTAATAGATGTAGTATATTCAAGATACCTACTTCTTTACTTCAGTCTACTTTGGTAGTTTGTGTGTTTCACAGAATTTGTCTATTTCATCTATGTTTTAAAATTTGTGATAAAATTCTTCACAGTATTTTCTTACATGTTTAAAATTTGTAGAGTCTGTAGAGATGTCCCCTCTCATTCCTGATAGTGATAACTTGTGTAGTCTCTGTTTTTAGTCGGTTCTGTCTTGTTAGGGGATGATACATTTTACGGATCTTCTCAAAGGACTAGCTAAGCATTTCCTTAATTTTTTTTTTCTTATTTTTATGTTTTCTTTTTAAATGTTTTCTATCATTGATTTTTATATGTTTGATCTTTAATATTTTCTTATTTTTTCTTACTTTGGGTTTCCTTTGCTTTCCATCTCTAAGTTTCTTCAGGTGCAAACTGAGGCATTGATTTGAGACCTAACATCCCTCCCTCCCTCCCTCCCTCCCTTCCTGCTTTCCTTCCTTCCTTCCTCTCTCTCTTTCCCTTCTTTTTTTTCTTTTCTTTCTTTTTTCTTTTCTTACTTTCGACGGAGTCTTGCTGTTGCCAAGGCTTCACTGGCATGATCTTAGCTTACTGCAACTTCCACCTCCCAGGTTCAAGCAATTCTCGTCCTTCAGTCTCCCAAATACCTAGGATTACAGGTGCACACCACCTCGCCCAGCTAATTTTTGTACTTTCAGTAGAGACAGCATTTTGCCATGTTGGCCAGGCTGGTCTTGAACTCTTGAACTCAGGTGATCTGCCTGCCTCAGCCTCCCAAAGTGCTGGGATTACAGGCATGAGCCCTTGCATCTAGCCTCAAACCCTACTTCTTTTCAATAATGGTGTAAATTTCCCCTCAAGTACTGCTTAGGCAGCATCCCTATTTTTGATATGGTATGTTTTCATTTTCTTGCAGTGCAAAATAGTTTCTAATTTTCCTTTTGCTTACTTCTTTGATTCATGGGTCATTAAGAAGCCTGCTAATGTTTTCCAAACATTAGTGGCTTTTGCAGCTATCTTTCTGTTACTGGTTTATTTAATTTCATTGCCACCTGAGGACAGACTATGTATCTTTTGGGTTCTTTTAAATTTGTTCAGACTTGTTTTATGGCCCAGAATATGGTCTATATTAGTAAATTGTTTTGTGTGCACTTGAAAATAATGTGGCTTGTCCAGTTGTTGGGTAGTATGTTCTAGAAATGTCAGTAGGGTCAAATTGTTAGTATTTTTAAAAGTCTTCTATATCCTGATTTTCTATTTGTTCGTTCTATCAGTTATTGAGAGAGTGGTGTTGAAATCTGTCTGTGATTATGGACTTACCTATTTCTGCTTGTTATTCTGTTTTTGCTTCATATATTTGAAGCTTGGTTGTTAGGTGCATGCATGTATAGGATCACTATGTACTTTTATGAATTGCTCCTTCTAATATCATGAAATGACCTTTTTTATTCATGGTAATAATCTTTGGTCTAAAATCTTCTTTCTCCGGTATTATAAAGACATTTCACCTTTCTTTTGATTAGTGTTATTGTGAAATATCCTTTCCTAGATTTTTACTTTTGACCTATTTGTGTCATTATATTTAAATTAGGTGTTTTGTAGGCAACATGTAGTTAGTATGTTCTTGCTTTCTAAATCTACTCTGTAGATTTCTTCCATTAATTGTATAAACGTTTTACCATTTATACTTCAAAATAGCTTTATTTAGATATAATTTGCATACCATACAATTCACCCATTTAAAGTGTACAATTTAATGGTTTTTATCATAAAGTTGTGCAGCCATCACCACAATCTAATTTTAAAACATTTCCATCATCTTGAAACGCTATACCCATTAGGAGTCAATCCCTACTCCCCATACTCACACATGAGCACTCTACCACCAGTAATCTACTTCTTATCTCTGTGGATTTGCCTGTTCTGCAAATTTCTTAAAAATGAAATCATACAGTATGTGGTCTCCACATAATTTTTTCAGAGCTTCATCTGTGTTGTAGCATGTAGCTCTGTTAGAACTGAGTAATATTCCATTGTGTGGATATATGCTACATTTTAAAAATCCATTCATCAGTTGATGGATATCTGGGTTTGTTTCCACTTTTTGGCTATTATGAATAATGCTACTATGAACATTCACACATATGTTTTTGGGTGGACATACATTTTCATTTCTTTTGGCTGTATACCTAAGACTGGAATTTCTGAGTCATATGATAACTCTGTGTTTAATGTTTTGAGGAACTGCCAAACTGCTTTCTAAAGCAGCTGCGGTATTTTACATTTCCACCAGCAATGCATGAGGGTTCCAATTTCTCCGCATCCTTGCCAACACTTGTTATTGTCTGTCATGAGATATCTTTCCATTTATTTAGGTCTTTAATTTCTTTTAACAGTGTTCTGGAGTTTTTAGAGTATAAATTTTGTACTTCTGCTAAGTTTATTCTGAAATATTATATCATTTTGCTGGTATTATAAATGCAGTTGTTTTCTTAATATCATTTTAGATTATTCATTGCTAGTATATAAAAATGCATGGATTTTTGGGGATACTGACCTTGTATCCTCCAGCCTTGCTGAATTCATTTATTAATTCTAGTAGTTTTTTAGTGAATTATTTTGTATTATATATATAGAGAGAGAATCATGTTGTGTGTATTTAGAAATAGTTTTACTTACTTTCCCATCTGGATGCCTTTTCTTTCTTTTTCCTGACTAATTGCCCTGGCTAGAACAATATTGCATAGAAGGTGTGAGATTGCATACTTTGTCTTGTTCCTGATTTTAGGTGGAAAGCATTCAGTTTTTCATCATTAATTGTTACACTAGATCTGGGTTTTCCA